>NC_140948.1:47282427-47524927 GCF_014529385.1 Adiantum capillus-veneris | reverse complement strand
TTCGGCTTGCACCTATGTGGCACGTCTCTCTCTCTCTCTCTCTCTCTCTCTCTCTCTCTCTCTCTCTCTCTCTCTCTCTCCCCCCTTCCTAGCTTTCCCTATATTTATCCCCTCCTTGATCCTTGCGCATTTTGGAGTTTGATCTCCACTCTGCAGCGTTTGGTGCTCTTTGCTCTGGGCTCTTTGCACTTGCTACTGTGACGGCCACTCTTTGGCTACCTAGGATCTGCGCTACCCAATCCTCCTTGCTCAAGCTACCAAAACAACACAGGTTGTCATGCCTGCAACAATCCGACCCTGCTTGGTGCCAATCTGTTGAAAATCATTCGAGTGGAAGCGTGCCAACAGTCTTCGGGAAAATTCATTTTTCCAAACATAAAAACTTCCTTTCCTTAATTTTGTCAAGAGGAAATGTTTAAAAAATAAGTTTATCTTCTCGGGTTTTAACACTGTTTTTCCTTGACTTTTGGGTGGAATTTCTCCCTTTCCTCTTGCCCTCAACTTGCATTTTGAAATTGAAACTCGCAAGATATTAAGGTGTGACACATTTTCGACAAACCCTGCTTGACGGTGCCAGACAATCCCCCTCCCCCCCTCTCTCTCTCTCTCTCTCTCTCTCTCTCTCTCTCTCCCTCTCTCTCTCTGTGTCACGAATCGCTAGCCATCCATATTCCAACACTCTCTCTCTCTCTCTCTCTCTCTCTCTCTCTCTCTCTCTACCTGTCTCCCCCTTGAGGGTAAGCACTAAGAAAGCTCTCTCTCTCTCTCTCTCTCTCTCTCTCTCTCTCTCTCTCTCTCTCTCTCTCTCTCTCTCTGTCACACCAGTGTTGACCACTGCTTTGAGGCTTGCACCCAGTGTTCGGGAAAAAAGTGTCTCAACTTAATATCGTGCCATTTTCAATTTCAATAATGCCGGTTGAGGGTGAAGGGAAAAGGAGATAGTGTAAAAATATGAAAAAATAACCTAATTTTCTAAAATTTCCTCTTGGCAAATTCAAAGAAAGGAATTTTGTATGGTGCACCAGTTTATTTTTCTCTCTCTCTCAGAGTCTTTCTCTCTCTGCGAGGAAGTCCAGACTCTCTCTCTCTCTCTCTCTCAGCGTGCGTGGCGGCAGTTCGAGTCGTGGCTGCGGACTTTGAGCTGCCTCGAGGCTTGCGCCAGGCAAGTGTGGGGATGCGTGGCAAGGCTCATCACGCTGTTGAGACAGGCCCCTCGTAGGCGGCAGCAGTCTCTCTCTCTTTCTCGCTCTGAGTGGCGCTGCATGTTGTGATGCTGGGCGCCAGGACACACCAACTGGAGCAAGCTGCTGATGACGCGTGTTTGGGGAGGGAGCCGGAATCCCTTCCCCCATTATCTATTAGTATAGATAAAAGAAAGCTCAAGTTTGATTGCACATAGCACAAAGGGAGGTTTTGTTACTTAATGTGAATTTACTTTTTGAAGATATAACAAAAAAAGAAGAATTTTAGTGATTTTTTTTTATGTTTAATGGAAATGTAATTTTTGAAGATATATTTGGCTTTATCTTTTCAAGGGGATTTTTTCAAGACCAATATTGATATGTTTAATTTTTTTTTGGAAGCATGTATTTCTTTAAAGAGATTGAGAAAAAGAAAAAAGCTCGCCTAATGTCGACTTGGGGCTGTCTTGCTTTGAGAACATGCATGACATGCATATGCAGGGGTCGGAGAGAGAGAGAGAGAGAGAGAGAGAGAGAGAGACCACCACATTGCTTATGTGTGTGTGTGTGTGTGTGTGTGTGTGTGAGAGAGAGAGAGAGAGAGAGAGAGAGAGATTCACATTGCCTGTGTGCATACACATGTACATTTATGAGGGGGAGAGAGAGAAAGAAAGATTTTACCGTTGACCTCACGCACTTTTCAAATTTTCAAGATTTTTTTTTTTGGCATTAGTGTATTTTTAAAAGGGTAGCTAAAGTTTTTCACCTGGAAAATTAATTAAATGCTCGTCAAAGACTAACCCTCACATTAACACCCCAAATCGGTAGAGAGATTTCCCAGTTGATGGACTTTTTACCAATTCTTGGATATTTTGTTCTTTTTATTTTTTGAAGTTAACATGTGGGCCATGCTTAAAAATCTATAAATTCCTTAAATTTTGGGAGGCAAAGGTGCTAATCTAAAATCAACAAGAGAAATACCCCAAATGGGTAGAGAGTGTTGGGGTATAGACGCCTGTGCCTTGCCCGGCCGCCCAGAGTTTGGGCGCCCACTGACTTGTATACCTTATACATAGCATAAGTGTATAGGGGGCAGCTCACTCTTTTGAGTCTCCCCACCCACATCGTGTCTGTCTCCTTCTCTCTCTCTCACTCTCCGTCTGTGGTGCTCCCCGATCCCCTTCAATTGGTATCAGAGCTATGGTGACCGCGGAGAGCACGACGGCTTTGAGAGCTTCGAAGCGATAGCTCGCTTGCTCTCGACGGTGGAGTTCGATCGCGGAGTTTCACGGAGAGCGATTTTAGCTTGAGGAGCATTGTCTTTGGAGCTTAGGAGCTTGGTGTGGTCAAGCTTGGTCGAGGAGGCGGTTGCGGCTTCCTTGGTGAGAGGAGCTTTTGAGCTCAGTGGAGCTCGTTAGAGAAGTGCTCGGCGGAGGAGAGCTTGACATTCCAGTGTTTGGATGCTGTTGTGGCAGAGCTCTTGTGTTGGAGCTTGCATTGAGAGGACATTGCATCACGCAGAGTGGAGCAGGAGCAGGTTCAAGACTGTGTGCAGCTCGTTTTTGCCATTTTCGGGCTCTAAAACGCAGTTTTTTGCGTAGCTCCGTCATACAGAGTCAGATCTACATGATCCAGGAGTCTAGGTCAGGGTTTTGGCACGCTTCGGACGCGATGGTGATGTCTATTTGCTAAAATTATGCTTTGAATTACAGCAGGTACAGCAGCAAGTTTATTTGTGCACTCTCGGGTCCCAAAAACACTGTTTTTGGCATAGCTTTCACACCCGGACTCGGATACATATGATCCAGGAGTCTACCTTGGGGTTTTGGCACGCTCCGGACGCGCTCGTCATATCAGAATTTTAAAATTCTGAACGCTGAATTTTCTGCAGCAGCAGTTGTTTATTGTGTGTCGAGGATTCCACACATGGTTTGCTCTCAGATGTGAGAGTGATATTTGCTGCAAGTTTCCTCACAGGTGGGAGGATACGATGTATGCCTTATGTGGTTTGATGCTCAAGGAGACTAATGTGATTGCATTTTGAGCTCGGCAATGTATGCCTCGAGCATGTTTTTTGGCAGTCACAGGTAGAGCAGATATTTGTGTACTAGATTTGTAGGTGTTTGCAATGATGTATGCAAAATGTGGAGATTGGTGCATGCATTTGGAGTGCGGTTTGATGCGCTTTGGTTGCTCATGGTTTTGAGCGTGCAGTCAATTTGGTTACTAGTTTTGTGGTCGTTTTACTGACGAAACTCTGGCGAAATTTTCCCAGGAGTTTTATGTGCATCATTTATGCGATCTAGGTAGAGATTGCGGGTTGCACTCAGCATTTGTGTGCGATGTTCTCTGCAGGTGGGAGATTTGTGCGTGTGTATGCATCGATACCGCACATTGTGGGCTTGGTGATTAGCTCATGGGTTTGACAGGCGTACAGTTATCTTGGCACACTCACAGGAGTGAGTATTGTGATGTATGCTTGTGTGGCTACGAGCTAGGTAGCCGGATTCAAGCACTAATGGCTTGAGGTTTTTCAGCAGGTTTCAGCTACAGGTTTACAAGTTTACAGGCAGGTTTGAGGGCTTATTTGGGCGCTGAATTTTCAGCCATTGTTTCCTCTTTGCAGGTGTCCATGTATGGCTCAGTTGTAGGCTGATCTGGGACACATTTGTGACTTGTTTATGCAGCTGTTTAAGGGCTGAATTTTGGGCCTGTTTTGGGGCTGATTTGCAGCCATATCTTACAGCCATATTTGCAGACTTTTGTTGATGCAATTCGAGCCAGTTTAGGGCTGATTTGGTTGACATTTGCTACTCATTGTTGGTTGCTCTTTTGCGAGCATTATGGCTGATTTTTCATTTGACTTCCAGCGTTATGGTCTGACACAATTTGATGGTGCAGATTTTGTTGCTTGGAAGGAGCATATGCTTGTTGCATTGGCGGATTTGGGGCAGGATAAACCCTTGCGTGGTTTTTCGGCGAAGCCCAATTCTATGCGTGATGATGATTGGCAAGATCTTGATGAGTTAGCCATGTCTACAATTCATTTGCATCTGGTTGAGTCTGTTTACTGGCAGGTCTCGAGGGAGACTACAACTCATGCTTTATGGCAGAGTTTACATGCTATGTATGCGACATCCATGTCTACAGGGGAGTATAGTCCCACTTCTATGTCCATGGGAGAGATTGGTCCCACACGCAAGTCTCGACGGCATAGAGACTTGACATGTTGGTATTGTGGACATAGAGGGCACATTAGGCGTCAATGTTTCAGGCGTTTGAGACAACAGAGGCGACAGATGCGTGATGCAGATTTGGGCATGACAGATGCTAGTGAGATCAGTACGGTGGTTTCTGTGTATGCTTGTGACGGCGATGTCACATTTACATCTAGCTTGTCTTCAGACAATCTTATGTCTACGGATTACATATCGGATTGCACATTGTCTTCACATTGGTTACTAGATTCAGATGCTACTTTCCATGTCACGTCGCATCGTGAGTGGTTTAGCACATTTTCTAGTGGGAGACTTGGTTGTGTGCACATGGATGATGGTGCTATGTATGACATTGAGGGTACAGGAGACGTATGTTTGTCCTTGCGCAGTGGTATGAGATTTACCCTGCGTCATGTGCGTTATGTGCCAGATCTGAGATGGGATTTGATCTCAGTCAAACAGTTATGGGATAGTGGATGTCAGATTTCGCTATGAGAGCGAGATTTTGTGATGCATTTGGGTTCGCTAGTGATTGCGAGAGGTGCCAGGAGTGGTACAGGTTACCCATTGCATGTGGATCACGCGAGAGACGGTGTTGTCTCTGTGATCATGCAGCCAGGTAGACAGCGAGAGAGCAGGCGAGTCTCTTTTGCTTGTGGGTTGCAGGATGCTTTGCATGGAGTGCAGAGTAGTGAGCTCGTTGTGCACACAGTTGGGGCACGACTTGAGCAGTCACACAGAGAGGTGACAGAGTCAGACATGCATGCTTTGCTAGTGACTGAGCAAAGTAGAGAGTCAGTTGTGCGAGATACTTCTATGCAGGATAGACAGGTAGAGCGGTCTTGCTCTAGTGAGTCACAACAGGAGGACGTTGTGCAAGAGTCTATGCATACGGAGTTAGAGCATGAGAGCTCTAGTGAGTCACAGCAGATTGAGTGGTCATGTTTGCAGTGGATGATTGCAGAGGAGGCTGAGATGTCAGCGATTATGCAGTCATTCCTTTCTATGCTCGACAGTGAGCATGGGGATATAGTTGTGCAGGATATGTCTTCCAGCAGACACCTAGAGCAGCTGGTTTGCTCTGAGGTTGCATGACAGGTTGATGCGTCTTTTGCGGACAGTCAGGAGATGCATGTGGCTGACACGCCTTGTCAGTCAGAGATGCCTATTGCCAGGGATATATATGTTGATGCATGCTCCGTAGAGCTAGCAGGGCCCGCTAGCATTGCATCGGCATTCGGTGGTCTCATGTATGAGATGTTGATCTTGAGACCGGATATCGCAGCTGCAGTGGGATCATTTGCAGTTGGGATTGTCAGTTGTTTGTTGACTGATGATGGCATAGTGCACGAGGGAGATATGCAGGTATTGCGTACATACTTGCAGTACGTGTGCGGTATGTCTGGTGGTGTATGGACTTACACGGGAGCAGGACAGCCGGATGCACACGATTACAGCCAGCCAGTGGGCATCGGTTGAGAGCGGTTTTCTCTCACCTTTTGTAGTCTTTAGACTAGGTTCCCTTGCTTAAAGGCACAGTCGCCTTTAAGTGGGAGGTTGTTGGGGTATAGGCGCCTGTGCCTTGCCCGGCCGCCCAGAGTTTGGGCGCCCACTGACTTGTATACCTTATACATAGCATAAGTGTATAGGGGGCTGCTCACTCTTTTGAGTCTCCCCACCCACATCGTGTCTGTCTCCTTCTCTCTCTCTCACTCTCCGTCTGTGGTGCTCCCCGATCCCCTTCAAAGAGATTTCCTAGTTGATGGACCTTTTATCAATTCTTGGATATTTTGTTCTTTTTATTTTTAAGAGTTAACATGTGGGCCATGCTTAAAAATCTATAAATTCCTTAAATTTTGGCAGGCGAGGGTGCCAACCTAAAATCAACGACTGAGAGAGAGAGAGAGAGAGAGAGAGAGAGAGAGAGAGAGAGAGAGAGAGAGAGAGGGGGGGGGGAGGGAGAGAGGACAATATTTTAGTGCCGTATTTAATGTGTTATATGGGGAGGAGGAGGAGGGGGGAGAGAGAGAGAGAGAGAGAGAGAGAGAGAGAGAGAGAGAGAGAGAGAGAGAGAGAGATAAAGAACAAGATTTTTTTTTTGCCACCATCGGAACAATTCCAAAAGATATATCTCAAAACATGGGTAAGAATAAATTTATTTTTGTTTCATCTTCTCTCTCTCTCTCTCTCTCTCACACACACACACACACACACACACACACACACACACATGTCTTGATAAAAGGAGAATTTGAAATGTTGCAAGAACATCCAATGAGATCTTAAAGATCTATCTGATGGTAGAGAGAGAGAGAGAGAGAGAGAGAGAGAGAGAGAGAGAGAGAGAGAGAGAGAGAGAGAGAGAGAGAGAGGCAGACCAATCACAACCATCTATATTTTTCTTTTCAAAAGAATAAGAAAAAGGAGTTCGTTTCTTCTTTTTAAATGTCCACCTGGGATCATCACTTCAACTAGAGGGTTTGGGGAGGGGAGACGAGGGGAGCATAGAAACTTTGAATGTCATAGTTACTGTATTGGAACAATAGCAAGATGCCTCAAGACTTATGTGACAAATCTTTCCTTCAAGCATATATGTGTGTGTGCGTGCGCGCGCACGCGCGTTATGTGTACATATAGACATAATTGGAACATATCAAGATGTCTCAAGACCTATATGACAAATCTTCGCTTCAAGCGCACACACACACACACACACACACACACACACACACACACACACACACACACACACACACACACACACACACACACACACATATATATATATATATGTGTGTGTGTACTATGTGTACATATAGATATATATGTATACATACATCCATACGTATGCACAAGGATAGAAGCAAGTAAGAGGGTAAGCAATGCTATAGCCTTGCCCCTTTGGCAAGTCAAAAAGTGCCCGTGCTTGGTTGACACTCTCTATGTAAAAGAGGATCACTGTTCCAAAAAAATCATTTTCTCTCTGAGGAAACTTTTAGTATGAATTTTTGAAAGTAAACACTATTTTTTGCATGTTTATACTATTTTTTGAGAATTTCTAAGTGGATTTTTTTCTTTATCTCTCTCCTCTCAATCGGCTATATTGATTCAACAACCGACTCAAGGCTAAGGGTGTGGTCACGTGCGATATAGTTATCGGTAAGATTACTGATAACTAAGCCTTTCATGTGGTCATGTGTGTAAAGTTTGAATGCACAATAGAACTATGTAGCCATGTGTGTTGATTTAGACATAGTTGAAAAACTTGTACATAGTAGCTGAAGGGGATCGGGGAGCACCACAGACGGAGAGTGTGAGAGAGAGAAGGAGACACACACAGATATGGGTGGGGAGACTGTGAAGTGGCAGCTCCCCCTATACAATATACTCACTATAAGTATAGGGTAACAGTGGGCGGGCGCCCATGACCTGGGCGACCGATCAAGGCACATAGGGCTTAACCCCAACAACCTCCCACTTAAAGGCCAATATGCCTTTAAGCAAGATCTACTAGTGTACAACTAATAGAAGGTGAGATATTCTCTCAACCTATGCCCAATGACTCTCGATGTGCATCCGGCTCTACTGATAGACAAACATCCCGCTGCAGAAGCCACACAGAGCTAGCTCCAAGCTTTGCAAAGAGTCTACAAGAGCTCATGCACTCCTGCAAGTATCGGTCCAATACCTGCAAACCTCCCCTATGCTCTATGTCGAGATCAATCATCGAACAACTAATCAACCCTGCTGTAAATGCTCCCACTGCAGCTGCTATGTCGGGCCTCGAGATCAGCATCTCGTACATGAGGACACTGAACGTTGATGCAACCCTGGCAACCTCTGCCACCTCCAACTCAGAACTCAACTCATGGCAATCCTGTCCCCTATCATAGAGACCATGGCACTCTGACTCCGAGCTCTGGAGTGACTCCTCGTGCCCACCACATATCACATGTGTACCAAGAGTATCCATTTGTCTTGAATCTGCATCAAGCTCTGGCATAAGCATATCAAGAAATGACTCCACAATAGTTGACATCTCAACATCCATGTGAGTCATCTCTGTCATCACCTGTGATGACTCATCCTGTTGTGACTCACTAGAGCTGTCCCGCTCTACCTGTGCATCCGTAGACGCAACCTGCACAACAAGGTCACTGCTCTCCACTCCATGCAAAGCATCCTGCAACCCACAAGCAAAAGAGACTTGCCTGCTATATCGCTCTCTACCTGGCTGCATGATCACAGAGACAACACCGTCTCTCTCGTAATCCACATGCAATGGGTAACCTGTACCACTCCTGGCACCTCTCGCAATCACTAGCGAACCCAAATGCAACGCAAAAGATCGCTCAAGCAGCGATACCCAATAGCCACTATCCCGTAACTGTCTGATTGAGATCAAATCCCGTCTCAGATCTGGCACATAACGCACATGACGCAGGGTAAATCTCATACCACTGGGCAAGGACAAACATATGTCTCCTGCACCCTCAATGTCATCCACAAAACCATCAGCCATGTGCACACAAGCAAGTCTCCCACTAGAAAATGTGCTAAACCACTCACGATGCGACGTGACATGGAAAGTAGCATATGAATCTAGTAACCAATGTGAAGACAATGTGCAATCCGTAGACATAAGATTGTCTGAAGACAAGCTAGATATAAATGTGACATCGCTGTCACAAGCATACTCAGTAACCACCGTACTGATCTCACTAGCATCTGTCTTGCCCAAATCTGCATCACGCATCTGTCGCCTCTGTTGTCTCAAACGCCTGAAACATCGACACCTAATGTGCCGCTATGTCCACAATACCAACATGTCAAGTCTCTATGCCGTCGAGACTTGCGTGTGGGACCAATCTCTCCCATGGACATAGAAGTGGGACTAGACTCCCCAATAGACATGGATGTTGCGTACATAGCATGTAAACTCTGCCATAAAGCATGAGTTGTAGTCTCCCTCGAGACCTGCCAATCAACAGACTCAACCATATGCAAACGAATCGTAGACATGGCTAACTCATCAAGATCCTACCAATCATCATCACGCATAGACTTGGGCTTCGCTGATAAACCACACAAGGGTTTATCCTGCCCCAAATCTGCCAATGCAACAAGCATATGCTCCTTCCAAGCAACAAAATCTGCACCATCAAACTGTGTCAGACCATAACGCTGGAAGTCAAATGAAAAATCAGCCATAATGCTCGCAAAAGAGCAACCAACAATGAGTAGCAAATGTCAACCAAATCAGCCCTAAACTGGCTCGAATCGCATCAACAAAAGTCTGCAAATATGGCTGCAAATCAGCCCCAAAAAAACCCCAAAATTCAGCTCTTAAATAGTTGCATAAACAAGTCACAAAGGTGTCCCAGATCAGCTTACAACTGAGCCATACATGGACACCTGCAAAGAGGAAACAATGGCTGAAAATTCAGCGCCCAAATAAGCCCTCAAACTTGCCTGTAAACTTGTAAACCTGTAGCTGAAACCTGCTGAAAAACCTCAAGCCATTAGTGCTCGAATCCGGCTACCTAGCTCGTAGCCACACAAGCATACATCACAATACTCACTCCTGTGAGTGTGCCAAGATAACTGTACGCCTGTCAAACCGTGAGCTAATCACCAAGCCCACACTGTGCGGTATCGATGCATACACACGCACAAATCTCCCACCTGCAGAGAACACCGCACGCAAATGCTGAGTGCAACCCGCAATCTCTACCTAAATCGCATAAATGATGCGCATAAAACTCCTGGGAAAATTTCGCTTGAGTTTCGTCAGTAAAATGGCCACAAAACCAGTAACCAAACTGACTGCATGCTCAAAACCATGAGCAACCAAAGCACATCAAACCGCACTCCAAATGCATGCACCAATCTCCACACTTTGCATACATCATTGCAAACACCTGCAAATCTAGTACACAAATATCTGCTCTACCTGTGACTGCCAAAAAACATGCTCGAGGCATACATTGCCGAGCTCAAAATACAATCACATTAGTCTCCCTGAGCATCAAACCACATAAGGCATACATCGTATCCTCCTACCTGTGAGGAAACTTGCAGCAAATATCACTCTCACATCTGAGAGCAAACCATGTGTGGAATCCTCGACACACAATAAACAACTGCTGCTGTAGAAAATACAACATTCAAAATTTTAAAATTCTGATATGACGAGCGCGTCCGGAGCATGCCAAAATCCCAAGGTAGACTCCTGGATCACATGTATCCGAGTCCGGGTGTGAAAGCTATGCCAAAAACCTCCGTTTCGACCCAAAAACGCAGCATAAACTGCCAAAAGAGGGTTGAAAATGCAGCTCCTCAACCGTAGCTCGAATGGGGTTTCTGATGGCTCGAATGGCTTCGAAAGGGGGGTAAAACGGCAAGACAACTGATGGAAACGCTCTCGGAAAGCTGAATTTGCGGATGCTGAAGTCGAAACCCTGTTTGCACTCTTGAAAGTGCACGCACGCGGACGCGATTTCGGGAATGAAACTGGCTCTCCGCTGTCGTCATGACTGTGCACACACGCGCTCCCTCCGCACCTACGCTCTGATACCAATTGAAGGGGATTGGAGAGCACCACAGACGGAGAGTGAGAGAGAGAGAAAGAGACACACACAGATATGGGTGGGGAGATTGTGAAGTGGCAGCTCCCCCTATACAATATACTCACTATAAGTATAGGGTAACAGTGGGCGGGCGCCCATGACCTGGGCGACCGGTCAAGGCACATAGGCCTTAACCCCAACAGTAGCTAGGTTATTATAATAATAAAGCTGTTTTTTTAGATGCATTAATGAAGGCGCGACACCTCCCAACCTCACAATGGGTAAGTGTCCATCAACATCCATCCTCTCCACAATGTAGGTTGCAGACATACACAAGATCAATGCAAGCCAGTCAGCTGAACAATCATGCCATCGCGTGACTGCGTGAGAAAGCGTTGGCTGCACTTATTTCTATAAGGCTTAGTTATGCAGAGTTATTTCTATAAGTGTTGTTTGCAGTTATTCTTGGAGGGCATAGTTATCTCCATGGATAACGATGCTCCGTGTGATGGTTGCCTAAGCTAAGACACACTTTTCCCGTACAATGGGCATATATGTGAATCTCTTCTTTTCCTTGGAACGGGAGGTACTTGGAATTTGCTTCTTAATTTCAAAACCTTACATTTGACTTCATGTACGATTTCCCTTTCAAAACTTGCATGTATTAAATGTTCACGTTGGCAAAGATTGAAAAGGTCAAACTTGCAAAGCCAATTGTTCGATACGGGTGAAACTTGAATTCTCATGATGGGTGTCCCTGTCACATTATTAGTGTTTCAAGCAAATCCTCTAGTTTGGTAGGCTAGTCTAAGAGCAGTGCTCGAGTCAAGCCTCATCACTATATCACACGGGCATGGTCAAATGGGATCAATGGTGGAAGAGGAAAAGACGACGCGCGTCAATTATGGACCGCCTATATTTCAACGTACGCATGAGGGCGTCGTGGTTAGTGCACATGGCTCCAGGTGGGGAGGTCGGAGGTTCGAGACATGGGGTGCAGATCGGCCCGAATTTACAAGCCTGCCCGAATTTACTTTTCTTCTCGAATTTACCAAATGCCCCGAATTTACCAATTGCGTATCCGACGGCCCATATCACCTCAACCGCCGATCCCATTTGAGCATGCCTGTGCGAGATAGTGTGGAGGGTGCTCAAGGGGGAGGAAAAATTGCACCGACAACGGATGACCTTCATCCTTCCTTTGACGACGGTCTCCCTCAACTTTCAAGTTGCTTACCAACAAGGGTAGCTTCACACCCCTTAAGGGAAACAAGAGAGACTCCCTCCGCCTCCGGCAGAGTGGACGGCAAAAAAACTATCAATATATGAAAGCTCAATGTTGTCATTTACAATAGTGTTGTGATACGAGGGAGAATTACATTTGAGCCACCCCACAATCAATCTCTCTCTGAATCTCTGTAGTAGCCCTAGGCAATGGTCAAAAGCAGACGGTATTCATAAAAAACTAACCCTACCTGGCACACCACCTCGCTCACGAACAGGGACATTTAATTGATGCAACTAAATGATACCTTATCTACTACCTTAGTCCTTGAAAAGCCTTGGCTTCATAGGCACAACTTGCCCTCGATGTTTGTCCTCTCTCTCTCTCTCTCTCTCTCTCTCTCTCTCTCTCTCTCTCTGGTGAGCCGGGTAGGTGAACATACACAATTTTAATAGGGAGGCAATTGTAGGCATGAGAGAGAGAGAGAGAGAGAGAGAGAGAGAGAGAGAGAGAGAGAGAGAGAAATCCAGAAAGAGAATTCACCACCAACAAAACCGCATCAGTACTCTTCTCACTGATGTCGCCACACATAGCGTCTCTCTCTCTCTCTCTCTCTCTCTCTCTCTCTCTCTCCCCCCCCCCCAAAAAAAAAAAAAGAAAACGTTTGTTCAGACTGAAGCCTGGTTAGTGCATAGGGAAAGGAAGGCAACCATGCTTGGGAATATATAGCATGCTTTACTCTCGAGCTTCTGAAGGCAAGGAGGAAATTGCAAGCATGAGAGAGAGAGAGAGAGAGAGAGAGAGAGAGAGAGAGAGAGAGAGAGAGAGAGAGAGAGAGAGAGAGAGAGAGAGAGAGAGAGAGCCTCAACATCGTTATCTCTAGTTCACATGTTGAGAAAGCAAGATCATTAAATCCGTGGGAGCACCAAATGGCATCGTCATCTTTACTGCTACAACATCCACCATGTTGTCAAAGGAGCTTGAACCATCGATACTCTGCGTCGAGGTAGAGGATTGAATCATGGGCAATAACATCTTTCGAGAGACACCATTCTGACGTGTGGAACTTATATGGATCTTCCTTGTGGCAAGTGGATAGGGCGATTCTAGTTGTGGTTCAAGCAGAGGAAGGGTCGTCAAGCGGCAAAAGTAGGGAGAAGCAATGGCGGAGCAAGATTTTGCCTCAGGATTCCTCCCCTTCTTCCTGGTCAAAGGAGTCATTCTTGCAACACTTTGAGGAGGCTAGCTTGCTTGTTGTGCACCTAATGAGTATTGAAAGCAGCACACACACACACACACACACACACACACACACACACACACACACACACACACAAACAACTTTGGTTGTGAGACAGTGCCTCGGGCCGCGTTTGGGGGAGGGGTAGGTGGGGGGGTGGGGTGGGTTCACTGCCCAACGACCTTGTTGGTCGCCCGCAGTTCTTTCTATCTACTAATTATGCATAATTGTCAATCTTCTTTTTTTGTGCTAATTGTTTATAGATACACATTTTTTTGGGTTGTTTCAAACTCAATATCTACCAATCTTTATTATCTGTTTTCTTATTATTATTATCTATCTATTTATAGTGTATCATTTCTATATTTATACGTCAATCAAAATGTATTGTATCTACTGATTATGCATATTTTTATATGTTTATGAAATTATTGTGTTTATTTTTATTTATATACATTTTTGTAATTTTTTTTCAAACTCAAATATCTACCAATTTGTATTGTCTTTTTTATATTTTTTTAATATTTGTCAGAGTTTCCCTTATACGAGAAGCACAAGCTTAACTCAAATATTTATTTAGTTGTTGCTTTTTAAGGCGTTTCATTGCAGTGGTAGACAAGTACATATAAGAAAAGGAGAGGCTAGTAAAATGAGAAAATCCAATCTCTCAAAAATGGTTGAAATTGATGGCTTTCTTCTTTTAAGAAACCGTGCAAATCCATAATAAACAAAGTTTCAACTAAGCAATGAGATCAAGTACATAAAATTGAACATCTTTACTACATGTGATTCTATTAAAATTACATGTGATTCTATTAAAATTCCATTCTATGTAATGTATCACAAAAAGCATGATTAAAAAAAAGAGAAACGAAATATCTTTCATAACAAAACTAAGCATTATCTCAACAACAGCATAATCTCCTCTCTACCACTTTGATCAATGAGACAACACAATGAAAATGTATCAACCCTTAAACATTTCAACATTTGTACCAAACTAGGGTTAATTTGGGGATATGCATGTACATGTTAGGAGCATTTGCATATAAATCATTGCATAACTATGTCTGCTGCACGATTTTATGTATGTTTCATATGAATGATTGGATAATGTTTGACACATTTGTTGGTAAATATTTCAAAAATGGTAATGTTTTGCCAGTCTTTTAGGAAAACTTAGGAGTTCATTGACATTTTATGTAATGGAAATGGCTTATGAACTTTGAGAATCGCGGAATTAAGAGAATTAGAGTGAGCATTTTCATGAGACTACTTCGAGAACATAGAGGGTGAACTTAATTAGCGGTAGCAACATAACCATTATAATTAATTAACTTGGCATGAACAATAATTTTGCAAGAGAGAGAGAGAGTTAGAGAACTTGACAACAGTTGAGGACTGGATTTATGTGGAGCCGGTCCCCCCTCCAGTAGCCGTTTGTATTATAGATTCTCCCATAAAGAGAGACTTGGTACAATACAATCTTTGTGTTCCTTGTGACCTAGCTGATGCAATGAAGATTTAAAGCTTCATGCATCACGAGCATAACATAAACTTTGTGAAAGCATATACCATCCCCGACCTCAATCCCAAGGCCAAAAAACCTTCAAAGGTGGAGAGAGCTAGCGGGGAATGAGGGGTAGGGAAGAGAATTAAGAAGTAAAACACGAGAAAAAGATAGTTCTTCACATATCATCACTCTTCTCCCATAACATAGCATAATAGCATAATAATGACGATGAAGAAGATGGCAAACTTAAGCATTGACGCATGGCTCTTGGTTGGATTTGCATTCCATAGCCAAGAGTGTTGGTGTAGGCTCTCAACTTCTCAACAAGCTTGGAGAAGGAGAGGGAGCTCTTGCACTTTGCATTTCACACAATGAGTGTGTGTGTGTGTGTGTGTGGGGGGGGGGGGGGGGGGGGGGGGGGGGGGGAGTATACCCCTCAAGCTAGCCCCCTCCTTGCTTGGTTCGACCCCCTCTTGTAGCTCATGCCTGAAGCTCATTGGCTCTCTCAAGCCTAGCCAATCACAAGCCTGGGTCAAGTCAAGCCGTAGAGGTAGTCTTTGGACAAGTGTCCTCCTTTTCCCTTTGAGAGAGAGGGCTTGATAAATTCTAATCAATTAATTCAATTAGCTAAATCCTTATTGGACCTCTCTAAGGGTCAACCAACAGCTTTAGGCACATTATGGGGGCAACCTAGCTAGGGGCTTGATATGTGTCATATTTGCCTCTTTGAGCTAGGGGTGCCCTTTGGGAGAAGGAAAGGCCATTCAACCACCTCCCCTACTTGCATGGCTCGCCTCCTCCTTTGTAGGCTTGCATGTTGACTTTCAAGCCCAAGCAACCTGGCCCCCTACTTGCTTAAGCACTTAGTCATCAAGCATATGGTTAGTAAGAGTATGAAGCTAACCCTATTGTCTTTCAAGCTCCATCAAGCTCCATCAGCTAGCATTGCTCTTTGACAAACCATCTCTCATTTGGACCCCTTTAACTTTGGCCCCATGTTGAGATAGATCCATAAGCACATGTCTATATTTTAACCCTTGTTCCCGTTTATTCTCCCACATTAAATGATCAGTTTAATATGAGAAGATTATTTGGGTTGGTTAGCTATTAGATTTTATGACATTACCTCTCTCTTGAAAATCATAGTCGTCCTCGACTATGAGGTACAAAAGATAAAGTCTTAGTCATTAGTCGATGTTTCTTAGCGGGTAGAGAATACCTTTTAACCCTACGACATTCCAAGATAGATGAATTATCCATTTGGAGCTTGGGAGACTTAGTTGCCACAAGCATGTCCTCTTGAGTCCATTTCCTTCTCCCAAAGTAGAGTGACAAATTCTACTTGGTGTTTGAGAGACTTAGTCATACAAACATGATTCTAAGTATGCATATTACTTAAAATTGTGCACAAGAAAAAGAGAATTAGTTTTATAAGACAAAAACATTGATCATTTAAAAGAAACGTGTACATTTGCTTACTCTAAGGTAGCATTGTAAGCATTGACAAGGTTCATACTATCCTTAAGCTATATTCCTTGCATCCATCTAGCATCCTTAAAACGATAATTTTTGAACTTAATAAGATACCGTCGGATAATCTTACCATGTCGTAGTACCTTGTCTTCATGACGAAGGATAGATTCGGGTTGTAGCACCTCTTCTTGGTCTTCGATTTTTGGGGGTCTTCAATAATTGGTTCACTTGTTGACTCTCCTTTGTAGGGCTTAAGTAGGCTCACATGAAAGGCATTTTGTGACCAATGGCTGGGCAACTTGAGTTGATAAGCCATGTCATTGATTGGCTTCAAGATTTGAAAAGGACCATAGTATCTTTTTGGTAGTTTAGTATTGGGTTCAAGCTTGGGTTCAACATGTCAAGCCCATAGTAGGAACCTCCTTTATAGCATGCAGTAGCACTTCAGTGTCATAGGAAAAGTTTGCATGGTTTTGCATGAATCCTTATATTGTATCTCTTGTTTTAATTATCATAGAAGAGAGTTTTTCAGCGTGTTTTACCCTTGCTGTGTGTCAAGTCTCTCTCTCTCTCTCTCTCTCTCTCTCTCTCTCTCTCTCTCTCTCTCTCTCTCTCTCTCTCTTTCCTACCTCGCTCCAGCTGCCATGAATTCTCATCGGCTCCACCCGCCATAGCCCTCAAAGCTTAACACAGGTATCAGAGCTTGAAGATCGTGGAAGCCTCACCTCAAAATGCTGATGCGGGAATCATCGCTTGTAGAGAGGAAGCCAGTGCGTTGACTTGCATCAAACAGATCATAACGGGCATCAAACTGGTCGCCTAGTTCTGTTGGTGAAAATCCTACACGGCAAGCTTGCTTGATTCCTCACATACAGTCCGCTACGCTCTTCATCATCATCTTTGTCTGCACTGCTACATAGAGATCTTGTTTTGCTTTTGTGTTCACACTTTATTAAAGTGGCCAACCTCATTTAATCTTCCAAGCAAGTGGGCTTTCACACCATTCACACCCTTGCAAGGGCTTATTCCATGCTTACACATTCCATGCTCGGTGCTCAATAGCATATTGGCTAGTGATTTTGAAGGTGTCTTTTCAACTCAGAAATAGTAAATTGCAGTGAATTGTAGATCTACAGAAAATTAACAAAACCCTGGCTTGAAGCACAATTCAAACGATGTCAAATCAAAAGCTATAAAGCTTCAAATATGGCATTGAAAGTAGATAAATTCAAGGAATCCGGCTTCCATACCTGGAAAATTAAAGTAAAAGGCTATCTTATGCGAAAAAAATTATGGAGTGTCGTGAAGACGCTGTCAATTGACGAAGCAGGTACATCGCATGCAGTTACCAAGGCATTATCTGTTGAGCAACAACGCAAGGACGAGCAAGCATTATGTATTATTCTGACATCTCTCGAAGATGGTTTTATTCATTACTTGGATGATTTGCAATCTTCTAGTGCTGCCTGGATACAGTGTTTTTGAAGCTAAAGATAAGTATTCAATGATGAGTCTCAAGATGGAGTTGTACTCCCTTGCTATGTGTGTTGATGAAAACATTACATCTCTAGTTAATCGGCTGAAGAGTATTAAAACTCAACTTGTTTATGTCGAAGCCCCATTGCCAGAAGAAGATCTCATAGCTGTTTTGTTAAAAAGTTTCCTTGATAAATTCTATCAGATACGTTTTAAAAGAGGAAGATCCGTTGCCCTCCTTGGATGATATCATCAATTTATTGCAAGAAGAAGAAATAAGGGTATCCCTTACCAATTCTCCCATTATTCCTAGTGCATATACAGTCTCCAATGTAGTATCTCCCATTAGTTCTTCTGATACTTCTAGTGCCTATGCAGTCACAAATTGTGCTTCTACCTCAGCTTCATCTCGACCATCCATTGCTACCAAATCTTGTGCCATTTGTGGGCGCAACAACCATCAAACAAAGGACTGTTTCAAGAAGATTCCTTGTGTTGATTGTGGTAAAACAAATCATCCTTCAAATATATGCTTTCAGAAGGGTAAAAATCAAATTCATGTGATTGAGGGAGACACCGAATCTCCAATATTTTTTGTTGAAAATGATGTTTTTTAGATAAACTCTTTTCATGTTTTTCCTAGTCAAAATAAATTGTATGAGCTATAGACACTGCCACACATGAGTGTGGTAAGACCTCCCAAATTATCAATTTTTTGTTCAAGTCCTATTTTGTTTTGCTTCTCATGAGGTTATTCAAGTATACCTTAAACCCAAGGTTTGGTAGTGAACCAAAAACTCCATTTCTTGGTAGCTAATTTTTGATCGACACCCTATCTGTTCAAGAGGGGGTTTACTATCATACACTAGGTTATGGATACACCAAAATTCTTGGTTGTGAGAGAACCTAAAACTCACGGTTGACAAGTACACCAAAAAATTGTGGTATCATGAGAGTTATATAGTTCGAGCTTTAGGGGGGGATTGTTGGGTTCAAGCCCGGGTTCAGCATGTCAAGCCCATTGTAGGAACCTCTTTTATAGCATGCAGTAGTACTTCAGTGTCATAGGGAAAGTTTGCATGGCTTTGCCATGAAGCCTTATATTGTAACTCTTGTTTTGATTATCATAGAAGAGAGTTTCTAATTGTGTTTTTCCCTTGCTGTGTCGAGTCTCTCTCTCTCTCTCTCTCTCTCTCTCTCTCTCTCTCTCTCTCTCTCTCTCTCTCTCTCTCTCTCTCTCACATTCATGCCTCACTCCAGCTGCCATGAATTCTCAACGGCTCCAACCGCCATAGCCCTCAAAGCTTAACATTTAGCATAATACTTTTGATGGCCCGTAGGATTTTTGCCCGTCGTTTTGCCTTAATCAAGCCATGGGAAACTTGAGTAAGACCCAATCACTTTCTTTGAACGTTAAGGCTCTTCTATGCTTATCAGCAGCAGCCTTTTGCCTTTGTTGAGAGATGGATATAGCCTCCTTAATCTTTTGGAAAGATTCTTGTAGTTCACGGCTATACTCATCAGCAACAAAGATCGTCCCATGTACTTTAAGTAGCAACGGACTTTTAGGTCTTCCCTCTATGATCTCAAAAGGTGCCTTTCCCATAGTAGTATGGTCAGTATTCTTGTACGCATACTCTACAAGGGGTAAGTACTTCTCCCATTGTGAGTGTTGATCTACTTCCGTAACATAAGTCTTTAGTAGATGGAGAATCGTAAGATTGTCTATCTCACTTTGGCCATATGTTTGTGGGTGATAGGCCAAAGAGAAATTCAATCTTGTACCTAGATTTTCTGTTGGGGTATAAAGCCCAATGTGGTCGCCCAAGTAAGTGGGCGGGCCGCCAGGTATGTACACATATTCTTTTGTTAAAACCTAATAAGAACTCACTATGCTCTATACATTACAGTAGAGCGAGTTCACCATATCGTCGTGCTCTTCTTCTCGCACTCTCTCTCTCGCGTCGCACTTTCGCTCATACTCCTTCAACTGGTAGCAAAGCTCAGATCGAGGCTCGGGGCAGCATTTGCAGGTAACCAGAGTCACCTGCTCAAATTGGAGTGAGATTTGACAGGCGAAGACATGGCCCCAAATCCTGTGGGAAAACCCGAAGGGCTTGGTGTTCTCAAAATTTCATTCTGAGGTCATCTCGGCCACCGTTCGGCTTCGACAAAGTTCTGCGTAGGCCACTTTCGACTACGTGGTCTTGGCGGGTGGAGATCTGACTCTGCAAAGTTGGGGTTTTGGCCTACGACTGCAAGTGCTGAGGATATCTACACTTCCAGAGTTCTGATTTGTGGCTGTCTACACAACGGAGGACGGCTCACAATTTTTGGAGGCGTGTCACATACGACACGGGCGCACCTACACATAGACTGTAGGCGACATCCACTAGTTCATCAGGTAGCTTGTGTTTGCTGCTTGATATTCTAGATTTCATACTGACATTGCAGGTACTTTCCACATGGGATGTATTGTCAGAGATAATGTATGTCTGTTGAGGGTTTGCTGGCTGTGAGTCACGCAGCAAACAACCGCCGCAACGGTTACAACATACAATGGGAAATTTGTGGATGTATGACTTTGTGGGAAGTCTATGTACTGTCAGATTTACTACAGCCTTTGTTGAGGGTTGAGTGAGGTTTTATTGAGTGGGGGATTCTTGAATGTTGAGATCCTTTCGGTGATACAGGTCTTGGAGCGATCCCTCGAGCACCCTTAGATAGGCAGCTAGGATGTATTGACTGTGAGTTAGACAGTTGGGATTGCATCTTTGCTTTACTACCGTTGAGGAATTGTTGCAGTCTATGCTTACAGGACAGTGACAGGACAGTGAGAGACAGTACAGGTGCAGGACAGGTTTACCCACAACTTACAGTGTTAGAGAGACAATGGTTTTTTGAGCTATTTTTGGTCTGTTTTTTGAGTACACCAGAGCCATTTTACAAAGGAGACTCTGCTGAAATTTCTGCAGAATCTGAAGCTTTCTTGTTTCATTTGATAGGTTGATATTGGTTCAGAGGCCAGTTTACAAGGGAAACTCTGTCGAATTTTTCCCAGGAAAGTAAACTACTGTAAAGCGTAGCTATGGCTGGATCACAGGACACTGCTCTTTACAATATCAAGAAGCTGGATGGAACCAATTTCCCATTGTGGAAGAAGCAGATTTGGAATGTGTTGGTACAAAAGAAGCAGATAAAACCTATAAAGCTCAAGGGGATAAAACCAGAAGATATGGACGAAGATGAATGGAGCGAAATAGATGAATTGGCACTTTCTACCATTATGCTGACTTTGGCAAAAAGTGTCTACTTCAATGTAGCAGACGAGATGTCGGCTTATGAAGCATGGACAAAGCTGAGTGATCTTTATCAAAAGCAGAGTGCAGCTTCACAAGTATACTGGCTTAAGAAGCTTGTTGACTTGAAGATGAAAGAAGGGACACCTAGGTCCAATCATATGAATGAATTCAACACCATCTACAGTCAATTGTCAGCTTAAGGTGTCAAGTTTAATGAACCTGCTAGAGCTATGTTCTTGTTGATCACATTACCGGAAAGTTGGGACACTTTTCGCACAGCTTTGAGTAATTCTGCACCTCCAGATGGTTTGACCATAGAAGGTGTAGAAGGCAGTCTGCTTACTGAAGAAACCAACAGAAAGACAATGGACAAAGGCAAAGGACAAGCCTTAGTTGTCAGGGGAAGGACCAAAGAAAAGGACAAAGGTGGAAAGAGGAATCAGTCTCGTAGCAAGTCCCGCAGTGCTAAAGGCAAGAGTGACATAGAATGCTACCATTGTGGCAAGAAGGGTCACATGAAAAGAGACTGCAGAGAATGGAAAGTAGAAAAAGGCAAAGAGAAAGCTGAAGACCATGGTGAGAAGAACAAGTCCTCAGTGAAGATTCAAGAAATAAATGTGACAAACACTATTGCAGAGGATGACAGTCTAGTTTCAGGAGACATCTACTTCTTGAAGAATACAATGGACTCAGCTCTTCTTACAACATTTGATGGAAATGCACTGAGTGACTGGATTATAGACTCAGGGGCATCACTTCATGTGTCTCCAAACAAGGAGTGTTTTACCTCTTATGTGAACACTAAAGATCATGTTCGGCTAGGCAATGGGCAGACATGTGAGATCTTAGGTGTTGGAGATGTTCAATTGAAGTTTCAGAATGGCTCTTCTTTCACGCTGAAGAATGTGAGACATGTTCCCGCAATCACAAAGAGCTTGATGAGCACAGGTTTACTTGATGATGCTGGCTACGTCACCACTTTTGGACAGAACATGTGGAAGATATCGAAGGGTTCTATGACAGTAGCACATGGAGTAAAGTTTGGAGGACTTTACATGATTTATGTATCAAATGTCTCTAAAAATGTAATCAATGTAACCGAGCAGCCGAACGTTTCTTTGTGGCATAGCCGGTTAGGACATATGTCCAAGAAGGGAATGGAAATCTTGTCTCGTTCTGGTTATTTGCCTGGCTTGTCATTTAATGATTTTGAATTCTGTGAACATTGTCTGTATGGTAAGCAAACACAGCAGCCACATAAGCATAGAAGAAGTAGAAGAGATACACAGTTGGCACTTGTTCATAGTGATTTTTGTGGACCTATGCCTAACCTATCTCTAGGGGGAGGGAGCTTCTTACTTTATGACATTTATAGATGATTACTCGAGGAAAGTATGGGTTTACTTTCTCAAGCACAAGGATGAAGCGTTTAGTGTTTTCAAAACGTTTGTGACACTTGTGGAGAATCAGAGTGGCAAGAAGCTTAAATGATTACGCACTGACAATGGTGGAGAGTATGTTTCAAAGGACTTTCAGGACTTTTGTGAGTCAAAAGGTATAAAACGTGAACTTACTTCTCCTTACAATCCTCCTCAAAATAATGTTGCTGAGAGGATGAATAGGACCATACAAGAGAAGGTCAGAAGTATGTTGTCTAATGCACAACTGCCAGATGGGTTTTGGGCTGAAGCTGTATCGATAGATGTTCATCTTATAAATAGATCTCCTAGCAAGGTTTTGCAGAAGGATTCAGTGGCAGAGATGGTATGGGCAGACAAAATTCCCTCATACAAGCATCTTAGAGTCTTTGGCTGTGAGGCATATACTCATGTTCCAAAGGAATTTAGGAACAAACTTGAGCCAAAGAGTAGAAAGTGCATCTTTCTAGGCTATGGTAATTCTGGTGAGATGGGGTACAGACTTTGGGATCCCGAATCTAGAAAGGTTATCCACAACAATGATGTTCACTTTAATGAAGCCAAATATCATTCTAAACCAGAGAGGGTTGAGGAGATTAGAAGAGTTGTCTTCCAAGAAGATGGACCTACACGTGCAAGACAAAATGTCAGGGCTCAAGAGGAGCAAGGATAGGATAGAGTGGAACTACAGGTTGTGGCTGAGCCTCAGCCACCTATTTTGCATAAATTGGGACGGATCTCACGACCTCTTGATCGGTTTGTTCCATCTATGAACTATGTCATGTTGACTGGCAATGAGCCTTCATGTTACAAGGAAGCAATGAAAATGAAGGACTCTGGGAATTGGCAATTGGCCATGCAGTCAGAGATGACAGCTCTGCATAAAAACCAGACATGGAAGCTAGTTAAATTACCACAGGGCAAAAAGGCTCTACCTTGTAAATGGGTTTACAGGTATAAGATCACCGCTCATGATAGTCAGCCAAAGTACAAAGCAAGGCTTGTTGCCAAGGGCTTTAAGCAAGAACAAGGCATTGACTTTGATGAAGTCTTCTCTCCGGTGGTCAAGATGACTACATTGAGATTCTTTCTTGCATTGGTTGCCATATTAGATTTGGTGTTGCACCAAATGGATGTCAAGACAGCGTTCTTGCATGGTGATTTAGATGTGGAAATTTACATGCAGCAGCCAAAAGGGTTTGTTGAGAAAGGCAAGGAAGATTTGGTATGCTAGTTGTTGAAGAGTCTTTATGGCTTAAAACAATCGCCGAGGGCATGGTACCATAAGTTCTCACAAGTTTATGGTTTCTCAAGGCTACAAACATAGTGAGTTCGATCACTGTCTATATACAAAGAACGCTAAGGATGGCAGTTGGCTGATCCTTATTTTGTATGTGGATGACATGTTGATTGCTGGCAAACTCTTGGAAGCAATTTCAGCTTTGAAGTCAAAGATGGCAAAATCGTTTGACATGAAAGACATGGGTGAGGCAAGTCATATACTTGGTATGCGCATTGAGAGAGACAGATCAAAGAAGTTGATTTGGTTATCTCAAACAGAGTATATTGACAAGGTTTTGCAACGTTTCAATATGGAGAAGGGAAACGCATTGAGTGTTCCATTGCCACCATATGTGAAACTTAGCAAACAAGATTGTCCTGTGTCTGAGGAAGAACAGGATGAAATGGATAAGATTCTATATGCGTCTGCAGTGGGTAGTTTGATGTATGCAATGATTCCTACTCACCCAGACATTGCATTTGCAATGGGAGTAGTAAGTCGATACATGTCAATCCCAGGCAAGAAACATTGGGAGGAAGTGAAAGGAATATTGAGATACCTGAAAGCTACAAAGAGTATGCGTATATGCTATGGGAGTCAGGAGCTAAGTGTAAAGGGTTTTACAGACTCAGATTATGCAGGTGACTTAGACAACCGAAGGTCTACGTCAGGGTATGTCTTTACATTGGCTGGTGGAGCAGTATCATGGCGTTCACAAATTTGGGAATCAAAGAAGAGATGCCTGTGTTATATTGTGATAGTCAAAGTGCTATACAATTGGCTCGCAATCTAGTTTATCACTCAAAGACAAAGCACATGGATGTGAAGTATCATTTTATCAGGGAAATGCTCGAGGATAAGAAACTTCAGCTTGTCAAATTTCACATTACAGAAAATCCTGCTGATTCACTTACAAAAGGACTTCCCTCAGAGAGCTTTGTGCATTTTCGCAAGCAGTTAGGTGTAGGGTAGTACATCACTTCTCTACATCTCTTGTATATTAGCTTGTATAGTAGCTTCTCTCACACTTAAAGTACCACATTGGACTTTAAGTGGGAGGTTGTTGGGGTATAAAGCCCAATGTGGTCGTCCAGGTAAGTGGGTGGGCCGCCAGGTATGTACACATATTCTTTTGTTAAAACCTAATAAGAACTCACTATGCTCTATACATTATAGTAGAGCGAGTTCACCATATCGTTGTGCTCTTCTTCTCGCACTCTCTCTCGCGTCGCACTTCCGCTCGTACTCCTTCATTTTCAAAGAGACTTTTCCAAAAATTATTGGTCATTCTAGGATCTCTATTTGACACGATGGATGTTGGCAATCCATGGTGTTTGAAAATCTGAGATATGAAGAGAGTTTCCATTTGGCGTGCTTTAATAGTCTTTTTGATAGGAATAAAGTGTGCTTGATTGCTAAACATGTCGACTATTGTCCATATTCCCGTATTCCCATGGATAGACTTGGAAAATCCAAAGAGAAAATCCATGGATATACTCTCCCATGATGAATTAGGGATTGGCAATGGCTGTAGTAATCCAGGTGGCTTCCCTCTATCATACTTGGTCTTTTGGCATACCACACATTTTGAAACATACTCTTGTATGTCCACTTTCATGGTAGGCCAATAGAAATACGTCTCTACTCCTTGAACAGTAGGTTGAATACCTCTATGCCTCGCATAGGGAAGAGCATGGGATTCATACATAACTTTCTTACAAAGGGAGTGGGTAACGCATGGCCTATTTCCATGGAGAAGATAACCATCCTGCAAGGTGAATGGTTCTTCTTTCTTTTCAAATGTAAGGCCTGACATTATATCTTTAAAGTCAAGGCCAGTAGCATACTCATCTGTCATAGAAGATAGATCATTGTGAGTTACTATAGACACCACATTGACTCTTGGTCATCGTGAAAGTGACTGTGCTTACCAGCAGTATGAGCAATATGAAAATAAAATTATGAAAGAAAATTTGCCCACCTCATTTGTTTGGCAAAAAGCTTGGTTTGTGTCATGAAGTACTTGAGACTTTGACGGTCCATTCGCAAAATAAATGGAGTCCCCAATAAATAGTGATTCCAAGTGTCTAGGAAATGTAAAACAACTAAAAGCTTGTTTTTGTATATGCCCAAGACCCATTCATTAGCATTGAGCCTTCGGCTCTCATATGCTATGGCATGCCCTTTTTGAATCAAGACTGGTCCAAGGCAATCACCACAAGCATCAAATTGGACCTCAAATGGATTTGAGAGATCCATAATCATAAGGGCTGGTTGGGAGGTAAGCTTCTCTTTGAGCTTGTCAAAAGCATTTTCCTCTTTAGCACTCCATGAGTACTTAACTTTCTTCTTTGTTAAGCGTGCTATTTAAGAGAGTTTTACTATGAAGAGAGGCTATAGTATGCACACATACCAATAAAGATTCGTAGCTCATGTAGATTCCTTGGATTAGGCCATGCTTTTATTACCTCCAACTTTGATGGATCCATATGGATACCATCTTGAGAGATAATATGACCTAAGTGTTGAATCTCTTGAAGGAAAAATTCACTCTTCTTTTGATTTATAAAAAGCTTGTTCTCCCTCAAAGCTTGAAACATTACCTGGAGATGTTTCTTGTGCTCCTCCAAGGACTTGGAGTAGATGATGATATCATCTCGTGAATTTGCGGTAGGGTCTAAATATTTTCCGCATCAAGTGATTGAATGTGGCCGGTGCATTAGTCAAGCCAAAAGGCATGACTAGATATTCCTAAAGACCAAACGTTGTACGAAACACCATCTTTAGGATATCTTCATTCACTATCCTTATTTGGTGAAAGCCTCTGTTAAGGTCAATCCTACTCAATTAGATCAAACCTTGTAGCATATCAAACAGATCTTCTACCCGCAGTACGGGAATTTTTTTTTTGATATAGTGATATGATTTAGAGCTCGATAGTCCACACACATGCTGTATGTACCATCTTCCTTTTGCACTAAAAGTATTGGAGAACAAAAGGGAGAGGATCTAGGCCTCACCATCCCTTTGTCTACCAATTCTTGTACTTGCCTCATGATCTCCTCTTGTTGAGCTTGGGAAACTTGATAAGGCCCGGCTTGTTAGGCGGCGAGCTTCCTCGAAGGAGCTCAATGTGATGGAAATCATCCCCTCGTTTTGGAGGTAAGTCCATAGGGATATCATCAATGAACACATCTTGGAATCCATTTAGAAAATTAGACAAGTCTAACTCTTCTTGATTCCTTACCATCTTCATTTGATAAAACATTAGGACTTTTAATAGATTGTTTGACAAAAATCATGTACGCAAAAACTGATCTTTTCATTGATTTGTGAAAAGCAGGAGAATTTACAAGGGGTATGGTACGGCCAGGCTCATTAGCATGTATGTACATGTTCTTTTTCCTATACTTGAAATACAACCTTCTTTCAAGGAACTTTACATTAACTGTCATACGATCAAACCATGGTGCACCTAGGATGACATCTTCATGCTTGATAGGAGAGATGAAGAAATCTTCTTTGTCGCCATAGCCTTGGACATGAAGCCTCAATATCCCAATCAAAGGCGTAACTGTGGATTCTTGCCCCTTGAAGGCTTCATCGGCTACAACAACATTTCCCATCTCATGAGCTTGAATGCCTAACTTGGTGGACAACTTCATTGATATGAAATTGTGAGTAGAACCAGGGTCAAACAGGATGAAGGCATCGTGATCCATTACCTTTTCCCAAGCATAGGAGAGAGGTGATCCTTTGCAATGAGCATGCTCTTTTGGAGCTTCGATCGTGGAAGCTCTAGGAGTCTTATTGCTGGCATTTCTTTTGGGGTAAGAACGGTAGCCATGTCCTTGCTCCCCACACTTAAAACATTTGTGGTCATTACCAAAGGCTTCTAGCTCTTCAGGAGAGAGTTTATTTTTACCTCTGTAAACTCCCTTCTCCTTGGACCGATTGTTGTTGTTGGAATTGCCTTGAGAAGAGTTTTGGGCATTGTTTTTCCCCTTTGCATCATTTTGATCTTTGTTTTCCATGGGCTTGGCATTCCTTTTAGTCCCGTGTTGGAAATTGATGCGTGAAGCAACCATACTGTGGTGGATTACTTTGGTGATAGAACCAGGCCGTTGGGAGTAATCCCACAGAGAATTTTTGCTTTTGCTCAGCGAAGTCTATCTTTTGAAAGATGGTAGCCTTGAGATGTAAATCCCAAAACTTTTCCACATATTTGTGGATAGACTCGTTGGAGAGAAGCTTCAAACTCAGCAATTTGGTAAGCAATTTTTCCTTTGGATCGCTTGCAAGGAATTGCTTCATGTGGAAAGGCATAGAGTTTTTCCTGTCTTTGAGGTTTTTCCATTGCCATGAAGGTAGCCCACCATTGACGAGCAAATTTTTATAAGTGCAAAGCTACTTGGCGTAGCTTGGAGGACTCCGTGAAAACCTTCTCTCCAAAGGCCGCATCAAATTGTTGGCTGAAGGCCAATAGTTTGTCGATAGCACCAAAGGTGCTATCATAGGTAAGAAAAGAAATACTCTTTCCTCCCTCTTTGAATTTATTGAGCTTTTGAGACCTTCGCCACACAGGGTAGGATTTGTGTTGTCCTCTCCTCTTGTATTCTCTAGGAGAATAACTGTTGATCTCGTCGAAAGAGGAGGAAGGTGAAGAAGAAGGAGAAGAGGGTGACATCTTCTCCTTCTTCTTCTTCTTCAAAAGAGGAGGAAGGTGAAGAAGAAGAAGAAGAAGAAGAAGAAGAGGAAGGTGAAGAAGAAGAAGAAGAAGGTGACCTCTTTCTTGCCTTTTTCTTCCTTTGTTTCCTCTCTTCCCTTTTAGAGTGACAAGGAGAAGGACTATGGGTTGACTGTTTCCTCTTGGGAGGAGTTGGCGACCGTCTAGACCACCATCTTCGTGGAGCTACATCTTCAGAGGAACTTAGTGATTCACTTCTTTCATGTTATTTGGATTCCTCCTCTCTTATAGAGAGTCTTCTTCTGGGAGTCTCATCAAGAGGCCTCTAAGCTCTCTCTCCTCTTGGAGAGGAAGGGAAATCCCATAAGCATGAAGTTGTTGAGTAACTTCGGCTTGCAAAGTAGGGCTGTCCATAGCTTGTTGCAGTAACAAGATAATTAAAAAATATGGGGGCATCATCATTAGCATATTCATGTGAAAAATCAAAGCTTTCAATATTCATTCTACTCTCTTGGTTATTATCAGCAATGCTGATTAAACTTACGTATAAATACTTTGTGCTTTGGTACCCTCAAAAAACTTTGTCGTTACTCTTCTTTACCTTTGAAAGATAGTTCTCAGCAGCCACACCCATGGTTTAAACATTGTTGATTGCAAAGACTAGTGGAGAGGGTCTAACATTGCTCGATTGATGATGGATCTTGTTGAGCTTTTTAGTAGCTCAATAATGGTTAAGCCAAAGGCAAGCCCTGAGAAACTCCATTATTAAGACTATAGTTCCCAACGATGTACCTCAAATTTCAACCAAGAGAATAGATCCCTGTCCCACTTACCCTATTGCAATTAATAGGTCCAACCTTTCATGGACAACTTAAGGACCTCTCTTCTTAAGTAAGAAAAGAGAAACCAATAGCTCTGATACCAATGTAATGGAAATGGCTTATGAACTTTGAGAATAGAAGAATTAAGAGAATTAGAGTGAGCATTTTTATGAGACTACTTTGAGAACATAGAGGGTGAACTTAATTAGCAGTAGCAACATAACCATTATACTTAATTAACTTGGCACGAACAATAATTTTTCAAGATGTTTGAATTCCTCCTCTCTTATGGGAGAGAGTCTTCTTTTTGGAGTCTCATCAAGAGGCCTCCTAAGCTCTGTCTCCTCTTGCAGAGGAAGGGAAATGCCATAATCACGAATTTGTTGAGTAACTTTGGCTTGCAAAGAAGGGTTGCCCATAGCTTGTTGCAACCTAGTAGCAAGATAATTAACAAACATGGGGACATCATCATTAGCACCTTCATGTGCAAAATCAAAGTTGTCAATATTCATTCTACTCAGGATTGGTTATTGTCAGCCATGCTAATTAAACTTACGTATACATTACTTTGTGCTTTGGTACCCTCAAAAACCTTAGTCCTTACTCTTCTTTACCTTTGAAAATTAGTTCTCAAGTAGCCACACCCTTGGTTTAGACACTGTTGATTGCAAAGACTAGTGGAGAGGGTCTAACATTGCTCGGTTGATGATGGTTCATGTTGAGATTGCTAGTAGCTCAATAATGGTTAAGCCAAAGGAAAGCCCCGAGAGACTCCATTATTAAGACTATAGTTCCAGATGGTGTACCTTGAACTAAGTCCTTTTCAACCAAGATAATAGATCCCTGTCCCACTTACCCTATTGCAATGAACATGTCCAACCTTTCATGGACGACTTAAGGGCCTCATTTCTTAAGTAAGAAAAGTGAAAGCAATAGCTATGATACCAATGTAATGGAAATGACCTATGAAATTTGAGAATAGCATAGAATTGGAGTGAGCATTTTCATGAGACTACTTTGAGAACATAGAGGGTGAACTTAATTAGCGGTAGCAACATAAACATTATACTTCATTAACTTGACTTGAACAATTCTTGAGAGAGAGAGAGAGAGAGAGAGAGAGAGAGAGAGAGAGAGAGAGAGAGAGAGAGAGAGAGATTGACAACAATTGAGGACCGGATTTATGTAGAGTCGGTCCCCCCTCTAATAGGCTTTTTTATTATAGATTCTCCCATAAAGAGAGACTTTGTACAATACAATCTTTGTGTTCCTTGTGACCTAGGTGATGCAATGAAGATGTAAAGATTTATACTGCATGAGCATAACATAAACTTTGTGAAAGCATTAACCATCCCCGACCTCAGTCCCAAGGACTCAAACACCTTTGAAGGTGGAGAGAGCTAGTGGGGAATGAGGGTAGGGAAGAGGAAGAAGAAGTAACATACGAGTAAGAGATAGTTCCTTACTTATCATCACTCTTTTTGCATAACATAGCATAATAGCATGATAATGATGATGAAGAAGATGGAAAGCTTAAGCATTGACGCATGGCTCTTGGTTGGATTTGCATTCCATAGCCAAGAGTGTTGGTGTAGGCTCTCAACTTCTCAACAAGCTTGGAGAAGGAGATGGAGATTTTGCACTTTGCACTTCACACAATGAGTGTGTGTGTGTGTGAGAGAGAGAGAGAGACAGAGAGAGAGAGAGAGAGAGAGAGAGAGAGAGAGAGAGAGAGAGAGAGAGAGAGAGAGAGTATACCCCTCAAGCTATCCCCCTCCTTGCTTGGGTTGACCCCCTCTTCTAGCTCATGCTTGAAGCTCATTGGCTCTCTCAAGCCTAGCCAAGCACAAGCCTGGGCCAAGTCAAGCAGTAGAGGTACTCTTTGGACAAGTTTCCTCCTTTCCCCTTTGAGAGAGAGGGCTTGATAAATGCTTAATCATTTAATTTAATTAGCTAAATCCTCATTGGACCTCTATTAAAGGTCAGCCAATAACAGGCTTTAGGCACATTATGGAGGCAACCTAGCTAGGGGCTTGATATGTGTCCTATTTGCCTCTTTGAGCAAGGGGTGCCCTTTGGGAGAAGGAGAGGCCATTCAACCACCACCCCTACTTGCATGGCTCCCCCCCCCCCCCCCCCCCCCCCCCCCCCCCCCCCCCCCCCCCCCCTCCTCCTGTAGTCTTGCATGTTGGCTTTCAAGGTCAATCAACCTGGCCCCCTACTTGCTTAAGCACTTAGTCATCAAGCATAGGGTATGGACTCTCTCTCTCTCTCTCTCTCTCTCTCTCTCTCTCTCTCTCTATCTCTCTCTCTCATGCTCGTAGCTTCAAGGGCTCACCGCCTCCTTGTAGGGATTATGTTTTACTTCAAGCACATGCGTAGGTTCAAGCATGCACCTTAGTTATTAAGAATCTCATGCATTTTAATCATCAAGAACCTCAAGCAAAGGCCTAGATTTAACCTAAGGTCTAAGGACTTTTACACTAACCATTGGAGGTCTTTAATGAAGCTAACCCTAAGGTCTTTCAAGTTCCATTAGCTAGCATTTCTCTTTGACAGACCATCTCTCATTTGGACCCCTTTAACTTTGGCCTTGTGGCGAGATAGATCCATAAGCACATGTCTATATTCTAACCCCTGTTCCCGTTTATTCTCCCACATTAAATGATCAATTTAATATGAGAAAATCATTTGGGTTGGTTAGATATTAGGTTTGATTTTGCAACTTCGGCCAGTTAAAATACACTAAAGAATGGTTTTGTCAAATATTGTTGTCGGATTAGATCCCTGAGGTCTCGAGAGGTTGACCTTGCGATGTTAAAATTTCTCTTTTCAAAAGACATGTGAGAATAGGTCTTGAAAGACTTGTAAAAAAGGGTTTTCTTTAAAACCAACAAAAACTAAAACAAAAAAACTGAATTTTTTTAAATTGTGGGTCGTTCTAGCAAGAAACAACATGGGAGGAGAGAAGGGTATTGCCAAGGCGGAAACGATGTGAGTTGGTGGAGAGAACATTTGCATGGCAAGCCAAAATAGAGAGAGAATATGGGAGCACAAGATGAGTGAGTGTGTGTGTGTGTAAGTTAGAGAGAGAGAGAACCCTGTTGCAATGCAATTGAATAGCGAGAGAAGGAGTGTCTTCCATTTTTTTCAAGAGGGCAAGAGAGCAGGAGGGAGAATCAATTGTAGAGAGAGAGAGAGAGAGAGAGAGAGAGAGAGAGAGAGAGAGAGAGAGAGAGAGAGAGAGAGAGAGAGAGAGAGAGAGAGAGAGAGAGAGAGAGAGAGAGAGAGTACTTGAGATATTGCATGTTAGTGTGTATGCGGGTTAGGTAAAGATGGAAACAAAAATATTGTAGTGCAAGTGAAAGAGAGAGAGAAGGGAATTTGATTGCAAAAGAGAGAGCATTGAGTGTGTGTGTGTGTGTGTGTGCTTCTTGATATTGTGTAAGTATTGACTGCATATGTGTGTGATTATTAGAGAGGGAGAGAAGCCTACCTGCAACAAAAAATAGACAAGAGAAAGGAGTCAACACCCAGTGCCATTCTCTTACGACAAAAGATCCAAACCGAGGGTCGATTGCAAAAAGACTGTTTGTCTCTGTGTGCTTTTGAAGACCGTGTGCTTCACTTTCTCTCTCTCTCTCTCTCTCTCTCTATCTCTCTCTCGCTGTGTGTGTGTGTGTGTGTGTGTGTGTGTGTGTGTGTAGAGCTGCTTTAAATTATATAATAAGACATAAAATGAACTTTTACATTCAAAACACAGCCGTCTTCAAAGAAAAGGCAAAAATTAGTACAAAAACAACTTAGTCTTAGAATTATCTTTGTACATGGAATATGAGAATGAAGCCTCATTCTAGTATACAATGATAGTGATCCAATGAAGAATTACTTCCCAAGTGGTAAGAGTAGGTATCCTATCTGATAGACAATAGCTTTAAGCTAAGAAAAATTCCAAGAAAGGATAGAGTCTCACCTGCATTCATCCAAACAAGACAACATAGTCGTTAGCCTTGGATGTGTATTACAGTGTCAATGGACTATATCAATTATTATCCATGTCCAACTTACAACCCTTTTTAACTTAAAACCATTGTCCAAAATATTCATGTCTTTCAGTTTTTTTTAGTAAAAAACTGTTTTTTTATCGCATTTAATGTCAATAATTGTATGGTTTCTTTATAGCCTAATGTTTTGAAAGACCATTAGATATTTAGCATATATATCTTTTGGATCAAAAGACCATTACCCCTTTTGATCCAAGTGTTCTTTTTTAACCCATAGGTTAGTTTTTTTAGATATTGTTTTGGCAATTTTTTAGGCCCAAATTCCTAAGTATCATAAAGCATAAAGTAACCTAATTATCAGCTTGAGATATGTACCAATACCAGAACAACTTTGCCAGTTTTTTCAGGCTAAGTACCATGAAGCCATAAAGTGTCCTCAGTACCAACTATAGATACCTTCCATTTTTTTGAAAAAAACTCTTGGCTTTTGTCAAGCCAAATCAACAATCTCTTATTCATTTATGAATATCAACCTACCAAAGTTTGTAAGTTTAATGAGAGAAAACACTAAAAGAGCCTAAGTTAAGAAGATTAGTAAAGAGGAAAAACCCATATATGTTACCAGCTCTGTCAACGTCATGCGATATAATCTAATACGCGAGATCCTTTGAAAAAACCCATATATGTTACCAGTTCTATCAATGTCATGCAATATAACCTAATACGCGAGATCCTTTGTAAATGTAACAATCCCAAAAGTGGTATGAGGGAGGACAAAACCCCTTTACACTACGCAATAGTGTGCAAAAATTTCCATCCGTTTGATACAGAGTCCCAACAGCCCCGACTATAGGCCAAAAAAATGACAGTATCAAGTATAGACTTAAGTCCATAGCTTTGTTTGTTTTGAAAACTTGATGCGTGCTAGAAGCGTTTTGCATATTTTTCTAAGCATCACACACGTTAAGTTAGGAGAGCCAGTGAAAAGCTGAATGGAGCCTGTTAGGGTTTTCACCATATAAGTTCCACTTATTTTCTCTCCTTCTTTGGGCTGTGGAAGCTTAGGATATTTGAACCAATTGGGATGTTTCTCTATTAATCTTGAATGATCCTTCCATGTTCTCATCCTTGGTACTGGGCAAAAAGAAACTTCATCCCATACTTACTTTGGTGCATCAACGAGACATACGAGGTATGCTTGGTACTTTAAGATCCAACCTTTTTGCCATGTGGGTTGTGAGTCTATTATTCTTTTGAAGACCTCTTGATCTTTGATGTCACCCTCAAATAATGGTGTTGCCTCCTCTGCGTGGATGTGTTTCTTCATTGTAAGCACTTCATATTTAAGTAAAGGGTAGAGAAGGGATGGTTGCATCCATTCCTCTCTAATCACATATGTATCAAGCTTTAGGACACCTACAAAGTGTAGCATCCATTGCTCCCATTATATTGCGGCTTTAGCACTTTCTTCAGTGGCCCTTTCTATTAAACCGTGGAGGTGAGTCTCCTCTTCAACTATTAGCACGTGCCCTTCTTGTTGGATTTGTGGAGGGATCTCCACCAATATGGGTTTTCTGAACTTTTTGGGAGCTCCATAGGCTCTTGCTAAGAATTTACTCCAAAGTCGTTTGGGCCCGGATCTTTAGTTTGGCCCCGTGTTCGCTCTACTTCTTGCCTTAGGTTTGCTAGCTGCTATTGCACCTTCTTGTCCCTTCTTGCTGCTTCTTCTACATTATTGACTAGTAGGTCTTGCAACATCTCTAATTGTTGTTCTAGCTCTTCGTTCTCTCTCTTTAGCTCTTGATGTTGTGCTTTTAATCTACCTTTAGCTGCCAAAGATCCTTTGCAAAATGGATTCTCTGCCTTTGTTCCAACTTTAATTCCCTTTTCAGAGCTGCGACCTGAGCTTCCAAGGCTTGTAGAGCCTAGTTGTCCACTCATGCACTTGCTCTAGCAGCCCTTGGGGTTCCTCTCAATCTTTCTATTTTTAGCTCTTGGAGCTCTAACTTGTCCTTCAGCTCCACATTTTTGTCTCAATTTGATTCTAGTGCATCTTCAATCTTTTCTTTTTCTTCTTGTAGACTTGCAATCTCCTTTGACACTCCAGCTATTTGCAGTGTGAGGGTATCCCTCTCAGATTTATCTTCCTACACAATTTTTCTTTGTGATTCTTGCTCTCTCTCCGCACTTTATGATCTCTGAATATACCTTTATAGCTCTCTTTTGAGGTTGTCATGCTTCTTTGCAGCCCATGGTGAGTTAGATGTGCCATATAGGCTCCCTTAGAAGCATCTTCAGATGTGTATCCCACTTTGAGGAGATATTCACAAGTGCATCTTGTGGTCTTTTCTTTTTGTTTTAACATTGGCTAAGCTTTTGATTTCATCTTTGGCGGATCCTATTGATGGGATGTTGGGGGTTTTGGGCTTGGTGGTTGGTTGAATTCAGAGGAAGACACTGGTTGTGTCGCATTTCCTCCCTCAACCTTGGTATCTCTTTCTTCTTTTTCTTTCTTTGCTTCTTGTGATTTTGGTTGCTCTTGCAACTTCTTGCTAATATCTTGGAGCTCCTCATTAGTGAATGGCTCTAGATTATGTTGTTCAATCACCCGCTTGGAATCTTCATATGCTCTAATGTAGTGGTCAAATTTGTCCTCCAGGGGTCGAGAGGAACTATTACCCATTTTCTTTGAGTCTGGCACCCAATACTCTTTGAAATCCTCTTTTAGTGCTTGCTCGGCCTTGAATTGCTCTATTAAACTTTTGATATAGGCCCCCTTCTGACTTTTGGTTTCTTTTGGTCTTTCCTCCTTCGTTGTTACATTTTTCCCCTTCTTCTTTGGTGGCTCGTCTACCTTTTCTTCTTGCACTGTCTCAAGCTTTCTTTGAAGTTGTGTCAAGACGGGAGGTGCAACTGTTGTTGCTGAAGGTTCATCTTCTACATCTTCTTTTAGTCTCATCAACTTGTTCTGTGTGGATGGGTTTGGCCACCTTCCTCTTGCTCCAATAGCTTCATATGCAATCTTGGTGAAGATCTCCACTCCACCAATGTATTTGGGCTTATCAGTCCCCAAGGCCATTACCTGCTCATGTATATAACGGGCGTAGTTCACATCTTTTGGTACATTGTTCCTCACTGCCCAAGTGAAATTTGTGGCAATGGCATGAGGTGGGGTTGTGTAATTTTGCGGCCACTCGTTGCATATACAAAAGAACTGATTGTATAGTTTGCAGATTCTAATTGCTCTTGGATCTACTAATCTTCAAAAGTGGGGTTGTTCTTCTTCTGAGAATATACCTCCACTGGATCTCTTCTTTCTCAGACAAAGCTGCCTTTGTTGTGCAACCCCAAAGCATCAGTCAATAACCTGCGGTGTAATTGTGACTTTTTTGCTTTCTCCCTCAAGTGTCGCGAGGACCATTGTGCCATCTTTTTTTATTGATAACTTTTTTGGAAATCAACTTTAACTGGCATTGATGTAAAGAATCCATGTAGGTTCATTGTTTCTAAGTGGTTGAGGATACCCTACTTGCTTGCATATTCATTGAGCTCTCTTGGAAGCATCAACACATCCACAATGTTGCCTTCTGGATCTCTGAATGTCCCTTGGTATAGCTTTATGCCTTCTGCTTCTAGTGTGACTTCGTCCATTCATGCTTTAGTGGGCTTAAATGTCTCATGTGGAATGGTGAAGGAATTAGCTGCTATTATCATATCTTTCAAAGCGAGCCTTTTCTTCTTTACTAGTGACTTGTTGGCTTCCATTGATCCTACGCTCTCCAAGTCCAAAAGTTAGCATCTTTTACTAATTTGGCAATTAATCAGCTTCTAGCTATCCAAATGATTTCAAAATTGACTCATAAGCTAATTAGGGCCTAAGGATGATATGCAAGTTGACAAAAGTGCATTTGGGTGATCATTTTACGCATTGTATGCATATGATTTCTTTGTGCTTTGAATGAGGTGATATTTCACATATGCATACGCTATAGCATGTAGATTACACATATATGCATGGAATGAGCAAGATTTTGGCTTATAAACTCCTTTCCTTCTTTGAAATGGCAGATATGGTGTGATTGGGGTAAATGAGGTTCAAATGACTTGAAACTTGGTGTGGGGCTCATGGGCATAAGATGAGAACATTGGGTAGGCCAAAACCTCTTCAGGTTGACAATTTGACACTTTGGGACATCATACACGTATGATGTCTTTTGTCTGTAAATAGTTGGAAACTCATAGGGTAGGATGTCCATAGCATGTGCATGGTGCCTATAGCATCAGATGTGAAATTGAGCTTGTATTAGGATGTCCATATGATTATTGAGGCATTAGGGAGTGGGAATAACAACTAAATCAACCATTAAGGTAGTGCCATGTCCACTCTTTGTAAGCTTGCTCTCCTGAGCTTCTACAAGTTGTGGCAATAGCCTTTGGCATATGAGTATTTTGATCACTTTGGCATCTTCTTAGCCAAATCCTTCGTGATGTTGGCTGCCAAAGTTCTTTGCTCATGCTAGTCATAAACCTCCTTCCCTTAGCGTTCTAGGTATCTCTCAGCTTCTCTCACCTTTAAGCCTCTTTGTTTTGTTTTGTTTCTTAAACTGGCTCATCTGTTAGGTCCTCAATCGTGACTCTAGCACTTCTAGTGATTACTCTCACCAAAACTAGGTTGGATGATTTCACCTCAGATATCGTAGGCTTCACATGTCCATACTTCTTGCATTTGTGGTAACTGAAATTTCTTCTTCCAAAATCATCCCTACTAACACCCTGCTAGCGGTGCCTTGATACCTTTCTCTCCTAGGCTCATTGTTGGTATTGTTGGCCTCGTTGTCTCTAACACCTAGCATTTCATGCTAGTTTGGTACTTGTAGGTACGTCTGTACAATCATTGATACATTTTTTTCTTTCTTAAAATAATGCATCCAAATCATGCAATTGTTCCATAAATGATTAAATGATTTCCAGTATGTGCATTGGCAACATTCATCACACCTGTGATCTTTTGCCTTGCAATTTGTACACCAGGTCTTTATCTTGCCTACTAAAGGTTTGGTTTTTGACATCTTAATAGTTTTTTTGGAAATTGCCTCCTTTATTCTTGTTCTTTTCTTGATCATTTAACTCACTCTTCGATGATCATGAACCGGAGCTGGACTTCAACTCCTCCATTGATGACTTGTTGTCACGTGAGTCCATTCTCCCTTTCTGGCTCTTCTCCTTCTTGACATGTTGCTCTAGCTTTAAGGACCTTTGCACCATATCGTTGAATTTCTTTATTGGCATGGGTACCTCCTATTCCCTGAGCTTTTAACTTCTGAACCCACTCAAAAACCAAGCTTCATCTGTTTTTCTAAAGGAGGTTCATTTAGCTCCTGGTAAGCTCCTTTGTCTTATCAACATAATTTCTGATTGATAGCTTGCCTTGTTTGATTTTATCCTTCATCTCCTCTATTATCAGTGTACTCCATAAAAAATGCCTTGATTAACTTGTTGTACGTCCTCAACTTGAAATCTGCATAGTGGTAATACCACTTCTTTGCTACATCCTCCAAGGCTTATGGAAAGTATTCTACCCATTCATCCTTATCTATGTCCTTCAACTCTGCATATTGCTCAAATCCCTGTATATGGACATCAAGGTCATCTTTCTTCCCACTCTTGAGTATCACAAAAGCAATTTTTAGGTCATTTGATTGCTCACCATGTCTGGATATTTGCTGGTGTGATTCGTGATCCATGTGTCTAGATTTTCCCTTCTGGTGTGACTTCCTCTCTCAAGTTCTATAGTTACTGTAATGATCAGTGTTTGCATCCCACCTATCATTGTACTGGTCATCTATCTCAATCACTGTGTTCGCATCCTTCTAGCCAGCTTCCATGTGCTATTTTTTGGCTTCATCTGCTACCATCACTACCATCCATCTAATCCTTCTTATCAATATTATAAGACCCCTATGAGTGAGAGCATCTTTCAACCTTCTTTGAATGTCTTCTTTGTGATTGAGCAGAGTGATAATGGCACCCAAGCCCATCAACATCCCTCTGGACATGCTTGATATACATCTCCTCATTCTTGAAATTCGGTCCACCATCGAAACCTTGCTCCAACTTTCAACCATGGGGCTGTTATGGTCTTGTTCCTCCGCAAATATTATGGTATGTCTCCTCCCTCTTCCTAATTATCTGGGTGGCATTGCAAATGTCAGCTTACTCCAAATTCCAATTGGGATATAGGTTTCCTATCAAGAGGTTGAGCTCACCACCATGACCTCCAAAATGGAATGAGATGGTCACTACTGATATCTATTCTATATTGGAGACTTGGACTTAACTATCAGATTAGAAAGTTCAAACTTTAGGCAGTATAGAAGTCAACTAGAACCAGGTAAAGCTACAAGAGAGCTCAATGTTGATAAGAGAAACTATTCAATTATCACAATGAGTCCCTCTAGTCTACGGAATGATAGCCTCGTAAAATTTAGTGGGTCCTATTTATAGGAACCTAGACTGAACTCTAATTGACTGTATATTGTACATTTACTGTGGTAATTACAATCGATAGCTTCTAGATCTGACTAGGTAACCTGACTATGAACCAGTGCTTGATTAAGGCATGTTCCCATTGTCTACAATATTGATGCCCTCTTTAGATGATTTTTCTGACATGTCTAGTGATTTCCAAATGCCTGTTTGTCTTCCTTACCTGAGATCTTATGAGGAACAAATTCATGACATCAACTTCTGAGTTTGATGTATTTGATGACACATTTGGTTGTGTTAGAGGTCCTTCTGCTAGTAAATAATAAAGTTTAATCTTGGCTCCATTATATACACCAAATAACATAAGTTCAAATAAAACATTAAGTTTGAATGTTTCATTTGAGAAGAACCATTCAACCTCATAAGGTCCTAGCCAATCTATTTTCAAATATTGACATCGTAAAAGCAGATATCCTTTTTGAATCTTCCACATCTTCAAGTTTCTATCATGTCAATGTTTCTTTCTTTACTGTGTTAGGAAATAGAGGCATAGCTAAGTAGATATTAGAGTAATTTACTTAATGGACAGAGACAATTTTCACACACGAGAGATTAGAGAGAGAGAGAGAGAGAGAGAGAGAGAGAGAGAGAGAGAGAGAGAGAGAGAGAGAGAGAGAGAGAGAGAGAGAGAGAGAGAGAGAGAGAGAGAGAGAGAGAGAGCACAATATATGAGCTTGTGTGCTTGATGAGATTTCCTCCCTGCTGTCTTCCGCTCTTAATGAGCCCACCTGCATGGGATTTGGTCGAGGTCGAGTCTCGGCTTCCTACCCACCTAAGAGGTCCTACACATGCCCAAAAATCCCCCTTCTAACATGGCCCCCTTCCACGACTTTCATTAGGGAAAATTTGGACTCTCAAAGGGGCCCTAAAAGGAGGTTTGACTTTGCCTCTCTTGTCCAAAGTGGGAAACCCGGTGAAGTACATAAACTCTTTGTCAAAACCCTAGCAACCAACATATCATTGGAAAGATCTTATAAACTAGGTTCTAAATCACCAAACTCTGATAAATTTGGAGTTGATTTGTAGAAGTTATGGCCTCCCCACACTGAAGCTGAAATGTGTGGAGAGATTCCATTTATAAGACAGAGTTTTCACATCAAAAAATGGAATCTTCTAGAATATAAGGAATCTAATGGCATGCTATATATCAATGGATAGATCAATATGAGTACATTCTAAATCCAAAAGGTCCAACAAGTTTTGATTTCATTTATAAAAATTTTACTGTGTGCCCATTTTGGACAAGGAAATGAAAGTCAAAGTCCTTACAAGGCCCATTTGAGAGTCCAAAATTTCCCTAATGGGCTTCTCCCTCCAATGCATGAGCATGCAGAAAATGTGATAGATTCACTTGAGGACCACGCTTCTTCCAAACAATAACCTATTCTCTTGATACCATTGTAAAATCCAAGGGCCTATCTTAGGAGATCCACTTCCTTACCACCCTATATATATCTTGTGTGACTCGTAGCCCTACTCTAATTGGATCCCCATTCCACATCTAAGACATATAGGCCCTTGGCCTAGGTAAATGACCCCCTGGGTTTCCCTGGGCCTTACATATTTAGCATTTCTTGAAGCTCTCTGTAATTCATCTTTCTTGTTGCCTTGGTCCACTTCAGTGTCTTCACCCTAAGAGCATTGTTGAATTTCACCAGGTTCGTGCTCTAACCCTTCAACACCGATACTCACTTGGCTTTTGTGCTTAGCAAATGCCATGGTGGTTCTTTGACCTCTTACTGACAGCATACTAGCATGGTGGTTGGATGACTAACTTTGAGTGATAAATGAAGGACTATATTTTTGAAGCTGTAAGCTCACCACTATGATCGAAAAAATGGCAATTATTAACTTTCCTAGAGCTAGACTCATAGTTCTTGAATAGGAGATCTAAATACCAAGCTAACTGGTAAGATCTGATAGTGATTCAAAGCCTCAACTATCAGATGATCAGAATATATGGAATCAGATAATTCATAGATTGAACTATTGAATAACATATTGAAATGAATTAGAAATTAGACTAGTGAAACTCATGATCAAAAGCATAGAGTACCAAAATAGACTAATTATATGAACAAATTAATTAGGTGAGTTTAGATCTTAGAGTCACTGAATAGAATACAACTAAGGACTTGGTTCAGATAACAATGATGAAAATATATGAATACAAGTTGATTCAAACTAAGACTCTTACAAAGCTCTCTCTCTCTCTCTCTCTCTCTCTCTCTCTCTCAATGATACAATGGATGGGAGACTCTAAATGGAATTGACTAAGAGCTCAAGATCAACGTGGTACAAATGGCCCTAATGCTCAAAAATAGCCTCTAAAATGAGATTAATGGGTCCTATATATTGGTGTCACCTTTGAATCTCAAATTGTTCCACCTCGCGTACAGTACTACGGAACTACTACAACACCTCAGTATGGGATTTTATGCAACACCTCAATATGGGACAATTTTCAAGAGTATGGATTTTGTCCCTAAGGAGAATGCTATCAAGATGGACATCTTTGAGGTTGACATGGAGAGTCATCCCATTGTCTAAAAGGGGTGGCTCCTACCACAAGTTCACACACACACACACACACACACACACACACACACACACACACACACACACACACACACACACACACACACACACACACACACACACACACACACACACACACACACATGTGACTACTTTGATTAGTTGGATGAAAAACCACAATTTATCAAACTTTTTAGGAAACTTTCAATTAAAAACAAGTTTACATACATCATCTTTTAGAGACGTTTAAGACATGTTTTACAAGACATCTACAAATTGTTATACTACTCTATACGGAATGGCTCAAAAACCCTCACAAAATCACTCAATGGCTTTATCTTCCCAAAAGTAAAAAAGAAAAATTTGACTTGTATAGATTGATCTGTACCGTACCGATCGTATAGTACGGGCGTACGGTACGAATTGGACTAGTGCGTATGTACAAAAACAACCTTGATCCTTAGCTAGGAGTTGAAATATTGAGACCATCCTTGGGCGATCAACTACCACTACCATGTGAAGACCAGGTATTTGTGAGGTTGTGTATCCAAACCAATACCCAAAAAATAATGCCATAGTGCTTGTACACACTTATTACAAAGAGGAAATCTATGGGTACCACCATGCATACAAACGATCCTAAGCCACCAGTGATCGTGGAGTCATTTGACCATGAGAATACCACTTCATCCTCTAGTCGTCCTCACTTTAAAATGGGGAGTGTATGTCATAATGAAGGGTTTACATTGAGCCAAGGAACAAAAATATTCATAGCCAATCAAGGAGAGGCTAAAAAAAAATGCATATCCTCAGAGATCGTCTGCCCAACAACCGAGACAAAAGGAACCCTAAGACGTGGTTTCAAATTTCAAGGAGACCATCTGGCAAGGAATTTCCCAACTGACCAAACTGATGGTGCAAACAAAGTTCCTAATGTGACTGGTAGTAATTGTGGACATTGTGATGAATGTGGAATTAAACATTTGTATTGTGATTTCCCTTAAAACCGAGATAAGGAGAGAAAATCAACAGTGTAGAGGTCCTGTCCTCTTCGACTGGTTCTGATTCTGATATGAAAGTTCCATTGAAGGTGGTAACGAGAGTGCAAGAAAAGAATAAAACAAGACTCTAACAAATCCGTGAATGTGAAATCAGCAAAGCAAAAAATGATAGAGTTAGAGCTCAATATCATAGGAATATAAAGGTTGTTACAGCTAAGCTCTCACAAGCTTGAGAGAAATTACAAAAACCAACAAGGTCTTCATCTAGTGTGATACTAGAAGAAACGTCCAAAACCACACACAAGCCATGTTAGAAAATAAGACGTAGCTAAATAGATTTTTGAGTAGATTACTTAATGGAGAGAGATAGATTTCACACACAAGAGATTATAGAGTAGAGCGAGAGAGAGAGAGTACACACGATATACGTGGTTTACCCAATGTGGGCTACGTCCACAGAAAGCAACCACTCAATGGCTTTAGCACTTCAAAAGAAGAAGTAGTTTACAAAGGGATTAAACCCTTGATAGAGCTCCCGCCTTGCTTCACTCTCACCACCTCACACTCACCTTGTTGCATCAACTTCACACTATGAAATGTGTGTAGGAATGGCCTTCTTTTATAGGCCAAAAGGGCTGCCCTCTCTTATGAGAGACAGCCATGTGTAGCCGCCCTTGTGCGAATAAGTCCAAATCGGACCCTCCAATCCGCCCATGTGTGGCCGCCCTTGAGAAGACAAGTCCGCTTTTGAATTCGGCCACCGGCCACCGGCCATTGACTTTCGACCACCGGCCACCGGCCATTGACTTCCGACACCGGCCATCGGCCATTGACTACCGGCCACCGGCCAACCAACTGGTTGTTTTCCGACCACTTTTCGGCCGCCGTCTGGCCATAATATTCTGGCGAAAAAAAAAGTCTCGGGGGCCTCCGCCCCCGAGGCCTCTAAAGTTGCTCCTGATTCTTGTCCGTGAAAATTTTGGTTTCCGGTGAGTGATTTTCCTTCACGCACGATGGCTTCTCCTCATAATGGGGGCCTTACAAATGTGCGCTTTTACCACAGAAAATTACAAGGGTAAATCAGGCTCCATACTTAACAAGCCAAGCAAAGAAGGGAAAGAGAAGAGCCAAAAGATGCTAGTTCATGAGGTTCAGTCCTAGTCAACAAAAAAATCAAGCCATTGAAAGCAATTCCAAAGGTGTATGAAGCTAGAGTAGACAACCAACATATGATGGAGCATCGTTGGATGACTTATTCTAATGCGAAGATAGAAAAGTTGAGGTTGAAGATGTGCAAAAAGTAGAGACTGCTCAAGCACTTATGGAACATCTACCAGATATGCCAGCTCATGCTTGGAAAATACCACAACCACCTGTTGATTCTAAAGAAACAAACAAGGGGAATATAGAGAGAATAAATGATGTGACTAAACAAGAATCGATGAAGGAAGTTGAGGCTTCAACTAACAACGAGGATCACAAAAAGAGCTAGAATGAGCAAGGTGAGAAAGAGGATAAAACAAGGATCCAAGATCCTCAAGGGACTGGGGATGCGATTGTTGGAATTAGGGTTGCAGGAAAACGCACACAACTTGAGAAGACGAAGGAAGCTCAAGGCACACAACAAAGAGTGTATTTCTTAGTGTGCAATGAAAAGATAAGTTAGCCCTAGAGTGATGAGCATATATACAATGCATGGGGGAAAAAACTTCCTAGTGAGGGAAAAAATACCCCGATGGTCCTAAGTGTGTTTACATACATCACTACCACATGTATATGGTAACAAATCCCCCCTGGAGTGATGCGATGAACGAGAGCTGGCACATAGAGTAAAGAGAAGTGCCATGCCCTGAGGACATGATCAATCCACAAAGGGGAGTAAGCCCAAAGCTTTGTGGGGAAAGCTTCGAACTTCTCACGAGACAATGCCTTTGTGAAAAGATCTGCAAGGTTGTTCCGTGTTGGCACATAAGCCAAGTTTATCTCTCTTGCTGAGAGCCTCTCCTTGACATAGTGGTAATGCACCTCAATGTGCTTTGTGCGAGTATGAAAAAATGGGTTTTTGGCAACTGCCAATGTGCTCTAACTATCAGTATAGATAGTGCTGGCAGTGTCCTGTCCAACACACAAATCAGCCATAAGGCATCTAAACCATACACATTCAATCATAGTTGTGAAGACTACCCTATACTCAGCCACACAACTGGAAGTGGCACATTGCTCTTGCTCAACACATGATATTCATGAGCTGCCAAGCATGAAACAAAAACCACTTGTGGTCACTCATGTGTCAAAACAACAGCCCAATCTGAGTCAAAAAGCATGCAAATAAGGCGGCAATGATCCCCCTTGGGATAAAAGTTAAAACCATCCAAGATGTAAAGTGCCACTCAAGTAGAAAAAAATCTTCTTGACAGCTTGCCAATGCTTAGGCACTGGGCTATGCATGAATATTTTGACCTATGAGATTGAAAACTAAATATTCGGCCTCTTGTTGCATACATAAATGAGGCATCCAATAGTAGGTTGGTAAAGAGTGACTTCTGCAAGATCACCAGTATCATGAAGACTCAATTTCAAACCTGTTTCCATGGGAGTGGCAATAGGTTTGCAATCCTCAAGTCCAAACTTACATAGCAATGTCTCTATGTAACTTTTCTGACACAAGGCAATACCATCATCACACTGCTTAAACTGTATATCCAAGTAAATGGCCTCCTGCTCAAGCTGATCCCGCCTTTCTGTGGTCATCTCTACTTCATAAGGCGTGAGGGAATGATAGGTTTTGGTGTCAGGATCATAGAGTGTACGCGTGCCCTTGGTAATCCTGGGTTTGGCCAACTTATGACAATGCAAAGCAGTATGGATCCATCCTTTTGGAAGAGGCTGATTAGTTTTGACCCGTGCTTCGAAAAGAATCTGAGCCATCTCCCTATACTGTGGTGCCAGGCCCGCCTTAGCTGCAATATCCTTTTTAGGCAATTTAGAACATTCGACAGTAAGTTGCAATAGCTAATTAGTAATCTTGGTCAGGCCTCTGATCTGAATCTTCCATTGACCCATACACATCCGGATCCTATGCATCTCCTCTTTCAGTGCCTGAATATCATTGAGTTGGAGAGCATCATTAAACAGCGTTTTCCAAGTCTTCCATTCCACAGTTGATCGCTCATACCAATCCTGAAGCTCATCAATAATTTTGAAGTATGTAATGCGATCAACTGGTTCTGGATGTTGAGAATATAGTGCTGGAAAGAATCTTGGCAACTCCATCTCTCTTGCTGGAAAGGCATACAAGAGAACTGGAGGATCAGACACAAATTCTAAAAATTTGAGAACAGCCTGGTTCTCTTGCTGCATCATCTTTCTGGTGATTCTCACTAGCTGGAACAATTTTTGGAGAGCAGTTGCTTGTGCTCCTACTGACATTCTAGTTTGAGGTCCTTTGCTAGTGGCTGTCTGATCCTCAAGAATGGCCCTGACTCTCTGATCCAAAACTCCTCTTGCAGTTTGCATCTGCACCAAAACCTCCTTTAACTGTTCCCTAACATCCTTCATACATCTGTAAGTTGGTTTTTTTCCTATTCTAATTCCAGGGCAAGAGAGCGACAATCTGCAGTAGACTGCCTTTGCAAGTGTGGGTTGGTCACTCTCTCTTCAGTAGTGAGTATCCATTCAAAAACTCTTCCAGCAGTAGCAGCTGGACTGTGCTAGGATGAGCAGGCAAACGGCAAGCTTCTTGATCATGAAAAGCCACTGATTTCCAATGCTCCACCATTTCCCTAGCTCCAACATACAGCCTCTAAAACCGTTCCAAATCAGACAGGAGATCATCATCCTCCAGATAATGTCTGGTTATGGAGGCCCGCTGATGTCTCAATTGCTTGTTCAAGGTAATAAGCTGCAAGGAATGCTGATGATCAGCAGCAGCAGCTGATCCCTCATCTTGTACTTTCATTTTCCCTTTAGCCTCCCTATTGAGCTGGGACTAATCAGCTGGCTGATTCCCAGTGTGACTGGGCTGCTGTTCTTCAGTCTGTTGATTACCTGACTGGTGCCCTTCATTCTGGCCTTTCTGTTGGCCCTCATTCTGGCCTCGCTGGTATGGCTTTGTGAAAAGCCTCCTTCAGTTGGCCCTATACCACCAGTACCAGGTCCTGGAGGTGGAGATGGTAGTGGGGCATCATCATCATCATTTGTATGCCCTTCTTCTTGGTCATCCTCCTCTTTATCAGCTCTGTCATCCTTGTCTTCATCTTCCTTGTCCTCTTCTGCTTCATCCGGGGAAGTCTACTGCTCAATATAATCGAATATTGCTTGATTCATCAGAGCATTATTATACTCAGTCACTTTGTCTTGCAAATCACTCTGCATACTTTCCATCAAAGACTTCAAATTTTCTAAATCAAAAACAGCATTGCCTGCTAGATTTAGAATTTCAATCAAGCTGTTATAAATGTATCTTTCAGTAAGAGAAGCCTTCAGAGCTGTACGACAAATTAACAAGGAGTTGAATTCCACCCGCTTCATTTTGAGCATTGTTTCAGCCCGTTCTGCAGCTCTCAGTGCTTCATTCCTTTGACTCTTGATGATCATCATCTCAGATTCAGCCTTAGCTAGCTTCTTGTTTAATAGCTCATTAACCCTCTCTGAATGAGCTTCCAGTACCCTATGTTGTATATTTTACTCTTCTCGTGCTTTTTGGAGCTTCTGAATCTGATCTTCAGCTTCCTTCAAGTCAGCTTTAACCTTTTTCACTTCATCTTCTGACCCAGCAGCCTCTATCAATTGTCCCATACAATTGACAATGGTATTCCAAGAAGACTGTATGAGTACTGAACATTTGTCCTTTACTGTAGCTAGATCAGAATCAGTAGGCTCATATATTGTTACTGGAGCCATGTAAGGTAAAGTTGCATAATCAGCTTTTCGTAGCAGAAGATGCCCTTTCAGTGGATGGGTCTGCATTTGCTGCAACTTGTCGTGTTTTACCAGGTGCAAAATTTGTCCAGTATTTGGAATAGAGACTCCACCTGGTAAAGCTGAAGAAGTTGGGCCTTTGCCTTTGTCCACTTGGCCCTTGTCTTTGTCCACCGACTGGTCTGCTACCTTCTCAAAAGTTGCTGCCTTGGCCTGATCTTTTCCAAAACCAGTAGCGACTGCACTTTGTCCTACTGACTGGCTAGGCATAGTATTCTGAGCAGGTTGCTTCTCAGTTTGGCTGACTATAGATTTTTAAGTATTCACAGTCTTGACTTGGATTTCTATCTGCCTCAAAAACGCACTGCTCTTCGTCAGTGTAGTCTTTGACTTCTTTGAACTGCCAGCCTGTTCTTCAGTGGATTTCCTTTTCAGATCTGTTGAAGTAGTCTGACTGTCTATTGCTTCATCGTTTGAGGACAGCTCAATGTTCTTGGGCTCAGAAACCGTCTTCTCACTCCAAGCCTTTTTTACCTGCTCATGAACATCTGCTGCAGAGCAGTGGCCCAATACAAAAATTGCCAAACATACCAAGCTTTAAAAACATTCTGGGATTTTAGCTTGGGAGTTTGCTGGAGCACATTGTGTGATAGGATTTGACAAAGGTTAATAGGAACCCTTGGATCCAGTGTCTTGGCCAATAGCATAGCAAAAAGTTTCTCAGATACATACGTTGGATTGTTCTTAAGGCTTACTGCTTCAGCCACAAACCTGTAAGCAGTGGAAGCTTCCAGTCCTGCTACTCGAACACCTTGACCACTTGCCTTGCGCTTACGCTTACCCGCTTCATCCTCCTTCATGGCTATACTTATCTGCTGTGGAGTTGCCACACATGGTTTCGGCTCATTGGGCATCCTGAATGCAAAAGCTCTGGTCTCTGATGTAACCGACACCTTTCTACCATTCACCATGGCAGTGCCATCTTCATCATTGAAAGAATCAAGAACCTGCTTTATGATGTCTGCGTCAAAAGCAATTCTTGTAGCTTGCAACACAACTCGGAGATCCCATAGTTGCAGCAAAGTCATTGCTTGGTCGGTGAATACATAACGCTGGATTTTATTGTACGCTATGATGGGAAGGCTTGCCTTTGCAGCAGCAACTATGGATTGGGTTTCCTCAAGAGACTCCTGCATCTTGTCTGAGCATTTCCTTCTACCCATACACTGCGAAGACGATGAAACAGACGAAGGAGAAGAAGACTTACTTGATGTGTCAAAGCCGTACCCTGGTGTCGCTGGCAAGGCTAGCTGATACTCAACTATCTCTTCAGAAGTCGAGGTCTGCAGTTGTAGCAAAGAAACCTCGGAGCTCGGCGATGGCGAATGAATAACAGGAGGAAAGCATCGTGTAGGGGATTTGTGAGGAAAAATGTCAATTCTCCTGAATGTTATACGTGTTCGCGCCATAAAAGCTCCACCACTCGCATCGCTCCTAGACTTGTGTGTGTCGTTGCTGTTGTGGCAGACATGCATTGGACAAGACTACGACCCATCCTTGAAATGATTACTACTGGTGTGCCATCTGACTGTTGGGCGCTTAAAAATTGAAAAGTGTGTTCCCACTGATACTAGACTGGTTTCCAGTCTGGCTCGATCATACTAGTACTGGTTCTAAGATCACTCTGGTCTGGTTCTACTGGTAATGGTTCTGAAATTGGAACTGGTTGCACATGAAAAAGCCCAAAAATATCTGATTGTGGTATCTCTTGCTCAGCAGTTCCCAGTTCCTTAGTACCTTGTTCTTGCCCATTCTCTCTAGCCTCTGAAAATAAAGCTTGATCTTTGCACCATTATATACTCCTGGCAACAATAATCCAGATAAATCTTTCAGTCTGACTGTACCATCGGAGAAGACAAGTCTACCTCAAATGGTCCTGCCCAGGCAATCTTCAGGTTCTAACTGCATCAGTTCATCTAGGCGCTTTTTTAGATTGTGGTTGAAGTCTAAGCCATACTTCACAGCCATTCTCAAACTTGGGATCACAAACTCCATAGGAACCACAGCTTCAGTGCCATACACCATTCTGAATGGTGTCATTCCAGTAGTGACCTTATAAGCTGTCCTATACACCCATAGAGCATTCTGGAGTTTCAAATCCCACTGGTCTGGATTCTTTTGCACTACCTTAGTGAGAATAGTCTTGATTTTCTTGTTGCTACTTTCAGCCTGTCCATTGCATCTAGGATAGTAAGGAGTAGATTTCCGATGCTTGACTGAAAGCATATCCAATAGAATTTCCATAGTGTCATTGATAAAATGTGTTCCTTGATCTGACACAATCTCTACTAGACATCCATATCGGCAGACAATATTGTCAAATAGAAACCTTGCAGTTGACTTGGCTGTGTTGTCGGGAAGAGCTTTAGCTTCAACCCACTTGGTTACATAACAAGTAGCCATTACTATGTACTTGTACTTCCTTGGAGTAACCTTCTTAAAAGGTCCCATAAAATCTAGTCCCCATTTCATGAACACTCCCAGTGGTTGTACTGGTGTCAAAGGAGTCATATCTGCAGCTGTCGGTTGACCCATTCTTTGGCATATGTCACAAGTTTTACAAAAACTTCTGACATCAGCAATCAGTGTATGCCACCACAGACCAGCTTGCAGAATATTCTTGTAGGTTACTTCGTTGGAAAAGTGTCACCAGATTCACCATTATGTGCTTCTGAAATTGTCATAATAATCAATATCTAATTCTCCTAAATGATTTTCTCATATTAAACTGATCATTTAATGTGGGGAAGTGCCAAGGGAGAAAAAGCTAGAATATTGGTTAAGTTAGCAGACCGGCCACAGTAGGGATCCAAAGGAGGGAAAATAGGGATCCAAAGGGGGGGCCATCTGCAAAAGAGCTATGTGAAACAATGGGCCAAAAAGACCCTAAGGTTCAGCCCATTAAGACTTCCAAAATGCTAAGGTTCCAAAATTCAAAGATTGTGTCCAAAGGTCAACCCTAGGGAAAATTGGATGCTTAGTGTGTGCCCTAAAAGTCTTTCTACATCCCTACATGGGAGGGGGCGAGCCCCAAAGCTAGGGGATGAGAGAGAAAGCCACACACACACACACACAGGCTCCCTTTACACAAAGGGAATGAGGGACACATGTCAGCTCCCTAGGCCAGATGCCCACAAGGTATGCCCAATTCCTATAGGAAGACCATTGAAGTGGACCAATGAGAATTAAGCTAGAGTAAATCTAGTTTAATTAATTTAAAAATATTTAATAAAAGAAACCAATGAGAATTAAGTCTCCTAGAAGACTATTGGGCAGTCTCCCAAGGGGTCCAATGAGCATTCAGGAGCCCCATGGCTTGCCTGATTCCTATTGGCCAGGAGGCAAAGGGGTCCAATGAGAGTTTAGTTTAATTATTTAATTACCTAAAGCTCTCACAAAAGGGGAAAGGGGGACACATGTCTAAAGGCTATCACTTATGCTGCTTAATTCCTATTGGCTTGACCTGGGGAGGTCCAATGAGGCAAAGGCCAGACTTATTTAGCAGCTAGGGCTCGCCCAAGAGAGAGGGGGGGCTGATTTTTGCTTGGCATTGACACACACACTCTCACATTTGACCAGGTGTGAAGGGAAAATACTCTATCTCCTCCCAAGCTTTAATGGAGAGCTCATCACCTACTCCAAGCTTGTGAGATAGAAGCCTACATCAACACTCTCTTGGCATGTGGATGCAAATCCAACCAAGAGCCAAGCTTCAATGCATGCTCATCTTCTCTACCAAGCTAATTACTAAGCTAAGCTATGCTAATATGAGTGATTATGTGAGGAGATGTACTTCTTTCTCGTAAGATACTTCTTTTTCCTCTCAATCTACTCTCATACCCTGCTAGCTCTCACCATCTTCGAAGGTGTGTGAGGTCTTGGGTCTGAGAACGGGGATAATTCAAGTTGTGTTTGATTAAGTGTTTTGCTTGGTGTATGAAGCTTCCATCTTCATTGCACTAGCTAGTCTTGAAGGAACACAAAGAATTGTATTGTACAATGTCTCTCTTGATGGGAGAAACCATAATACAAAGCCTTTTGGAGGGGGGACCGGCTCCATGCAAATCCGGTCCTCAACTGTTGTCAATAGCTTAATTGCTCTCTCTTTTGAAAGTATTGTCGATGCTATCTAACTAGGTGTTATGCTTTTTGTTGCTCTCTCCACCCAAGCACTCTTGTAATTCTCATTAGGAATCTATTCTAATGAAATGCCCACTATGTTCATGCTAATTTCCGCTACACATAAGATTTTAGGCCATTAAATGTTACATTGGTATCAGAGCTCAAGGTTTCTCTTTTCTTGCTCAAGAAGGGAGGTCCTCAAGCTAGCTACAAATGGTTGGTATTATTAATTGCCTGTGAGTAAGTAGAATAGGGATTTTTCAGCCTTGCAGTGCGCCTGCCTTTGTGCAGTTAACGGGGCATCACCGTCGAGAGCTATAGTCTTAATAGTGGAGTCCTACGGGACTTGCCTACGGCTTAACCACTATTGAGCTATTAGAAGCTTGACAGGAGCCGGTGCTGTTTTGGTGTCGAAAGACCCTCTCTTCTATTCCTTGCAATTAATGGTATTCGAGCCGCGGGTACAGTAGCTTGAGTGCTTTTTCTAAAGGGGTAAAGAGGAGTAGCAACTAGGTCTTGAAGTGCCAAAGTACACCTAAAAAGTTTACACCTAAAAGTTGTTAGAATGGCTGACAATATTAAAGAGAGTGAAATTAATGTTGATAACTTTGATTTTGCTCATGAGCAAGCTACTAATGATGCTTCAATGCTTGTTAATTATCTTGTTTCTAGGCTTCAACAAGCCATGGGCAATCCATCTCTCCAAAGTGAAGTGCAACGGCAGCTCCGTGCTCACGGGATTCTCCAAGCTCATCACCATGACTAGAGAACACCTAGGAAGCCTCCTTGTGAGACTACCAAAAGAGGTCTCTCTCCGATTCGGGAAGAAGAAGAGAATCCATATGAAGGGCTCAAGAACTTACTTCTTGATGATGCATCTCCTTCCCAAAGGAGAACTCAAGAGCCTCCACTGAAGGAACGAGAAAGAAGCGAGTCTCCCGCCACCTCGGCGGAGATGGCTCCACGAAGACGGCGGGCTAAACACTCTCCATCACCACCAAAGCGGAGAAGATCATCACACTCTTCTCCACGCCATAATTCAAAGAGGGATGATAAAAAGCAAGAGAAGAAAAAGGCGAGAAAGAGGACACCCTCTTCTCCATATTCTTCATCCTCTTCCTCTTATGAAAGCTATGGTGAAGACGACAAAGATCAAGACAAGAAAAAGGTGAGAAAGAGGTCACCCTCTTCTCCACCTTCTTCAAATTCTTCATCTTCTGAAGAAAGTGATGGTGCAACTTTTGAACCATCAAAAAGAAGAGGCCATAGGAAATCCTATGCCGCATGGAAGAGGTCGTCCAAGCTGAAGAAATTCAAAGAGGGAGGGAAGAGCATCTCTTTCCTTACCTATGATGGCACCTTTGGTGCTACAGACAAAGTTTTGGCCTTTATCCAGCAATTCGATGCGGCGTTTGGAGATGAGGGCTTCACGGAGTCCTCTAAGCTACGCCATGTAGCTATGCACTTTCAAAAGTCCGCCAGACAATGGTGGTCTAGCCTATGAGCCAACGGTGAAGCTCCACGAACATGGAAGGCTTTAAGAGCTTCCATTATGAAGCAGTTTTTGGCCACCGATGCCAAAGACAAAGTACTCACCGAATGGCGAAGCTTAAAGCTCTCTCCCAATGAATCCATCCACAAATATGTAGACAAGTTTTGGGACCTACAACTCAAAGCCACTGTCTTCAAAAAGTTGGATTTTGGAGAGCAAAAGCAACAATTTTGTGCGGGCTTAACCGAAGAAATGGCGGAGTATGTCAACTCCCAAAGGCCACGTACCATATCGGCGGTAATACACCATACTATGGTGGCCTCGCGAATCAATTTCCAAACGGGGGGTAAAAGAAATAATAAGCCCCCGAAAAACAAGGGTTCCAATGAGCCTAAGGGGAAGGACAATGTCCAAAAGTCTCCTAAGGGCAATTCCAACAAAGCTAAAGAGAAGGGAGTTTACAAAGGAAAGAATAAACTCTCTCCTGAAGAGCTTGAGCGTTATCGTAAAGATAACCGGTGTTTCAAGTGCGGCGAACAAGGGCATGCGTACCGCGCTTGTCCCCAAAAGAACAACCGCCAAGATCCTCCTAGAGCTTCTTTGGTTGAAATCCAAGAGGAGGAGATTCACCAAACTCACCACAAAGGATCTCCTCTATGCCATGCTTGGGGAAAGGTAAGAGAACATGATGCTTTTATTCTCTTTGACCCTGGTTCTACTCACAATTTCATATCTATGGAGTTAGCCACCAAGCTAGGCATACAATCCTACGAGATGGGAGATATCCTACCCGCAGACAGTGCCTTCAAGGGGCAAGAAGCTTCAGTCACTCCCTTAATCGGGAAATTGAGGCTTCATGTCCAAGGCTATGTGGACAAAGAGGATTTCTTTATCTCTCCTCTCAAGCATGAGGATGTAATCCTAGGGACACCATGGTTTGACCGTCTGGCTGCCCATGTTAAATTTCCTGAAAGGAGAATCTCCTTTAAGTTCAGGGAAAAGGACATGTATATAGATGCTAGGGAGATGGGTAACACCATCCCCATTGTATATACACCAGCTTTCAACAAGTCAATAAAAAGCTCTATTTCCGTGTACATGATTTTTGTTAAAGATTCTCAAAATGAACCTAATGCTTTAACAAAAGAAAATAAAAGCAACCAAAAGGAATTAGAGTTATCCAATTTTCTCAAGGGGTTTCAAGATGTCTTTATTGACGACATCCCTTCTGAGCTACCTCCTAAACGAGGTAATGACGACCATGCAATTGAACTTCTTCCAGGAAGTTCACCGCCTAACAAACCTCCTTATAGAGTTTCTCAAGCTCAACAAGAGGAGATTATGCGGCAAGTGCATGAGTTAATTGAGAAGGGCATGGTTAGGCCTAGCTCATCTCCATTTTGCTCACCTGTGCTATTAGTGCAAAAGAAAGACGGCACATATCGTATGTGTGTCGACTATAGAGCACTAAATAGGATCACTATCAAGAATAGGTTTCCCGTTCCACGGGTAGAAGACCTATTTGATAAGCTACAAGGATCGACCTACTTCAGTAGGATTGACCTAAAAAGTGGCTATCATCAAATAAGGATAGTTGATCAAGACATTGTAAAGACCGCATTTCGTACTACATTTGGTCTTTACGAATACATTGTCATGCCTTTTGGCTTGACTAATGCACCAGCCACATTTAACCGCTTGATGGAGAAGCTGTTCAGGCCTCATCGAACCTTCACTGGAGTGTTCTTTGATGATATTATCATCTACTCTAATTCATTGGAGGAACACAAGCAGCACCTCCAGGTAATATTTCAAGTTTTAAGAGAGAATAAACTTTATGTTAATCGAAAGAAAAGTGAATTTTTCTTGCAAGAGATTCAATATTTAGGTCACATTATCTCTCAAGATGGAATCCAAATGGATCCATCCAAGTTAGAGGTAATAAAAGGATGGCCTAAACCAAGGAATCTTCATGAACTAAGAAGCTTTATAGGTATGTGTGCATACTATAGACGCTTCATAGAAAAGTTCTCACAAATTACGGGACCATTACATGACCTAACAAAGAAAAATGTTAGGTATACGTGGTCTGCTAAGGAGAACAATGCTTTCGAAAAGCTTAAAGAAAAGCTTATCTCTCAACCTGTGCTTACACTACCGGATCTCTCAAAACCATTTGAGGTCCAATGTGATGCTTGTGGTGATTGCCTTGGGGCTGTTTTGCTCCAAGAAGGGCACGCCATAGGCTATGAGAGTCAAAGGCTCGACCCTGTTGAGCAAGCTCTAGGCATATACGAAAAAGAACTCCTTGCAGTTCTACATGCCTTAGACTCATGGAAGCACTATTTATTGGGGACTCCTTTCATTCTGCGAACGGATCACCAAAGTCTTAAGTACTTCATGACGCAGACCAAGCTTTCCGACAAACAAATGAGGTGGGCAAATTTCCTTTCGCAATTTCATTTTCATATTGCTCACATTGCTGGCAAGCATAATCAAGTAGCCGATGCACTCTCAAGACGACCGAGAGTGAATGCGGTTTCCATAGCAACTCACAATGATCTATCTTTAATGATAGATGAGTATGCTATTGATCCCGATTTTAGAGATGTGATTTCAGCCCTTGCCCTAGGGAAGAAAGAAGAACCATTTACTTTACAAGATGGTTATCTTCTCTATGGCAATAGACTATGCGTTACTAACTCACTACGTGAGAAAGTAATGTATGAATCTCATGCTCCCCCATATGCGGGGCATAGAGGCATTCAGTCTACCCTAAAGGGAATTGAAACATATTTCTATTGGCCTACCATGAAAGTGAACATACACGAGTATGTTTCCAAATGTGTGGTATGTCAAAAGACAAAATTTGATAGAGGGAAGCAACTTGGACTGCTTCAACCCTTGCCAATCCCTAATTCACCGTGGGAGAGCATATCCATGGATTTTATCTTTGGATTGCCTAAGTCTATCCATGGGAATACGGGAATATGGACGATAGTAGACAGGTTCAGTAAACAAGCTCATTTTATACCTGTCAAAAAGACTATCAAAGCCCATCAAATGGCAACCCTCTTCATTTCACAAATTTTCAAGTACCATGGCTTGCCAATGTCCATAGTGTCGGATAGAGATCCTAGAATGACCAGTAATTTCTGGAAGGGTCTCTTTGAGAATTTAGGAACAAGGCTAAACTTCTCTTCGGCCTATCATCCACAAACTGATGGCCAAAGTGAAATAGCTAACCTAACTATTCTCGATCTACTAAAAGCCTATGTAACGGAAGTAGATCAAAGATCCCAATGGGAGAAGTACTTACCCTTAGTAGAGTATGCTTACAATAACACTGTACATACTTCTACAGGAAAAGCACCTTTCGAGGTACTTGAGGGAAGATCAAAAAGTCCCTTGCTACTTAAAGTACATGGGAAGATCTTCGCTGCAGATGAGTATAGCCGAGACCTACAAGAATCTTTCCAAAAGATTAAGGATGCTATCTCTATCTCACAGCAAAGGCAAAAGGCTGCTGCTGACAAGCACAGAAGAGCCCAAGCCTTTAAAGAAAACGATTGGGTCTTGTTAAAGTTTCCCAAGGCTCGATTAAGGCACACGACGGGCAAGAATCCTACGGGCCACCAAAAGTACTATGCTAAACTAGCAAAAAGGTACTATGGTCCCTTCCAGATTCTTAGGCCAATCAATGAGATGGCCTATCAACTTAAGTTGCCCAATCATTGGCTCATACACAATGCTTTTCATGTGAGCCTCTTAAAGCCTTACAAAGGAGAGCCACCTCAAGAACCAACTATTGAAGACCCACCGGAGATCGAGGACCACGAGGAGGTGCTGCAGCCCGCGTCCATTCTCCGACATGAAGACAAGGTATTAAGAGGCGGTAAGACTATCCGACGATATCTTATTAAGTTTAAGAATTATCCTTTTGAAGATGCTAGATGGATGCAAGGCATACAATTAAAGGATAACCTAAACCTTGTCAATGCTTACAATGCTTCCCAAGAGTAAGCAAATGTACAAAATGTTAAAAATGAACAAAATTTTTGTCTTATAAGACTCTCTTTTCCTTTATTTGTGCATAAAAATGAAGTAGTATGCATGCTTAGATCAAGTTTGTGGGGACGACGTCTCCCAAACACCAAAGTAGAGCTTGTCACTCTACTATGGAAGACTGATAGGACTAATGTGCAGACATGCTTGCGGCAGCCTCAGGCTCTCAAGCGCCAAATGGACTAGTCATCCATTATGGAATGATGTCGTAGGGTAACATAGGGATCCTCTACCCGCTAAGAAAAGGACTCATGCATATGCTTTATCTTCTCTACACCATAGTCGAGGATGACTATGATTTCAAGTGAGAGGTAATGTCATAATAATCAATATCTAATTCTCCTAAATGATTTTCTCATATTAAACTGATCATTTAATGTGGGGAAGTGCCAAGGGAGAAAAAGCTAGAATATTGGTTAAGTTAGCAGACCGGCCACAGTAGGGATCCAAAGGAGGGAAAATAGGGATCCAAAGGGGGGGCCATCTGCAAAAGAGCTATGTGAAACAATGGGCCAAAAAGACCCTAAGGTTCAGCCCATTAAGACTTCCAAAATGCTAAGGTTCCAAAATTCAAAGATTGTGTCCAAAGGTCAACCCTAGGGAAAATTGGATGCTTAGTGTGTGCCCTAAAAGTCTTTCTACATCCCTACATGGGAGGGGGCGAGCCCCAAAGCTAGGGGATGAGAGAGAAAGCCACACACACACACACACAGGCTCCCTTTACACAAAGGGAATGAGGGACACATGTCAGCTCCCTAGGCCAGATGCCCACGAGGTATGCGCAATTCCTATAGGAAGACCATTGAAGTGGACCAATGAGAATTAAGCTAGAGTAAATCTAGTTTAATTAATTTAAAAATATTTAATAAAAGAAACCAATGAGAATTAAGTCTCCTAGAAGACTATTGGGCGGTCTCCCAAGGGGTCCAATGAGCATTCAGGAGCCCCATGGCTTGCCTGATTCCTATTGGCCAGGAGGCAAAGGGGTCCAATGAGAGTTTAGTTTAATTATTTAATTACCTAAAGCTCTCACAAAAGGGGAAAGGGGGACACATGTCTAAAGGCTATCACTTATGCTGCTTAATTCCTATTGGCTTGACCTGGGGAGGTCCAATGAGGCAAAGGCCAGACTTATTTAGCAGCTAGGGCTCGCCCAAGAGAGAGGGGGGGCTGATTTTTGCTTGGCATTGACACACACACTCTCACACTTGACCAGGTGTGAAGGGAAAATACTCTATCTCCTCCCAAGCTTTAATGGAGAGCTCATCACCTACTCCAAGCTTGTGAGATAGAAGCCTACATCAACACTCTCTTGGCATGTGGATGCAAATCCAACCAAGAGCCAAGCTTCAATGCATGCTCATCTTCTCTACCAAGCTAATTACTAAGCTAAGCTATGCTAATATGAGTGATTATGTGAGGAGATGTACTTCTTTCTCGTAAGATACTTCTTTTTCCTCTCAATCTACTCTCATACCCTGCTAGCTCTCACCATCTTCGAAGGTGTGTGAGGTCTTGGGTCTGAGAGCGGGGATAATTCAAGTTGTGTTTGATTAAGTGTTTTGCTTGGTGTATGAAGCTTCCATCTTCATTGCACTAGCTAGTCTTGAAGGAACACAAAGAATTGTATTGTACAATGTCTCTCTTGATGGGAGAAACCATAATACAAAGCCTTTTGGAGGGGGGACCGGCTCCATGCAAATCCGGTCCTCAACTGTTGTCAATAGCTTAATTGCTCTCTCTTTTGAAGGTATTGTCGATGCTATCTAACTAGGTGTTATGCTTTTTGTTGCTCTCTCCACCCAAGCACTCTTGTAATTCTCATTAGGAATCTATTCTAATGAAATGCCCACTATGTTCATGCTAATTTCCGCTACACATAAGATTTTAGGCCATTAAATGTTACAGAAATCACTTTCATTCTTCCTTCCATAGGGACACAATGTCAAAGTATACCATCCACACCCAGTCTATAGAGTAATCCTCCGATGATAGTAAATTTCAGGCTTTTTATAATCAGAGCTTTCTTCTGGTTCTGCTTCCAGTCCTCTGGAATAGCACCTTGGGAAAGAAATTGATAAACATCGTACCATTTAGGATCAACCGATTCTTCTGCCTCTAACTGAAATAAATCAGCGTCCACTAGTTCATCTCTCAAGGGTGATTCTGAATATCCATCCGTACTTATTGAGAGAAAATCAGCTCCACAATTATTCTGGCCAGGCTTATGGAAAATTATGAATTCAAACTCCATTAGGAACATCATCCATCTTATCAGCCTGCCTTGAAAAATGACTTTATTAATCAGAAACAAAAGAGCCTGATGGTCCACATAAAAATGGAACAACTTTCCCAACAGGTAATGCCTGAACTTTGTAGCGCTGAAAACCATTCCAAGGGCTTCTCTCTCAGTAGTTGTATAGCCTTGTTCAGCCTGACTGAATCTGCGCGACTGGCAAAATAAACCGGATAATCAGTCCTTCCGTCTGGCTGAGCTAATATTTCCCCCATTGCCAATCCCGAAGCATCTACATGTACGTGGAAAATAATATCCCAGTTTGGCTGTATAAGGACTGGTTTACTGATAATGGCCTTTTTTAGATTCTGGAAGCTCTCCTCACATTCAACAGTCCAGTTGAACTTACTGGTTTTCTTTGTAAGCTCATATAGTGGTACTGCTTGAGAAGCAAACTTATGTACAAATCTTCTATAGAAATTCACATAACCCAAGAAAGAGCTCAACTCTGAAGCATTTTTGGGTGCTTTAGCTTGCTGAACACACTGAATTTTGTCATTGGCCATCTCTATTCCGTTTCGGGAAACCACATGTCGCAGTAGCTGTCCCTTCCAAACTAGGAAAACAGATTTGAATGATTCAAACAAATCCGCTTCTCCTGAGAGTGTTTGAAAACCATCTCTAGGAATAGTAGGTGTTGTTCCTCATCTGAATAGACAGTAAAGTCATCCATAAAAATTGCGAGCAACCGATGAAGGAATTCATTAAACATCTCCATCATACACTGCTGAAAGGTAGCTGGTGCATTGCACATGCCAAAAGGCATCACCAAATACATGAAAGCTCCCCACTCGGTGATGAAAGTGGTCTTCGCTCTATCTTCAGGAGTGATCTGTAACCGGTTATAACCACTATAACCATCCATGAAGCTATATACATTTCATATCTTGTGATCTCATCAAGCAACATGTCAGTAAAAGGCAATGGAAATGGATCTTTGATAGTTTGGACGTTGAGTTTCCTATAGTCGACACAAACTCTCAATTTCCCATTCTTCTTGGGAACGACGACTATGGAAAATAGCCAATCGCTACTAGCCACCTCTGTGATGAACCCACCCTTGAGAAGATTATCAATCTCCTCTTTGACCTTCTTTGCATAGTTGGGGTTCATCGGGTATCTTTACAGTCGTACTGGCCTAGCATCTGGCTTCAGCATTATTCGATGCTGACATACTTTAGGATCCACTCCCTTCAGGTCTATAGGTTCCAAGGAAAACACGTCTTTATAGTTCTAGAACATCCTGTGTGCCTTCTCCTTCATTACTGGGTTGAGATGCTTGTTGACCTTGATCATCCTAGGACTATCTTCCGATCCTAGGTTCCACTCTTCCACTTCTTAGTCGTCTGGAAGCAACCAATTAGGCCCACCTCCTTTTCGTTTGGTTGACTCTTCAGCATAATACCAGGATGGTCCATTCATTTCTTAATCAGCATTCTAATCTACTGGGTGCTCTTCAGAACGTACTGGTTCCTCTACCATACCAGTATCAGCTGATTCCACCAACCTTCCAGTTAGCTGAACTGTTCTTTCCCCTGTGTTGATTTTAGTAAACTGATTGAGGAATGCCTTTTCTGCTTGTCAGCCTGCTCTTTATTTAGCAAAACTGCATTCAAGTCAATCTCTGCTAAAGGGAATATGTTCATGGCCGCTAACATTCGCTCGATCTTCTTGGCTCTGTACTTCTGACATAACTCCTTCGGCCTCAGTTCTTTTCCCTGGTTCCTAGTATTGTTTGTTTGGATTTGAATTCTGCCACTGGTCCCTTTTATGGTTAATGTTTGGTTTGCATAGTCATGAACAACATGTGATGTTCTCAACCATGGGCACCCTAGCAGCATCCCACATGCCCCTTGCACATCCAGAACTAAGAAACTGGTTTTAAAATTTTCCCTCCCAACTCTTATCTACATATTTTCAATCATACCCATCGCTTGTACCACTCTGTGATCTGCCATTTGCACTTTAAATGGTGTTGGCTTCAGATTAGTGATACCCATTCTCTCCTGGAGATGAACTCCCATCATGTTGACTCCTGCTCCTCCATCCAAGATAACACTTGAGAGAGGTTCCCACTGTTTCCTAACCTTGTAGTCCGCCTGAATAAGTGGAACTTCATCATCTTAGACGGCCGTCAGGTCCACTATTCTGGCCTCCGCCTCAGCTTTCCTGCGCTGTCTGATAAAGTTGGCCACTTCAAGCAAGGTTAGTCTGATATCCTCCAGCTCTACAGTCAACTTCTGAATTCTAACACAAATTTTCACATGAATTTATTCTCTCTCTTGGTCAAACTAATTGTCAGAGCTCGAAGAACTGGTATCTTCACACTGCCATTCCTCTTTTGCAGCGCTTCCACTCCTTCCATCAACTCCCAGTTCATCAGCTAGTCCCTGTACCGCAGCCAACATGGTCTCTGGTATGGCTGGTACTGACTGATCCTTATCAGTTGATTGGGATGGTATCCTCTGAATGACTCTAGCTTCAGAACTTTCTAGCTGCTATAGCAGATTCTTGGCAAAATCCTCCGTGATTTTAGCCGCTAGTTCCCTTTGCTCTTGCCATTCATCTACCACCTTGTCTTTACCTTTGGCCTTCCAAATTTCTCTTTGTTGAGCCCACTTGCTGCTGGTAGGATTGATTGGTATTTTTGAAGTATCTGGAATTTCTTCAATAATTACACCCTTGCTTCTAGTGACTACTCGTACTGGGACTGGCTCTGGTGCCTTAGCCTCAGTAGTAGTAGTTGCAGGTGCATCTGGGCATTGGGCTACAAAATGGCCATACTTCCCACAAGTGTAGCAATTCATGCTCCTATTCTGGAAGTTGCCACGTCCTCTGCCTCGGCCCATACCCGTTTGGAATCAGCCACGTCCCTGACCAGTACCACTGGTACCTGGTCTCTCCTCTTGATCTACTTTGACGGGTTCTACCTTCACTAGTTCAGTGTAGGCGACCACTGACACATCTTTGCCCTTCTTAAAGTGGTGAATCCTGATGCCACAATTGTTCCATAGATGACCAAAAGCATTACAGTAGGTACATTGTGGACATTCATTGGAGATATGGTCTTTGGATTTTCATTTTGAACACCAAGTCTCCATCTTCCGAATTGGCTGTTTTGTGTGGCTAATTTCGGCAATCCATCTAGCCATTTCTTCAATTTTCTTGGTCCAAGATCCCTTCTTTGACTTCTCCTTGGATCGTTCATTAGAGCTGCTTTCGGAGCTACTGGACACCTCACTGGAATCAGAACTTTTAGTAGTAGCAGAACTACTGCTACTGGACCTTCGCTTCTTGTGACTCTTTTCCTTCTTGGCCTGCTGTTCCAGCTTCAATGCCCTTTGGACCAGATCATTGAATTTTTTGGTAGGAGCTGGTACCTATTGCTCCCTAAGCTTTTAACTTATGAAACCATTCAGAAACCATGCCCTCAACCTCTTCTCAGATGGCGGTTTCTGTAACTGCTTGGTTAGCTCCTTGATCTTTTCCACATAACTTCGGACTGATAGATTTTGCTGTTTGATCTTATCTAGTTCACAGAGGATATCTACATCCCCTCTGTTGTCAGAATATTCCAACCTGAAGGCTTTAAGAAATTTGTTGTATGATTTGAGCTGGCAGGCAGGGTAATGGTAATACCATTTTCTCGCTGCCTCCTTCAAGGTTTGCGGAAAATACTCCCCCCAATCATGTTCATCAATATTTTTTAGTTCAGCATACTACTCAAAGGCCTGTATGTGAACGTCTGGATCATCCTTCTTACCTCCCTTGAATATTGGAAAAGAAATTTTCAGGGAAGGTGTGTAATCATTCCGATTACCACTGATCCTGCCACTTCTCTTCTTGGATTTAGAATGGCGCTTGGAAGTCTTCTTGCAATTGTCAGTGTCAGCATCCCAATCAATCTTTGTCTCTGTCTTAGTGTCAATGTCTTCTTTGGCCTTTCTGCTAGAAGTACGGTGACTACCTTTACTTCCCTTGGTACCCTCATCCCCCTGCCGGGACCGAGAACTCTTGGAACTCTTGGCTTTCCGCGCTTCCCGTTCTGCCCCCGTCGGCGTCAAGAATGACTGGACTGGTGTGAGTCCTGCACCTCATCAGCCTGACTATGTTCCTCTTGAGCCTCAATGTCAGTCATCTTCTCTTGCTTGGGGTCAGACTCTCTTCCTGACTCCTCAGGAATAGGGTCAACACGAATGGTGGATTTCCGACCACGACTGGATTTAGGTGCCATTGCTGAAAACTGCCAACTGGGAGAAGAGTCTTTCAGTCAACGCGCTTCAGCTCGTCCCACCGTGATCGCCAAAATGGAATTGGAGCTGATCTCTTGAGACAGCTAATTCCAGTGTTAGAAGATTTCAACTATACTAGTGTGAGAAGATTTCAGACAGTAGACTGGACATAAATTAGAAACTAGACTGGAATTTGGATACTAGAATAAGAATTAGACTTATGTACTGGAACTAATGTTCAGATTCAGATTCAGAATACTAGACAAGAAGTAAGTGTAACTGGACTATTTGCCATGATTAGGATTACAGTGAATATGATTTACAAAGAGAGTACAGCCGACAACAACTGCCAATGATTCTCGAGTACAAGTGTAGCCAAAGTGCTAACCCAAATGATAACAATTTCCAACCCGATTATAATGTAATGGGCCCTATTTATACACTTCGGGTTTACTGCAATAATTACCATAGTAACTACTAAGCAATTCGCTGCCCATCTCCTAAGAGAACGTTTTGACATAGTGAAACTATCCAGCCGTCTAAATCAACCTTCTCATACCAAGCATGAGGAGATTTCTTCAACCCATACAAAGCTTTGTTACATTTGCACACTTTATCCGACAAAACCGTGAGGCTGCGTTACATAAACTTCCTCAAATATGTCACCATTCAAGAAGCAGTAACAATGTTTGATTGATATACATCCCAACCAAAATGAACTGCCAATGCACATAGAAAATGCACAGTAGTCATATGACAAGTGGGAGAAAAAGTCTCTTCATAATCTATGCCTTTTTGTTGTGCATAACCCTTTGCAACAAGCCGAGACTTATAGCGATCAATCTCACCATCCGGCTTGCGTTTCAATTTGTAAACCCACTTTGTACCAATGGCCTTTTTGCCATGACAAATATCACATAAAGTCCATGTGTCATTCTCTACAAGTGCGTCATATTCTAATTGCATTGCAGCCATCCAATTTTTTGAATTTCGTGCTTCATCAAAAGATAGAGGTTCCTCAACATCATGTAATCTAGACACAGCCAAATCATGACAATCTGATGTATAAGATGCATGGTGAGAGCCTGAACAAGTGCGACTAGACAAAGGTGCATCCAATTTACTATCACACAATGCATGCACCAACCATTCTGGCATACCTCTTTCGTCATCAAGTACATCATGTACATCTGCATCAATAATAGGCTGATCTATAACATTTTCAGGAACCCCTATAGGCTGTACATTTGCCTCATTGGAATTTACATTTGAACTTCGACCACTGAAAAGAGGCAACAAAGTGTCATAAATGTTCTGTTAGCTTACATTACTGTCTCTAGTACATGACGGCAAGGGCTGAATAGAATCTTCAACAAACGCAGCATCCCGTGAAACCAGAATACACTTTGTTTGAGGATGATACAACCTGTAACATTTTCTTTGAGCACTATAACCAACAAAAATACATTTGACAGCCTTATCATCCGATTTTTTAACGCTATGTTTGTGGAACCAAAAGAATATGCCAAATAGCCAAACACATGCATGTGCTCAATAGAAGGCTTTCTATCATGCCATGTTTCATATGGAGTCATAGACAACAAACCTTTCGTAGGACTCCTGTTAAGTACATAAGTGGAACACATGATGGCCTCAAGCCAAAACGAATGCGGCAAAGCTTGACTTTTGACCATACATCATTCCATTTTTGTAAGTGACCTGTTTTTCTTCTCAGCAATACCATTTTGCTGAGGTGTATAAGGCACTGTACATTGGTGTTTTATCCCATGACTAGCAAAAAATGCATTAAATTCATGAGACATATACTCCCTCCCTCGATCAAAATGGAGGGTGCCCATAGTACATTTTGAGACATTTTCAGCCATATCCAAAAATTGTTTAAAGCACATAAATACTTTGAACTTCCCTTTAAGCGGATATACCCATGCATGCTTGGAGAAATCATCAATGAAAGTCAAAAAGTAAAGGAAATTGCCCAAGAACGAAGTTTGGATGGGCCCACAAACATCACTATGTACAAGGTGAAACCTACATGTGGCCCTACCTGAACATACTTTGGAAACTTAGAATGTTGCATCTTACCCAAAATACAGCCTTCAGAGACATGTTTGACAGGTGCTTTAAGAGGCCGCAAAGAAGAACCATATCAAATTTTAGCAAATGCAGCAAACGGGCAAAATTTAGATGACCAAAATGTGCACGCCAAATTTTTGCATCTAAAATAGCATTTGAATCCACAACTGCATTTGCAAAATTTGCCACACTTGTCATACAAAGTGAGCTTATATAGCCCACATCATTAAAATGCCAGTTGCAACAATTTCATCACCAAAATTGAGATCATGTATTATACATCTGTCATCCACAAATTTGACTACAAGACCAAGTTTAGCAAGTATAGATACATACAAAATATTATTCTTGATCCTAGGTACATAAAGTGCATCAACAAGTGTGAAAGAACTTCCATTTGCAGTAGTAAGCACAATATTTCCAACTTTGCGAACCAGATAAGAGGCATTGTTGGCACAAGTAACTGAATCACAATGTGAGGTAATGTGCTTGTAGCACCACTATCAAAATACCACACATGTGAATCTGCAGCAACTGACATGCATGCATCATGGACAACAGGATTATAAGTGCACTCTACACTAAAATACCATTCTACATCAACATCAGCATCACAGTCTCCTTTCATAGAAGACTAAAAAATAGCTGCCTTTGTAGTGGAACTAGAATTTGTAGTGGGACCTGTATCTTTCTTCTTAGCCTCTTTGGCCTTCAAGTTAGGACACTACTTGATTAAGTGATCATAAGATTTACAATAATGGAAATGCATATTCTTTTTGCTCTTATCACCAAAATTTCCAGACAAGTTGATGTCAGCAGAAGCATTAGGAACATGTGATTTTCCACTCGCAAAAGAACCATAAGCAGTGGTTGCATTGTTGTTACCACCTTTTCTTTGAGCAGCTACAAAGGCCTGTTCAACTACATGCTCTCTAGTCCTATTTTTTTAAGGAAAGTGACTCTTGCAATAGCAATGTGCATAATGCATCAGACTTGACAACTTCAGGATCTCCTTGGGTGATAAGTCTCCAAGTATTGGAAAAATTCTCGTAAGAATCTAGCAAGGCATCAAGAACAGTCTGCACAAGTGAACTATTTGAAATGACTTCACTTGCAAAAATAAGTTTCTCGTTGATATCCTTGACTCTTGCAAGGAAAGTGTCAATATCATCTTCCTCATGCATAATCTTTGACTCAAGCTCATTACACAGCAATGCAATTTTAGCCTCATTGTGACTTGCATAAAAACTAGCCAGAATATCCCAAGCATGTCCTACAGATTTTGTTGATCGAATGTGAGGAGTAATAGTGTGCTTCATAGACAACACAATCAATGCATGAGCATGCACATCTTTTACCTCCCAACGAGCTTGTTCTGTGGTAGGCAAGACAACTCTAACAGCAGCAATCCTTGCAGCAAGACCTGCAACATCCTCAACATCCCCTGTATCCTCGAATCAAGACGTACATCAATGCCCTACACAATGTTCCAAATTTCCTTTGACACAAGAACATGTTGCATCATATAAGCCCACATAGGGTAATTGTCCCCATCCAATCTATCCTCAGCAGCAGCAGTAAACATCTTGAACACATCTGTTTCGTTGTCAGCCATGGGTAAATGCTGATTTGAAAACTGCCCAAAAAGATGAGAAGGAAAGTGGGAACAACTCATGTTATATATCAAAAACGGTAGTAGACTATAAGAGAGCTGCTATGAAAAAAACCGGCAATGACAAAAAAACTATACAAAATGACAAAATAGTCTGCACAATACTGCCTGTAGTGGAAATAGAGACCGAAATGAGCCCGAATAAAAAATTTGACCAAACTAAGCTCTTCGAGCTTGCCTAGAAAATTTAGTCGACCTATGAACGCTCGCCAAAGCTCATAGAAATCAAGAAAGTGAGCAGGCATGTATACTAGAGCTGCTAGCGACTAAGCCCGGGAGGACGCAACCTGCTCTTATACCAATTCTTGGAATTAGGGTTGCAAAAAAACACACACAGCTTGGAGAAGATGAAGGAAGCTGAAGGCACACAACAAAGAGTGTATTACTTAGTGTGCAATGGAAAGATAAGTTAGCCCTAGAGTGATGGGCCTATATACAATGCACGGGGGAACAAACCTCCTATTAAGGGAAAAATTTCCTCGGTGGTCCTAAATGTGTTCACACACATCACTACCACATGTATATGGTAACAACCATTGCTTGTAAAGAAGGAGTAATTAAATGAGAGTGGTAGCAAACACAACATATGAATCTTTTTATCATATACCTCCTATTGTGCCAAAAGTTAAAAGTTTATTGGCCTGAAGAACTTTGGGATGTAGTTAGGAAGGCTAGAGATGGAAAGCATTCATGGGAATCATCAGATTCATCACTAATTGCAGAAGTTGACCTCAACCAAGGCATGAGACTTCAAGATGCAATCCATGTATGGTGACCATGGAATGGAAAGATTAGAGGATAGTAAAGAAAAGACCTTAAGGATTTTCCTTCCTACTTAGTACCGTATGAGGAAAGATCTAATGTTATGGTTTTGCCAACTCAGAGAAGAACTCATAAGCTAGTCATATATTTTCAAGGATTGCAAGAATATATGGCAACGTCGGTGACATGCACACTGATGATAGCTCAGTTGTTAAAAGTCAAACCTTAGATGTGGATAGATGTTGGTAGATGTCTTGAGAAAACGTGAATCAAAAATCCTATTGAGACAATAGGTCAATAAGTGGAGGATTAGAACAAACCGAAAAAGGATGTTGAGCCAGTCCCCATAAAAAAAATTGGTGATTATTGTGAAGGGGAAGATGGAAACACCACATTTCCTATAGAATATTAAGAAACCAAAACCGTAGCTATTCTAGATAGTGGTGCAGGTATTGCCGTAGCACCTAAATGCATTTGGAAAGAACGGGGGAAATCTACCCTTAGATAGACATGGAAAATGAAATTGCAACTAGCTGATATCTATATTGCAAAGCCTATTGGAGTTTTGGAGCAAGTGGTAATGACTTCTTGTGGAATTGAGTATGAGAATACATTTGCAGTAGTAGATTTTGGTATCTACTTATGCCACATGGATACCACTACGCGGTTCAATTTGAGGGATCATAGCTATAGAGATGTAAGACTCCAATAGAAGAATTCAATTCGGCTACAGCCACATAATACAAAACAGCAGCATGGTTGAATGCTAAAGCTCACCTATGGAGGTGAGGAGATTCCTGAATGTGAAATCCTTAAAAAAGAGGATTGTAAAGGGGATAGGTCATTTGAAGATTGTTAAACTCTTAAACAAAAGACAAAGAAATTGAGAAAGCAAGGTATATGACCATTTATGATTCATTATATATCACAAAGTGGGGCCATAAAACTTGCTGCATTTGATGGAGAAGAAATGCCCAATTGGATTAATGGATGTAGATTAAAAGAGTATCACTTTCCATTAGCTCAAAAAATGCTTGAAAGGGCACATGCAGCTAAGAACAGGTCTAACAAGCATGATAAAGTCAATCAATAACACAGCAAGAAGCCAAAGAACGAGCTGCAAAGAGGAAACAAATGCTAGAGGATTTCAAAAAGCAATAAGCTACTCGGATTTACCTACTAACAAGCATCAAGGAGGACAAAGATGGTTTAGATCCTTACATCTCAATAGAGCTAGGAGCCAACATGATACCTATTCATGCGCCAATAGATTTTGGTGCACATTTCAATACAATCAGTTGGGATCTATATGAGAAAATACTAGAGTTGGTTCTACAACCATTAAAAAGGACATTCACACAATTCAATGGGATTTTCAATACTACCCCAGGTTACAAGTCACTAGCAGCGCCATTGGCGGAAGAGATGAGAGAGAAGCATGCGGCGTTGAGGAATGTTCAACGGATTCAATGTTAGAGAGAAAATGAGACAATGAGTAACACAAGAAAACTTAGATCTATTTCATTATCAGAAACGAGCTACATAAGCTCAGTGGTACATATCAATGGTGAAGAAGGTACATCCTTCTCTCCTAACAACAACACATGTGAGCCATGGGATTCAAACATCAAGCTGTTGTGCTCATAGCTATGCTTCAGTGATGGTCCTAGGCTATGCAACCACTCCCTACCAAAGACCACGTCTGCCTCTCCATGTTCATAACTTGAAAATCCAAGGATGTGGAGTAACCTTGTACTTCCAACAGAACAACTCGGACTTGAGTATCCCAGGTTTCGGTATCATGTCCATTCATCATTGCTACCTTGTAGCGGTGGGTACTCGGAGTTTGAGGCAATTTGAGTTTTTTCACCAATCCATAATTGATGAAATTGTGAGTAGCACCGTTATCTACCAAGATGTGTGCATTGTGCCCAGCTTGTAGAGATCCATGCATACGTGCATACGTACTAACTCATGTGGTCTGAAGGTTTGTTGCCACATGGATGCTATGAGACAGGATTCATGCACCACCTCGGTGTGTGTTACTTCCACTGTAGAGAATCGTGAGGAAGACTCAAGAGGCAACAGTTGCACCGTGTGCACTGCTTTCTCTTTGCCATGTGCAGTAGATTTCCCCTTTCTTGGGACAATCCTTTTTTCCATGACCACTTCCTAAACATTGAAAACATAATTTCTCTTTCTTAGCTTTATCAAAGTCCTCAGGAGAGAGAGGACCTCTGGACCCCTTGGGTTTTTTAGATGATTCTGAATTGGCTACTATAAATTTCCTTTTATTGTGTCCATACTGTGTGCGTGTATTACCATTTGTATTAGCAGACACGTGAGTATTATGTGCTTTCTTTTCATCTGGATCATCGTGAATATGTGCTTTCACTATGGATTCTTTAAGTGTTTTAGGGTCTTGGGTCTTGACGTGCTTCTTAAGCTCTGGTGTCAGACCACGTATAAATCCTTGTACTTGATGAATATTATCTAATCCTTCCAACTTGAGGATAACATCCCGATAGTGAGAAATATATTCAAGTAATGATGGATATTGGCGCATGGAACATGTGTCCCAAGCCGTCCAATTCCGATCGGCCTCATTTGTAGGCAAAAATTCTTTGCGAAACATAGCTTCAAAAGCTGCCCAACTTTGTGGTATGATATTCTTCTCCTTAAGAGACATCCACCATTTGTAGGCCTTGCCTTCCAGAGTTAGGCTCGTTTGTAGTGCTCTCACTGCGTTGAGAATACGCCGTAAGGCGTGAATTCCATCCCACTTGCCGAGAAAGATATTCACTGCATCCTTATTGCGGTCTCGATCTCCTCCCTTAAAAGTCGGTGGTTTGGTATTTTTCAACAACTCATCCACCTCTTTTGCAGTGAGAGTGTGCAAAGTATCAACATTTGGACCTTGTCCTTGATTAGAAGGGCCTCGCCCTTGTGTAGGAACGTGCTCATGTATGTGCGTGTCAGTAGAACCCTTGGATTGCTGTTGCATTAATTGAATCACTAATGTGCATAATTTAGTGAAATTTTCATTTAAAGATTTAAAATTTCCTTCCATAACTGACATGCATGTCTGGAGTGCACGAAATTCTTGAATGTCGAGCAATTCATAAGTATCATCATCTGCCGTAGCGTCGCGGGTACTCTCCTTGAGAGGATCCGACCGTGGGCCATCATGGGCAGGGTCAGGCGTACTTTGCTCAAAATCAAAAGTCATATTGATATCTGAATCCATGGCAACACAATGCGATGCAAGGAATAGTCAGAAAAATACCTGATATTGAGAGCACTTGCAAAGTTTAATTAGCCTTGCTAATTCCGTCAAAGTCAATATTATCCAGGTGGAAATCGATCCAAAATGTCCACCATGTAGGGAATTCCTTAATCCCTCGTAGCCAAATCAATTATGCATTCGACCATAATTGATTTTGAAAAATAATATCACTTTGAACTCTAGGCTCGAGATGCTTTTATTAAATTTCTGAGTTTCTACCGATAATACGCAGAAAATGTGTGTGTTGAAGTACTTGACGGCCGTGTCGATATGCCGAGCCTTGCTAAAGCCGCACAAGACGGAGGGGGGGTTACCCCACTCTGGGTACCATCCCTTGTGTTAACCAAAAACTTTGGCCACTAACCCCCAAGGGGTTGGGCGCCCGTCGGGTGTGTAATTAGAGTAGCTTACTGGCTATGGCCGCTTGTAGACAGTGCGAGGGGTTGAGCCGAGCTCCCCCCACCTCGTATGGTGCTCATCTCCGGCTGCTCTGCAGGGACGTGAAAGGGTCCCCACGCCAGCGCGATGCCGTAGAGCCCACAAGGGCGTGCTTTGGTCCACGTCGCCGACAGGTGGAATCTACTTGCAAGGGTTGTTGCCCACGTCTTCGGGCTTGTCGTCCTCCTCACAAGGGGTGAGCTCCACGCTCCCTTGACCCCGACATGCAAAAAAGCATGCAAAATTGTGTGGCTGCCCTCTTCCACAGCTGTGCCTTTCCCCAAAAAGAAACCTTGCTCTTGATACCAATGTTAGACAAGGGGAACTAGAACCTAGGAGTTCACCTCCCAACCACCCACAATATAGCATGGCTCCTAGCCCTTTGCCCTAGTTGGAATCCCTTTCCACACTGCCTAGCCTAGCCTTTCCATTGTATAGTCCGGCCTTGCCATTTTACTGACATCATGATGGCCTTTCTACATAATTATCCCAAGAAAACACCCACATTGTGTCCGTACTTATCCACTTGCAAGTATTGACCCCATTCGGCCTCCTGACGCTGTGAGCGGGATGAAAACACACACAACGCCTCTATAACGACCCGACACACACTCTTGAAATGACACACACACACACACACACACACACACACACACACACACACACACACACACACACACACACACACACACACACACACACACACACACACACTATGGGGCACCACTCAGCTTACACAACACACCTGACCGAGACAGGGAACACACCTCTGGAGTGAGAGGAGAGAGACTATCCACTTGCCCACTCCACACAAACACACACACACACACACACCCAAAAAACTCAGCTCAAAAGAGGAGAATTTCTGATTTTTAGATACAAATGAGCTTGGGCCAACACCAATGGGACAAATAGCTCACACAATATGGGTAAAATAAGCCAGATACAATCACAAACTGGAGCAGAAACTTCGCTCATAGGAGAAACTTACACAGCCAAAAAAGCAGAAAAAGAGGGAGGAATTTGGAAAAATTGACAACGCCATCACGTCCGGAACGGCCCAAAACCCTAGTCTACAATGTCAAAGTGCTCAAATCCGATCTCGGATGAGCATTTTACGGCCAAAACAGGCTCCAAAAACCCCAAAAACACACCTGCGGCTGTTCCTCCTCTCTTCTCCACGTTTTTTCTGGTCTTCTCTCTGTTTTTTCAGTTCCCACACTTAGCTTTATCACTTGGTCACCCTTGGCCTTTTAGATGACCTCAAACGGACCCCGAACAGGCCAAAAGCTGACCTCGCAGTGCATAGTTGTCACCTTTTTGCATCATCCGCACACCTGGCACTCATTTCTTTTCAATAATGCATCTCGCAACCACGTGAAGTGGCCCCAAAAAGTGGTCCTAGTGATGACCTTTCTGCATAACTCTCACAAGAAAACACCCACGTTGTGTCCGTACTAATCCACGTGCAAGTATTGACCCCATTCGCCGTCCTGACGCCACTAGATGCCATCTGACGCACCTGCTTACCTCATGTCGTCGGCTCGCGGATAGCTTCCTTGAGAAGTTTTACGCACTACCAACTCCTCATTATTATAGAAAAAACACACTGGTACTAGTAATAGTGAAAATTGATGCACTATGTACATGCTGTCCTACATGTACACATGTGGGCCCCACGTAACCACCTGGCTCTGGCAAATGGGCAATCCTTTATTCGATGCACCATGCATGGGTATGTACATATGTGCAATCCCTTGCTCCAAAAAACTCCTGACATAATTTGCCCACCCCCTAGCCTGCTAGAGCATTCATGCTCAGCAGCAGCACTAGTAGATGCTCATTCAATATGGATCAAAAGGCCAAAGGCATATCGCCTGATTCACAAGAAGCATCATAACACCACACCTACATTTGTCAACAATCAACCAAAATGCACCATAGGCATATCCAACTAACACATCCGCCCTGTCTAGAGTTCCAAAAGCATAAATATTGCACGCCACATTCAACCCAACCAATCGAGACAACTCAAGTGACTCATCACCTGGCATCTTGGCTTCACTAGCCATAGCAACAACATGCAAATCATGGACCCAAGTAGCTAAAAGCATTGTGTGAAGGTAAAGTTGTTGATATCCAAAGCACAAAAGTATCCCCACAGCACACATATCCCTAGCATAGGCATCCACATAGCTGAGATTGGACTAATATATGCCAAACCCCTTCTCATCATCATAAGCATACTCATCATCACACATCACTTTATCCACATCATAATCATGGCTAGCACCACTATCCATAGCTTCTAGCATGGGTTCATCAGTCTCCAAGAATATAGATCCCTGCTCTAAACCACAATCATGCTCACAAATCGGTTCAATCACTGCACATACATCAAAATATGGCTTCAAAACAGGCTCCACATCCAACAAATCCACAAAATGGCTCTCAACCTTGCCCTCTTCCCTAATTTCCAAGGAACTAGTATCCAAAGATACGTGCTCATCATCAATAACCTCCATCTCACACTCACACCCAGAATCACAAGGTACACAAGTAGCCAATGCATCCTCTTCAAGAATTTTCAATCCTGTATCCAAAGCATTACTCACCTCTTTAGGCTCTTCCATAAACCTGTCAACTTGCAAGACCTCTTTACGCTTCACAATAGACCTTGGGAAGAAACGAGAAACATCATAGGATAGGCTACTTTTCACTTGCTTAGGCTTAACTTCATCTTCCATGCCAAATCCATTTTGCACATGCATACCTGTACTGATACCATGTTCCTCAAGACGCTTAAACTTCCATTCCTTGTGCTTTGCAATGCATACCGCATCTTCAAAAGACTTGGGCCTCTTCAACTCAACTTCGAACCGCAACCAAGGTGACAAACCATCAACAAAAGAATGTTCTTCAATGAATAAGGGGGGGTATCATCCTTAAGAGCAACACACCAACGAGTCCATAAATCTATAAAACCTTGTACATAGGCATCAACACCTTGACAAGAACCTTTCTTAAGAGCATTGAGCTCATTCCATACTGCATTTGCATCTTCAAAAACCTGGAAACGCTCTAAAAAAGCTTCTATAAACTTGTCAAGACTCAAACCATAAGAAGAAGCCACTGCTTCTTTAGCTTCCAAATCCATGAACCAAACACGGGCCTTATCTTTCAAAAGCAATCCAAATAGCCTCAAAATCTTGTCCTCATCACACATATTGTTGCTTATGCATGCCACCTCGACTTGCTCCAGAAAGTCTTCCGCATCTTCACCACTTCTTCCATGAAATTCCGGATAAGAGAAAGCCATGGCTACCCAAGCTACTATGCTTTGAGAACCCCTTCGAACACACGTACAAGAACCCAAACTTTTTACTGACCCAATCCCTAGAAAATTCAATGGAGCTTGTCTTTAGATAAGGACAAACAAATGCACATCAAATGAGTTTTCATAGTTGATCATCGGAATTACAACAGGCAAAGGACATTCCAGGATCTCTCGTAATCTCCTTGGCCCGAGACTATGCGCTGCTGGAAAAAAATCTTCCTGGATACGTGAACATTTATCTGGATTCTTTGAGTTAAATGAAAAGGCGTGAATTGAGGTCCATTTTGATCATCCATTAAAGCCAACCATGAAGCTCCCAAGAAAGCACACTTGTCTTATCCTCTGATTTGTCAAAATTTCAGCATCATAACATCATAAATGGCTCAAAAGACTAAAAAACCAGCCATCATAACTTGAAAAATTTTTGACAGAGTTTCCCCAGAAGTAGAGCAGTGAGAACCCAAAATATAGACTGTATGTGTATGCATAAACTGTCAACAATAGAACCCAAGCATCAAATAGGAATCACTAATACATAGCCTATGGCGAGGTCACGAAAAGGGTGCTCCAGCTATCTGTATCACCAAAAGGATCTCCACATTTGAGAATCCCCCAACTCAATAAAACCTCACGCTATCGACCCTCACACGAAGGCTAATGCAAATCGCGTATAGTCAAGTCTCAAAAATAGCTATCTTCGAGACCAAGTCTCAGAAATGGCTGGGACTGCCAAATAAAACCAAATATGGCTCCACAAAGGCGTACCATGGCAGTTTCCACAAGTAACGTACAATCCAACAGAAAATGCGCTCAAACAGGTGCCAAATGATGCATACCCACAACAACTGCAAGTGACACCACTACTAGTATATCACTGTACTCCAGCCACCTGTACTTGTACCTATCCCTGTAACCTGTAATCTGCAACCTGCAACCTGTAATCCCCAATCTCGAAGCTCGAAGCTCGAAACAGAAGGTACTCGAAGAAGATCCTCCGTGGGGGCGCCAAAAGAATGTGAGCGGGATGAAAACACACACAACGCCTCTACAACGACCCGACACACACTCTTGGAATGACACACACACACACACACACACACACACACACACACACACACACACACACACACACACACACACACACACACACACACTATGGGGCACCACTCAGCTTACACAACACACCTGGCCAAGACAGGGAACACACCTCTGGAGTGAGAGGAGAGAGACTATCCACTTGTCCACTCCACAAAAACACACACACACACACACACACACACACACCCAAAAAACTCAGCTCAAAAGAGGAGAATTTCTGATGTTTATGTTAGGCACACATTGCCATAACAAACAACCCATGCATTTAACATACAGTACATATCAAACAGGAAGCAGGAAACTGCATACTTCAAACACCATACTGCAAAGTAAATAAGCAAAGAACACCACAAGGAAGAGGAAAAGAGACTGCCATCAGGTTATCTTCATCATCATCACCTAATTACAGAGTAAAAACAGCAGTACGAGATCAGGAGAGAGAGAACTGCTTCGACAGGAATGCCCCTAACTGCTTCTCGTCCTGAGAATTCACGAGACACACACTAACTTCCCCAAAAATATAAAATACCCATGTTCACTTATCCCTAAGGTTCAAAGATAAAGGTTTTAATTACAATTCAAAAAGTAATAGCCTGACTGCCCTGAAAGCCCTGATAAATCAAGCACTAACACCTGGCACACCTGGTGGGCAAGGTTTCTCAAACCTTGTGAGAACCCATCCCTTGATCAGCAATTTCATCCTCCAGGTTGTCTTTAGCTTCAATTCCTTGTAAAACTGTTGCTGCAGTCACAGCTTCTTTGTCAGGCCCTTCACAATTTTCCTCCACTTGAACTGTAACTGCTTCCTTAATACTCTCTGTCTCCTGAGAAAGAATCTCAACCACAATGTTCTGAACTGAATCTTTTAAGCTATGCTCTTCTCCTGCAATCTCCAGATCCTTCACTTCAACAACTTGATCTTTCCTTGCAATTACTGCTCCCCCTGAATCTTCAGGAACAAGCTCCTGAATGGTAGCTGCATCCTTAATCCCTGCACACATGTCAGAATCTTTAGTAATAATCACCTGGTCAGGTTGATTTGCTCCTTTATGCTGCAACTTTTCCTTCAAAGTCTCCAACTGCTGTGTCAGTTCAGTACATTGTTGTTTAAGCTCAGAATTTTGCTTCTCCATTAACACATTCTCCTGCTTCATTTCCTCTTCTGCAAACACTTGGTAGGGCTTGTTGACAACATCATACATTTTTACTTTAATATGCTCCCAGATTCCCTTCATGTAATCTCTCATTTCTACCTGCATTTGGTTGACATCCACTGATGCCAAATACCAACCATCTACATCCAACTCTTCATCAGACATCTCCCTAATTCTTTCCTCCACTATTTTACAGGCTGTGACTCTGTTCATTAAAACCCTGTTGCTACTTTCCAAGGTAGCATTCAATGTATTCATCTCTGTCATTTGATCTTGCAGGACTGAGAACCATTCTTCTTTCCATTCAGCCAATCTAACTGAAGTCTTCTCCCTTGATTCCACAATCTGCTTGTAGACTTTCAACTCCTTTTGTAATACTTCTTGAGCTTCAGTTAACTGCTGTACCTGCTCCAGTAGTAATTCTTTTTGAGTAGTACTTTTCTTACTCTCCTCCACTTCATTCTTTAACTGCTCTAATTCTGAATGCAATCTATTGTTTTCCCTCTTGACCAATGTGCTATCCATTATCTGCTGCTCCACATACTCCTTCATTACTCCAATTGCATTCTGGAATTCATCCAAAGATACATTAGCAAAACTAACTTTTCTAACTTTTGGTTCTGGAATAGCACAATCAGGAACTTGTATGGCAAACACCCCTGCCACTCCCTTAGCCTTGACTTTCTTCAATTTAAAGCCTGTTTTTAATGACATAGGGGTTACAGTTTTAGTACCTGTCTCCAAAGCAGTTTCAGTGAATAAATCACCAAATTCCCTATCCAAATTGACCTTAACTGTCTCCAAAGATTCCTTACTGGTATATCCTGCAGCCATCAAACCTTGAACATCTTTGGTAAAGTGTAAAGAACTTTGATCTTCATTCAGCTTTTTCCTTTTCTCATTTCTCTGAGTCAACCCTGAATCTACAGGTAACTGTCCCTGCTCTGGCAAAATCTTCCCCTGAAGTATACATTTGTTGGTAACATGCTGGAAAACTGCTGCAAGATATGGGCCTACCTTTGTTGTTTTGTCTTTCCTTTTCTGCTTGGTATACAACTCAAACTTCATTCTATCAAACAGAATGTTTGCCCATCCCACTTGTCTTCCATTTTCTGCAGACATTAGTATGCCATAGTTCTCCCTGCTCATATATTCTGATTTAACTAAAAGAAACACCCTCTCAATCAACCATCTGACCTGTTGCAATCTGACTTGATTCTTCATCCCAGACAATTGATAGTAGTGCCTATTGCCCTGTGATTGTCCAAAAGCCTTAGTCATCTCTTTATCTGTAGCTTTGACAAAGTCAGTATCCTCCTGTGTAGGTATGTCAAATACCTCTGCCACCAACTCTTCAGCCAGATAGTTTTCAACAAAGATTTGCCCATCATTAGCCTGTAACTGAGACAAGTACACCTTGGCCATATTGTTTTGCCTCCAGGACATCCAAGGAAGCCTTGCAAAGTTCAAGAGACCAATATTTCTCAACCAAGAAATATTCTGTTCATTGAGAACAATTTCATACCTCAAGTCTACAAAGGTGTAGTCTGATGAAGATTCTTCCTTGGAGATGGATGAGGTCTGAACAGGGTTATACTCTTCTACGTCATCGTCATCCTCACTGGACATCTCCACTACCATTTTTTGCAAACGTGTTTTACGTACCGGTCGCTGTGATAGGTAAACCTCCTCCTCCTCACCATGAAAATCATACTTGGAGGCTATGGATGCTCTGCGTGGAGTAGACATGGCTGCGAGCGCAAGAAAGAAACGCAAAGGCTGCAAACGCTGGTCGTGTATCAACTCAAATGTTTGAAAAATGATGGCTCCACTCTCTTTTCCACATGTGCGAGGAACCACGATCAAATTCACTTCATGAGTTTTATTCTCTTTTTTGTCCTCCAGGTTTTGTCCAAAGAAAGGTTTAAGTCGGAAACCATTTATTGGTTTGACTATGACTTTGCCTGCTTCATCAGTTAAAATAAAAGTGTTTGGACCAACTGCCTTGAGAATTTTAAATAGCCCCACATACCTGAGCTTCAATTTACCAGGTCTGTGCCCCAGTTTACTGTTATAAACCATTACCCAATCACCTGAAGAGAAAATTTTAAACTTAATGTTCCTGTTTATCCATGCTTGTCTTCTCTGTTGAATTATTTCTGCAGTGTACATGCTTTGAATCCTATCCTCCTCCAGCTTGAGCAGTTCTTCTTTTCTGTAATTTACTGACTCCTCAGGGGACAACTTCCGATGCACTGCCACCCTGAGACTGGGCACCAAAAACTCCATGGGTACCACTGCTTCCAGTCCATAAACCAACTTAAAAGGTTTCATTCCTGTTGTGACTTTGAATGCAGTCCTAAAAGCCCAAAGTGCAGAGTCTAACTTCTCATCCCAGTCTGTCCTGTTTTCATTTACCAACTTCCTGATTATCCTGACCAAAATCTTATTGGTACTCTCTGCCTGTCCATTTGCCTGAGGGTAATACACAGTTGATTTCTTGTGCAAAATCATATACAGTTCAGTCAGTTTACTGATCACTTGTTAATGAAATGACCTCCCTGATCAGAAACTAGCTCAATTGGACATCCAAACCTGGTCATGATATTCTTGTAAAGAAACTTTGCCACACTCCTTGCTGCATTATCTCTCAAAGCTATTGCTTCAACCCATTTTGTACAATAATCAGTTGCAACCAGAATATACCTGTTCTGTGTAAATCTTGCAGGTGGTTTGATAGGACCAACAAAATCCAAGCCCCACTTCTGAAATGGTTCTAAAGGTAGCACAGGTTGTAATGGCATCCTATCTACATTCAATGGTCTACCCTCTCTTTGACATAACAAACAGTTTTTACTAAATTCCTGAGCATCCTTGATCACAGTAGGCCACCAAAGTCCTGCTTGAAATATCTTTTTTGCTGTAACATATCCTGAAAAGGGCCTCCTGCATTGCCTGCATGAGCCTCTACAAGAACTGCTCTTTGTTCATATTCAGAAACACATCTCCTGATCACTTGGTCAATTCCTCTCTTATACAACACCCCTGCAATCACTGTAAATGTTTTACTTCTTAGGGCCAACCTCTTACTATGATCCTTGTTCATTGTGTCAGGTAAACCTCCTTCAGTTAAAAATTGCAACATGTCCTCATACCAGTCCCCTGACTGGTCAGTCACCTAAATAAGAAAAAGTTCTGCATCAGGTAATTGATCAGGTACACCTTCAGGATCATATTCCCCTGACTCTAATCTACTCAAATAATTAGCCAAGACATGAAGTCTTCCAGGAGTATGTATAACCACATAGTCAAACTCCTGCAACAACAATATCCACCTGGCTAACCTTCCTGACAAATGTGGTTTATTGACCATGTAAATCAATGCTTGGTGATCAACATGAAAAATTACCCTGTTTGCCAACAAGTAATGCCTAAACTTTTGTAAAGCATATACCATTCCCAAGCACTCCCTTTCTGTCACTGTGTAGTTTTTCTCTACAGGTGTTAATATCCTACTGGCATAATAAATGGGTCTGAACCATCCTCTTCTTTGCTCCTGCATCAATGCTGCTCCAACTGCTACATGGGATGCATCTACAAAGATATGGAATGGTAATTTCCAATCAGGAACAATCAGTACAGGTGCTACTATTAGCATATTCTTCAGAATCTGAAATGCTTTGATTTTCTCTTCCTTCCATTCAATACACTGTCTTTCTTTGTAATTTTTGTCAATGGTATACACACATGAGCCAAATACCTCAAAAATCTGTTATGCCATTTTACCTGTCCCAAAAACCTACCCAACTGTTTAACTGTTTTGGGCTCTGGTGCTTTCCTGATGGCTTCCACTTTGTTAGGATCAATAGAAACTCCTTCTTCAGAAATGATATGCCCTAAGAGGACTCCCCTCTTAAGTGCAAAAGCACATTTTGCTGGATTTAGTGACAACCTGAACTCCCCGCATTTCTGAAAACACAGTCTCAGGTGTCCAATATGCTCCTGTTTCTTTCCAAAGACACTAAAATCATCCAAGAAAACTCTCATGAAGGTTGTCAAAAACTCTGAAAATATATGCTGCACTGCTTTTTGAAATGTTGGAGGAGCATTTTTCAAACCAAATGTCATCACATTACTTGTATACACCCCCCATTCAGTCACAAAAGCAGTTTTATTCCTATCTTCAAATGCCATTGCAATTTGGTTATACCCACTAAATCCATCCAAGAAGCTATAAATCTCATGTCCAGCTACTGCATCAAGTAGAGTGTCAAAAAAAGGCAAAGGAAAAGGATCAGTTTTGGTAGCTGCATTAAGCTTCCTGTAGTCAACACACACCCTGATCTTCCCATTCTTCTTTGGAACTACAACAATTGGTGATAACCAAGTAACTTCTTCTACAGGATAGATAAAACCAACAGCCAAAAGCTTATCTATCTCTTCTTTTACCTGCTTAGCATGATTGGGATTCATCCTGTACCTTTGTTGTACCACAGGAACTGCATCAGCCTTCATGTTAATTTTATGCTGACAAAAACTAGCATCAACTCCCTTCATATTTGTGTACTTCCATGCAAAAATGTCTTTAAATTCCAACAATAACTCCTTAAGTTTCAGTTTAAATTCCTCATCAATATCTGCTGAGACTTTCACTGTTTGGGGTTCCTCCTGAGTGTTCAGGTTCAGTTCCTGCAGTTCATCCTGAGTTACCCTAGCAGTATTTGCCATCTGATGCTCAAATGCCCTTTCTGCTTGCTTCACAGCTTCAATAGCTTCCTCTTCTTCCTTCTTTTGAATTTGCAGGTTATTTAGTAAATCATTACCCATTTTGTTGCTTGGTTTTCTACTTCCCTGAGTAATCAGTGATTCATGAAATTCTGATTGTTTTCCATCATCCACTGAATGTAGGACATATCTATCTGCAATCTTCTGCACATCCACTTCAAATATTGGTACTACTGATGAATTAGTCTTCAGAAACTCCTCTTCTGCATCTTCTCCAATTTCTTCCACCATGTTAAGTCCTTCTGCATGCAATGCCCTAAATCCTGGTGGTAGAACTCTCTTTGCATCCATTTGCATTTTCACTTTCTTCTTCCCTCTTTTGATTACAATAGCATCTGCTCCCCATAACTGCTTTACTCTTGCTGCCCTCAACCAAGGTCTACCCAACATCATTGGGTATGAACATGTTGATTCTTCCAACCTGAGAACTACAAAGTTGGCAACAAACTACAATCCTCCCACTGAAATTAACAAATTCTTGAGAATTCCCAAAGGCTGAACTCTCCTTTGATCTGCCATCTTTACCTGAAAAGGTGCTGGATCCCAGTCCAAGAGAGTTAATTTTTTGCATGTAGATTCTGGAAGAATATTGACTCCTGAACCACTATCCAAGAAAACTCCTGGGACAAAAACTTTCCCAATAGATACCCCAACAACTGGCACTTTATAATCCACATCCATTGGCAAAACTTCACATGCCTCTCCAATATTATTTTCTTCAGGATCAGTACTCATTACCTGATTACCATTTACTTCATTCATTAACTTTTTTAGCAATTGTTGAGAAAAAGCAGGTACCAACCTCAACATCTGCTTTACAGTAAATGTAATTAGAGCTGCCAACAAAGCTTCATAAAATTCATCACTGCTGCCCAGCTCTTTCAGTACAGCTTTTCCTTGTCCCAACAAATCTTTACCTTGCTTGCCCAAAGCATTTGCAGGAAATTCCCACTCATGTGTGAATACATTCCCATCCTGAGATTGCTGTAGTTTCTTCAGTGTCTCATTTCTCACTTCTTTTTGCTCTTTCCAGTTAACAGTACCTTTATCTGCTTTTTCTTGAACAACCTCTTTCATTGGTTTTGATTTTGATCTTGTCACTATCATGACATCAGTGCACTTACTGGTTTCAGGAACATCTTCAATTTCGATACATGTTGCACAATCACAATTGCATTGCTTGCACATTCCCTGAGTATACTGACATTCCTGAACTTTGTCAACAGATTCATGCTTATCCTGACAGCATGGTACTTTGTCCTGAACCCATTCTTCCTCAACCCATTCTTCATCTATCCATTCTTCCAAAACCACAAGATTAGCCTCTGGAGGTCTCTGCTGCTGTTGAACTGGAGTTTGTTGGTTTTGCCCCTGAGGCCTGTTGTTATTGTTGTTAGTATTATTGTATCTGATGATGGGAATACCTCTATCATTTCTGTGTTTGCACCACAGCTCACAATCAGGACCTTGTCTGTGTCCTGTTGCCCCACAATAATTACAAGGTGACTGCTGCATGTTATTTTGACCCCTATTCTGAAATCCCCAATTGTTTGGATGTTGAAATCTTCTTGGAGGTGCAGGTCCCTGATATCTCCTGTGATTACCTTGTGGAGCTACCACATTTGCTGCTGCCTCCCTCATCTTCTGAACAATGTACTCAGGTCTTCCTCCCCTGAAATCTGGATTATAGTAACAATTCTCATATTCATGACCAAATCTTTGACAAACCTGACAATAAGGTTTCTCTGACATTGCAAACTGATTCATCCCCATTGATTGTAGTTTTTCCTGAACAATCTTGTTAACTGCTTCTGCAGTAACCATATCCTTTCCCTGCTTCTTATCAGTCTTTTCCTTATCTTTGTCCTTCTTCTGCTTTTTCTTTCCCTTCCTCTTCTTCTTTTTCTTCTTCTTTTCTGCCCATTCTTCATCTCCAGAATCAGTTTCCTCTTCAGTATCCTGATCTGAATCTTCTGCTTCAGAATCTGAATCCTCAGTCTTTTTCTTCTTCTTATTTTTCAATTTTGCTTTGCCTCCATATCTCCTTTCAGCTCTAGCTGCTGCTTCCACCAATTCAGTAAAATCCTGTGTCGTGGCTAGTGGGGGTCTCCCTGCAACTGCACTCCTGAACTGCTTTTTCAGTCCTTTACAAAAATAATATCCCAACTGTCCATTGAAGGTTGTTGGGCTGCTTCCAACGTGTTATTCAAATTCCTGAACTTTTGTGCATAGTCTTCCACTAGCAGATCTTCCTGTTTCAATCTTCTCAATTTCTTCAAGATATCTTCAGGTGTCTTGTCCTCCCTGAACCTTAAAAGAAATCTAAGCTTCAAGTCATTATAATCAGCAAAATCTCCCATGCCATACTGGATGAACCAATCCATGGCCTTGCCTTGCAATGTTGCTGCAAAATGTTCTTTCTTCACTATATCTGGATGAAGTGCCTCATACCCACTGACAGACCATCTTGTTTGAAACTGACCAACATGGCTATCAGCATCTTGGGTTTTCTTCCCGCTGAACTTAGCCGCTCCCACTTTGGGATTTGGTGCAGCCATTGGTGGTGCTGGAAGTGGTGCAGGTACTCTTACCAGAAGTGGATTAAAAGGTAAATTACCTGTTCTTACAGGTACAAACTGCAATTGCCTTCTTGTCCTTAAGAGTGTTTGAGTTAGTAATGCATTAACCAACTGTCCCAATAGTGGGTTTACTGGGGGTGGAGTTGTTTGTTGGCCTTCTTGGTTTGCAGGTGGGGTTTCCTGCACCCTGTCTTCAGGTTCATGCAATTCAGTCCCCTCCCCAACAATTTCTGCCCCTGCAGCAAGTTCTCCTACTGGTTCTTGTTGATCATCACCATCTAACTCATCTCCTTGTCTCCCCCTTGCAGAGAATTCCCTTCTAAGTCTAAACCTTGTTCCATATGAATGTTGTGGAACATTGGACCCCTGCCCTGATTCACTCATGCATTGCTGCTTCTTCCTTGTCTAGAATATTGTACTAGCATTCTTTTATTATGCACATTGTAGTTTGAAGGTAAATTACAGGCTCCAAAGGGTAACAATTTTGTAACTACCTTTTCGAGAATGAGAATTCTGACTTCGCGGGGCAGTTGTGGGTAGAATGCTTTCAAGAATTCTGTTGCATACTCCTCAGACTCCTCCCCCGGTGTTTTCCAGTTCGCAAAATCCCGCAAACGGTCACTATCAGGGAACATGTCGCCGCTGTGATTCATTCCTTAGAACCCATATGGTTTTAGGTGAAATTCGAACCAATAGCAGGATCGCCAAATGTTAGGCACACATTGCCATAACAAACAACCCATGGAGTTAACATACAGTACATATCAAACAAGAAGCAGGAAACTGCATACTTCAAACACCATACTGCAAAGTAAATAAGCAAAGAACACCATAAGGAAGAGGAAAAGAGACTGCCATCAGGTTATCTTCATCATCATCACCTAATTACAGAGTAAAAACAGCAGTACGAGATCAGGAGAGAGAGAACTGCTTCGACAAGAATGCCCCTAACTGCTTCTCGTCCTGAGAATTCACGAGACACACACTAACTTCCCCAAAAATATAAAATACCCATGTTCACTTATCCCTAAGGTTCAAAGATAAAGGTTTTAATTACAGTTCAAAAAGTAATAGCCTGACTGCCCTGAAAGCCCTGATAAATCAGGCACTAATAGTTTAGATACAAATGAGCTTGGGCCAACACCAATGGGACAAATAGCTCACACAATATGGGTAAAATAAGCCAGATACAATCACAAACTGGAGCAGAAACTTCGCTCATAGGAGAAACTTACATAGCCAAAACAGAAGAAAAAGAGGAAGGAATTTGGCAAAAGCGACAGCGCCATCGCATCGAGAACGTCCCAAAACCCCAGTCTACATTGTCAAAGTGCTCAAATTCGACCTCGGATGAGCAGTTTATGGCCAAAACAGGCTCCAAAAACCCCAAAAACACACCTGCGGCTGTTCCTCCTCTCTTCTCCACGTTTTTTCTGGTCTTCTCTCTATTTTTTCAGTTCCCACACTTAGCTTTATCACTTGGTCACCCTTGGCCTTTTAGATGACCTCAAACGGACCCCGAACAGGCCAAAAACTGACCTCGCAGTGCATAGTTGTCACCTTTTTGCATCATCCGCACACCTGGCACTCATTTCTTTTCAATAATGCGTTTCGCAACCACGTGAAGTGGCCCCAGAAAGTGGTTCTAATGATGACCTTTCTGCATAACTCTCACAAGAAAACACCCACGTTGTGTCCGTACTCATCCACGTGCAAGTATTGACCCCATTCGCCGTCTTGACGCCACTAGATGCCATCTGACGCACCTGCTTACCTCATGTCGTCGGCTCGCGGATAGCTTCCTCGAGAAGTTTTACGCACTACCAACTCCTCATTATTATAGAAAAAACACACTGGTACTAGTAATAGTGAAAATCGATGCACTATGTACATGCTATCCTACATGTACACATGTGGGCCCCACGTAACCACCTGGCTCTGGCAAATGGGCAATCCTTTATTCGATGCACCATGCATGGGTATGTACATATGTGCAATCCCTTGCTCCAAAAAACTCCTGACAACGCCACTAGATGCCATTTGACGCACCTGCTTACCTCATATCGTCAACCCGCGGATAGCTTCCTTGAGAATCTCTTAGGCGCTACCAACTCCTCATTATTATAGAAAAAACACACTGGTACTGGTGATAGTGAAAATCAATGCACTATGTACATGATGTCCTACCTGTACACATGTGGGCCCCACATAGCCACCTGGCTTTGGAAAATGGGCAATTCTTTATTCGATGCACCATGCATGGGTATGTAGATATGCGCAATCACTTCTTCCAAGAAACTCCTTACAACAGGTAGGAGCATTGGTAATGTAGCTTTATCCCTTTGAGAAGTAAAATTTTGGTGCTGTCATGAGTCCGTGAGTGCCCTGGAAAAAATCTCTTCATGTGGTTCTCGAGAATCATCAAGAAAAGATTCCCTTTGTGGTACATACCCAAAATTTAGTAGAACCTCATTCACTAATTGCATAAGGTCCTCATCATCTTCATTTGGATAAAGTTGCTTATGCACGAAATTAGATTGCTCATTACCCTTAGCATCCATAACTGAGAATCCCTCCAAAGCTTCGTCCAATAAACACATAAGCTCTGGATCCACCACTTGAGAGGAATTCTCTACCCTGCACATCTCAGGTAGCAAACTAGGTTTTTCACATATGGTATGCACAACATTAGCCATTCGTGCCTACAGATTGATCTTGAATCTTCTCTTCCTCATCCAAGTATTTTTGAACTTCTATAGCACAAAGATCATTATGCTCATGGAAAATAGCATCCACCGCCCGATCCATATGATCAGCACAATGATCCCAATCATAGGAAACACCAAGAGATTGCACTTGATCATGCACCCCCTCTAAATAAGCATCACCAAAATGGGGATCAATCTGCCACATTGTGTCCCTTGCATCGACAAAGCTTGATAAAGAAGGTGTATGCACCCCCTCTAAATAAGCACCTTGCGGATCTGCAAACACATTTTCTTGAACATTCAAGCCTGCTAAATCTAGTGTATCCAAACCTTGTTGATGCTCATATACAACTACACCCTATGATCCCTCATGTGTATACAAACCATGTGATTCATCATGCCTTTCTCGACCCTGTACGTCTGCAGCTTCAACTTTCATCATGAAATTTGCAATCCCCAGCTTTGCATAGACTGCGTGAACAACTTCTTCATCGTCTTTATCTTGTAATAGCATTTCATCCTCAAGTAAACACTCATCAATAGTAGTGTCAAGATTAGCCTGAATCTGATTGAAAACCTCCACATAAATAGGCACATTATCACAATTCTCATCATCTTCATACATGCTTGGATCCCATCATTCATGGATGACATCAACTTTAAACTTGCTCCACCTATGCAGATTCTACTGTTGTAGCTTCTGGACGCGCTCAATAAAATTGAGGATCACAAACCTGTCAAACTTTAGAATCCAATTCTCTTTTGGCATCCCATGCAGCTCTAGTTCCTCTTCATAACATTGCAAGTAACTTGCAGGATCATAGCCATCAGAAATCCCCTGCTGATAAAAAACTGAGCATTTGGCATTTTCAAGTGCCAACTGTCTTACCATCTCCCGCTTCCAGCTTTCTGTCTCTTTAAATTCCTTTTTTTTGTTGCTGCAAAATAACAGCCATTAGCCCTTTAATTTGTGGCATCTCTTTCACTTATCTTGTCGCCATGTCTGGCTCTGTCTACCCCGGTCAGTTTCACATCGGGTTCACCAAATTGTTGGAATGCGTGGTTCTCCAAGGTTGACCGCGAATGCACCGGGCCTTTGGCTGTAGAAAAGAGCTCAAAAGGCACTCAAACTCGGATAAAAGAGTGTAGATAGACTTAATTAATAGTTTAATACACGTAATACTACTGAATAAAGGGGGTTTGAGAGAGAAGACTACAAAAAGAACAATATTAATAGACACGGTGATAAGAAACATAGATTGGAGATTTAAGAGATCTATTCAACTGGTAGTAGATACAACTTCAATTTTCCCAATTTCTCTTTTACAATTTTGTTGCATATGCCCGCTTTGGTATGCCCTTTGAACTGCAACCCTCGGCTCAGAAAAACTCCCCCAAATTGCATCGCCATCTAGTTGTTTTGTGCTATCGATGCTTTTCCCGTCCTTCCCTTGTCTTCTCCAACTGTTGTCTAGCAAAAGAGCTGCTCACCGCTGCGGTCGGATCCCCAAGAAGCCCTCCCAATAATGCTCAAAAATTGACCTTTAAAGAAGAGAAAACAAAAAACAGAACCCCTTCAACTTCATAAAGAGCTCCTCTTATAGGAGGTGCCAATCCAAAAAAAGGAAAAATTGGACTTCTCTTGGCCGTGCAACTCTCACCATGAGCTCATTTAGAATTTTCCATGCATTTGATACACTTGGTGCATCTTAATGTGGTATTACCTTGCATGGTTGCCACATAGGTTAAGCTTATAATCTCTCTCTCTCTCTCTCTCTCTCTCTCTCTCTCTCTCTCTCTCTCTCTCTCTCTCTCTCTCTCTCTCTCTCTCTCTCTCTGTTGCACATGACTCGCCCCCTTTGATTGGTCTTACCCCTTTGCTTTGCCCGGCCTGCGGCTTGAGCCGCCCACTTTACCCTCTTCTCTCTCTCTCTCTCTCTCTCTCTCTCTCTCTCTCTCTCTCTCTCTCTCTCTCTCTCTCTCTCTCTCTCTCTCTCTCTCTCTCTCTCTCTCTCTCTCTCTCTCTCTCTCTCTCTCTCTCTCTCTCTCTCTCTCTCTCTCTCTCTCTCTCTCTCTCTCTCTCTCTCTCTCTCGCCCCCCACATGAACCCACCCTCACCCCGAGCACTAGCGGGGTCGCTAGTGCGGGGGGGGGGGGGGGGGGGGGGGGTTGTATTTATTCAAAAGGATTTTTCTGATCTAGGACGCGGGACGCCACATAAGTAATCCCAAAACACCACCGATCGACTCTAAGTGCCTCCATGATGCCACCGGGTGGCCAAAAATTCCTCATCCACCACCAGGCGCACCTGTGCAGAACCAGGGCCTCCAACATGCAGTGCCCGATTTGGAGCACCATAGCCTAGGGGAGGAGAGCTCCTCTCTCCCACCTTGTCTACCAAATGGGGCTCATGGCTCAAATCTTGTACCCAAACTTCCAAGGCAGCTCCCCGCATGTGGGGTTTCTCTATGCCACATGGAAGCACATGAGCCACTTCCACATATCCTTTGAAAATCCCATTTGAAGCCCTTGCAAAATTTTGTCCTACACCCTTTTTAAATTGCATGCTATTCTTTGCACAGTGATCTGATTATCGGGAAAAGTCATCTGATAGAGTTGGCCCTTGATTCAAACCTTCCCATGAGATCCGCACCTTAATTTTCTTGGGCCCTCTTTCGAGTCCGTCCAAACTGCCAAAATTCAAACTGGTACCATGACGTCGGGACCGATGGCCGGCTTCAAACTATGACAACTTTCTGGTTCGGACTCCGATTGAGGTGCTTTCAGTTCTTGTTGATTCACCTTGGTCCATACTACCCTTTGGAACCCTGTCGTGGTTGAGAAGATGCAAAATGGCACAACTTCCCATGTGGTCAAACCCGGCCCCCAACAAAACTTCAAATGGCCATAACTTGCAATCCATACCTCCGATTTGCAGTCTGAAAAGATGGGTATGCTCCATAATTCAAGCACTACGGGTCTATTCATCGAAATCCACTTGGGCCACCTGTTTCTAGCTGCCCTGTTCATCAAGGATCTGCAATGCACTACAACTTCAAACTCTAATATCTTGGGCTCCACAGCTCTCTTTGATGAGCCATCTAGACCAGGTTACTCAACACTTCAAGCTCTACCTTTTTAAGCATAAAACCAGCCCTTCATTCAATCTTGACCTGCGAGTCCAATTGGTTCACTTTGAGGCACGTTTGGTTTGCAAAACCCACATAATGCATACATTTTAATCATATCCTAATATCATGGCAGATTCTGGCCCAAATCATCAGTTTGGCAAAACCTTGAAAATGTAGGTCAAACCTCGTCTTTCACCCCATTCCCACAAATAGGCACAACACCGTTGGCATTGTTACGGTGCAAACAACAAGAAAAACGAGTGCCTCTATAGCCTTGCACAAATCACACCGTCGGAAGGAAGAACTATTACTCTGTCGAAAACACCTGTGATAAACACCTATAGAGATTTATGAAAAACCCTTCAAGCATGAGACACACTTGAAATTAGGAGAAACCAAGGAAATCATGACAAAGCTCCTCCTGTGGATATATCCGTAGAGTATCCATAGGCAAAAAACAGATGAAGGATGAAAGAGTTATGGTCACTTGAAATCGGGGGTGTACTCTTTCTTGCTCAAAAATGAGCTCTTTGAAAGTTGTGGAGTTGTTTTAGCTATTAAAATGGGGGTCTTTCTTATCTTTCGTCCCCAAAAATTTCCTCTCTCCTCTCAACCGACAAGGCTCTCTTTGTAGGCCTCTTTTAATTGGTTCATTTTTGCCCTTTTCTGGGTAAAAAATGAGGTGTCACGAACCTTTTGACCAAGGGAATGGGGTGGGGGAAAGTGTCCATGATTGGACCAAAAGTTGACAAGGTATGTGTGGGTAGGGAGTGTGGACAAATGGAAAAAGCGCCTTTCTCTCTCCAAGAGCCTACGAGCCCATCATCTCAAGTGTTGCACCAAGTGATACACCTAATGGGTGCTCCCCATTTTCCATATATACCCCCCATTCTGTCCCTTTCCCTTTCCATGTAGGATAATTCCCAAGCCACATGTCAATTTCCTCCACAATCCTCCCAACTCCCTCATGCACAATTAATTTCTAGCTTCTCCTCCAAGTAGGAGAACTTCTCGGACACCTTTCCCAATGCATAACTTGTTGCGGCGGTCATCGAATGACACACCGTAACACACGGCTTGGAGCCCATCATCTCGGATATCTCTAGAAATCTTGAATCTCAACATTTCCAATTCCAATCACCAAGTTGGTATAGTTGCCTTTGTTGCATGCACTCGCAATCACTTTCTAAGTTGAGACCACCCACTTCGGATGCTCACAACTTATGATGTACAAGTTCAATTCATGCGCTATAAAGAACAGCTGAAAGTATTTATTAAAATCCATGTCTTGGGGACTCAAAAAACCTATAACTTTAGCATACAAGCCTGACAAAATCACACCTTTGTATATGAATTTTTACATGGTCACTTCCAAGAATTGCAGGGCTATGTACACATATATACATGAGGCTAGTGGGCAAGATTTTTGGCATGATCTACTGACTTTATGCTCATCCAAAAAATACCTGACATAGCCTACCAATCCTCCCTAGCCTGCTTGATCATTCAGGACAAGCAGAGGTTTCTAGGGTGAACAACTACTGCAGCTCATTCCGAGAAACCTCATTCACATTCTCAAATATCTTCATACTATCTTCCTCCATTGATAGCATTTCATCTGTCAAAATTTTCATCAAACATGCCAGATATTTCTTCAATCTATAACTATTAACACGGTATTTATGCTGTGCACCACCCAAATCTACCTGCTGATATGTGCCATTGTCAAACGTTCACAATAGTAAAAGGACCTTCCCATTTAATTTGAAACTTTTTTTGAAAGGTATTGTCCAACTTACTATTGTATCGCACCACAAGATCACCTTTTTCAATTCCCTTATCCTTTATGCATTCATTAGCCTTTAGCTAACCCTTCTTTGACACTTCTTCATAGTAGCTCAAAGACAAAACTTTGTCCAATTGCAAAAATTCGAGATCCAATAGCCTTTTCTGCCAAGTATCTCTTTGCTCATCTCCTACTAAAAACAATTTGAGTGCAAGAATCTCCACTTCAATTGGCAATAATGCTTCCTTGCCATAGACCAAGTGGTAACAAGAAAACCTTGTGCTCGTTTTGATAGTAGTCTTGTAGGCCCATAATGCACAAGGAAATTTTGAATCCCAAGTTTTCCCATGTGTCTGGGTCATCTTTGTCAAGATTTTCACCACTTGTCCATTGAACCTCTCATTGAGACCATTGCATTGTGGATAATAAGGAGAACTGTACATGTGTTGTATATTGAGCTTTTTTCATAGGAAATCAAAGAGCTCTCCTCTAAATCCTGGCCCTCTATCAAAAAAGTAGTTCTAGTGGCACACCAAATTTGCAGCATATATGCTCATATACAAACTTTCCCATTTCCTTACTAGTAATCTATTTGACAGCTTTGGCTTTTGCCCAATGTGATAAATAATCCACTGCTGTCAAGATGTAAGCATTTATTTTACTAGTCATGGGTAAGGGTCCAATAGCATCAAGAACCCATTTTTCAAACACATCAAAGCTAGAATTTTCTTTCGTAATTCGGGCTTCAAAATTCTCTTTCCCATTTTCTCAAAAGGAAAACAAGACTTGGACCAATGCTTAGCATCCCTTTGAATGCTTGGTCACACATAGCCTTCTTGCAAAATTTTATGCAACATGATCTTCATGGCAAAATGACCTCCACAAGATCCCTAATGGTCACACATAGCCTTCTTGCAAAATTTTATGCAACATGATCTTCATGGCAAAATGACCTCCACAAGATCCCTAATGATTTTCTTCCAAAATCTTATAAATTTCCTCTTTCCAGGGTACACAAAACCAAATCACTTCCTTTCATGTAAAGCACATCATCAAGCATTTTGTACTTCCTAGTTTTTCTTATAAAAGCATATTTTTTGGAGGATGGTAGACTTTCAGGTAAAACACATCTCAACAAAAAATCTATCTTCTTTGATAACACTTCCCTCCCATGATATAAAGGGGCATTTTCCTTCAACACAAACACACAAGTGATCATTTCTTAGGCAGCATCATGAGCTTCTTCATTTTGAGCCCTCTCAATATGCTGCAAACTCCATGCTTCAAACATTTTGAGCAAAGATTTCACCTTGAAGCATAAATTCTTTAGTTTAGAATTCTTATTCTTCCATACTCCCAATACTTGCTTCACGACCAACAAGGCATTTCCTTTGATCTGTAAGTGTCTAATTTTCAATTGTAAACAGCTGTGCAAGTCACCTTCAAGATCCATGTATTCTGCTTCATTGTTTCTTTTTGCATCAAGTTTCAACCCTTGTTTCCTTACAAGTTTTCCTTGTGCATCATAAATGACAATGCCTCCCAAAGCAGCATCATGACTTCTTCGATAAGAGCCATCAAAATATAACAGTGAAGCATCAGATATGGCAAGGGTCTCGAATTTCTTCTTTTGCACCACCTTTTCCTTAACTAAAACAGGAGTCTTTATAAGTGAGTAAATCTGGCAGGGTAGCCCAAGTACTCTCGTCCACCAAAAAGGTGAACTGAAGCTCAATAACCCATTTCATCACTTTTTTTGATATATTCAAATTATTGAACAACTGAGAAAGCAATGAATAATTGGTGAGAAAATTGAATGACCATTGCAACAAGTAATGTCTGAATCGTCTGCAAGAATAAACCATACCGGTCATTGCTAATTCAATTTCAGAGTAATCTCTTTCAGAGGAGTCTTCACTCTGCTAGCATAATGAACAAGATTCATATACTAAGACCCCTTCCCCCTTTGTAGCAACATGGCCCCAATGGCATCATCTCCCACTGATGGGTTAACGTAAAACTCTTTTTCCCAGTCAAGAGCTTGCATAAGTGGGAAATGTACTCAAAACTTCTTTGACTCTGTCAAAAACATCTTCACAGTCACGTGTCCACTCCAAGGGATCATTCTTAACTGCTTGGTGCAATGGATACAATAATTGTAATGCCAAATGTATGAAACAAGATAGATATTTAGCCTTCTGTATGAAAGTGGTCAACTATTTGCTATCCTTTGGATATGACAACAATAATAAAGCTTCCACTTTCTCTAGATCTACCTCTATCCCATTTTCTAAAATCACATGTCCAAGAAGCTTCACCCTTGGCTGTGCCAAATGATAATTCTTAGGGTTAAACTGACCCCCACATTCATCATACCTTGCAAAAGTTATATCAAGCTTTTGGACATGCTCTTTCCTTGAACTGCATACACAAAAATCATCTATGAATCCTTTCACAAAATTTCCAAGAAATGGGGTAAGGACCCAATCTACTTTTCTTTCAAAAGCACTAGGCCCATTTTTCAACCCAAAAGGAAGTCAGAAAAGAAGAAACAACCCCATGGCGTGATAAAAGTAGTTTTTTTCTGGTCTTCAGAAGCAGGGATAAACTGAAAATACCCTGAATAACCATCACAAACACTGTATCTTTCAAAGCCAGTCATGGCATCCAAAAGTTGATCAATGAAAGGTAAAGGGTAAGGATCTTTCTTGGTCACTGCATCTAATGGATTATAATCAACACAAACTCTCCAACACTCATCTTTCTTTAGAGTGACCACCACAAGGCTCACCCATTCAACATTATGAACTGGCACAATGAACCCTGTATCCAAAAGTTTATCCACTTATTTAGCATTCATTTGTTCCTTACCCCTCCTTCTTTGTTTCTGTCTTATTGGCTTTGTCTCTTCAACTAGTTCAATATTCACAAGATCTCCAACAACCCTCTTATTTCTTGATATAAAGTGATGAAAAGATTTGGAAACCTATCCAACATTGGTAAGTACTCCCTTCTTTCTCCTTGTGTCGAATCGGCACTCAACATATTCTGATTCAACTCTTTCTTCACAGGAAATTCTTGTTTTGGCTGCATCAACTCCTCAAGTTTCTCTAAACGGCTTGAAGAATTTATATTCCCTGACACTTGCAACATTTTACCCATTTCCCTCTTCTTCTTGTCCACCAAAAAGAATGACACTTCACCCTCATCACTGGAATTGGAAGCAGAGCTACTTTTTGAATCTTCATAATTGTCTTCACTGGTAACTTTGGATTGATCATTTTCACTCACATCTTCTAGTGCCAAAGGTTTCTTAGTAGTCATATCAAACACCTTCTTTACATCTTTGTGCCATACACACGGATTGTGTCCTTGCCCCAATCTTGCACAACACCAACAACTCTCAACCAAGGCCGTCCCAAAATAAGAGGAAAATCTCCCAAGACAGTTGGCATAACATGAAAGTTTACTATAACCTTCACGTTAAAGACTTCAACTTTGAAATTCTTAATCAATCCCAAACATTTCACTTTGGCATGGTTTGCTAGTCGAGTCCTAAACCTAGAGCTCTTGCATGTAATGAGACCTAGTCTCTCGACACATGACTGTGTGATCACACAAGCTTGAGCATCTCCATCAATGTAGGCCTCTCCCATACCCACACCTTTGTGCCAAGCATTCACTACAGGAGAAATGTCGGGTAACTCTCCCACAACCAACACTCTGACTTGTCCATGCTTTGGCTCTTTCTCTGGATTCACTAATGACTTCCACTCCCTCTTGAGTTTGGGCACCATATTCATTAACTGTCCAAAAGTACAATCTACTTTCCTCCCAAACAGGTCTTCCTTTAAACTGTAAGTTGTTTGGCCTTCTCCCAATGGTAAATCTACTACTTTAAACCGTAATGAGGTCTTCCCTTTCTCTTAGTTTTGTATCTTCACCCTCTTTCTCTTTTCCTTTCTTTTTGCTGGGACCTAGAGTGGCATAGCCTTCCCTCTCTCTTTTGCCTACGGGAATTATATATGCTTCTTTCTTTTCCACTCACATAATATCCACATGGACACCAGAGGTTGAGGCCTGATTTTTGTATTCAGTACCTTGATCTCCCTATATATCCAATGCATAATCATTAGCACTGTTAGGAATCTGCTGGGGAAGTGGAAACATATCACCTTACATCCTTGTTGAGTTTGAACAATAAGTGCTGATATGACCAAGTTCACCATAATTATAACAGGTAGGGATGAACCTCCTTTGCGTCTCAAAGATAACTTGTCCACAACCCGCATTAGCATTGGGGTGACCTTCACACGATTGGGCCATTCCTCTACCACGACCACGACCATGACCACCTCTAAGAACACTGAACTGTAATTATTGCATCATGGTCATCATATTTGGTATATTTTGTTGTAAAGGTTCAGTGTTAGCAACCTTTTGGATGGGTTGGGCTCCAGCCTCTGCTTGTTTTTCCTCATTTTGGCCGCCATTACCTTGCACACAGACCTCTTTCCCATACTCATTGAGTCTTTGAGCCTTTCTTTCTCCCTAGTGATAGTGACTGCTTCCTCGAAGGTAGTGGGCCTTTTCAGCTCAACTTTGAACTTAGGCTTTATTTTAAGTTCTCCACAAAACAATCCTTCTTTAGCATGGATGGAGGGATTTCATTTCCCAAAGCTCGGGCCCATTTATCCCATAAACGGGTAAACTGCATAAAACATTCATCAACACTTTGATTAACCTACCCCAAAATTTCATGCCAAACTTCATTAGGTACTTCAATGGATCTATATTGTGCCAGAAAAGCTTGCTTCACATGATTGTAATCCAAAACCACCCCTAGAGTTTGTGCATGCACCAGCTCTTCATGATTTTGTAACCAAAATTCTACCTCAGCTTGTAAATTGTATTGCAGCAACCGCAACAATATAGCTTGGTCTAGTATATTTCATACTAATCAATTGACTTCCAACTTTTCAATAAAAGTCTATGCATTCTCATTAAGAAATCCATGAAACTGTGCGAACTTGTCTGCCATGTTTGATATATTGCCACAAAAACACTTACATGTGATGACGAAAGCTCAAGGGATGTCGATGGATTGCTGCAGTATGTAATCCACCTCACACTCGCCACCTCACACTCGGTAACCCACCCTGGCTTCACAAAATCTCATGGCCCTCCCAAGACTACATTCCAATTACACGACCACCTCAAGTGTTGTCCACAATTTGCACATACATAAGCGGTTGTCCATAAGGACCCACATCACCTTTACATTCTCTCCCTGTAGAATAGACATATTTCATAAAAAGTGGAGCATAGAAGCCCTTGCTCCTCAGTTGGGGCACCAAAACGATGTTAGCATGCAAACAAAAAGAAAAGTGAGTGCCTCTAAATCCTTGCAAAAATCACACGTCAGAAGAAAGAACTATTACCTTGCCGAAAACACATGTGATAAACACCTTCAAAGATTTATGAGAAAAACCCTTCAAGCATGAGACATAGTCAAAATTAGGAGAAACCAATGACATCATGACAAATCTTGTCTCGTGGAGATGTTCATAGAGTATCCATAGGCAAAAAACAGATGAAAAATGAAAGAGTTATGGCCACTCAAAATCGGGGGTGTACTCTTTATTGCTAATTTAATGAGCTCTCTAGAAGTTGTGCAGCTATTGTAGCCATTAAAATGAGGGTCTTTGTTATATTTTATTCCCAAAATTTTCCTCTCTCTTCTCAACCGACAAGGCTCTTTTTGTAGGCCTCTTTTAAGTGGTTCATTTTTGGCCTTGTTTGGGTACAAAATGAGGTGTCGACGGTGACCTTTTGACCAAGGGAATGGGGTGGGGGCAAGTGTCTAGTGGACCAAAAAGTGACAAGGAACATGGCCAGGCACTGTGGACAATTGGAAAAGGCATATTTCTCACCCCAAGATCACACGAGCCCATCATCTCAAGCCTTGCACCAAGTGATACACCTAATGGGGAATCCCCCCTTGCCCTATATACCCCCCATTCCCTTTTCCCTTCCCATGTGGGATAATTCCCAAGCCACATGTCAATTTCCTCCACAATACTCCCAACTCCCTCATGCCCAATTAATTTACAGCTTCTCCCCCAAGCAGGAAAACTTCTTGGATACCTTTCTCAATGCATAACTTGCTGCTCCGATCATCGAATGACACACCGTAACACACGGCTTGGAGCCCATCATCTCGGCTACCTCTAGAAATCTTAAATCTCAGAATTTCCAATTCCAATCACCAAGTTGTTATAGTTTCTTTGTTGCACGCACTTGCAATCACTTTCTAAGTTGAGACCGCCCAGTTCGGATGCTCATAGATTATGATGTACAAGTCCGATTCACGGGCTATAAAGGACGATTGAAAGTATTTATTAAAAACCATGTCTTGGGGACTCAAATGACCTAAAACATTAGCATCCAAGCTTGGAAAAATCACACCTTTGTATATGAATTTTTACATGGTCACTTCCAAGACTTGCAGGGCTATGTACACATATATACATGAGGCTAGTAAGGAAGCTTTTTGGCATGATGTAATGACTTTATGCTCATCCAAAAAATGCCTAACAACACCATACACGATAGGATGCCAAACTAACACTCACACATGTCCATTTTCTAATAATATGCTTGTGGTCATTGAATGCATGGTACAATTCCAATTTCTTTTTGTCATTTGGGTTCACATACCACATATGGTTGAAAAGAGAGAGAGAGAGAGAGAGAGAGAGAGAGAGAGAGAGAGAGAGAGAGAGAGAGAGAGAGAGAGAGAGAGAGAGAGATAATGTAATTTCTTATAGAATGGCACGCAGACACTATTCTACTCATTGTAGAAGCTTCCCCATGCACCTTAATTCCACTCCTTGAGTAATTTGGTGGTGGGGGGGGGGAGAGAGAGAGAGAGAGAGAGAGAGAGAGAGAGAGAGAGAGAGAGAGAGAGAGAGAGAGAGAGAGAGAGAGATAGAGATAGAGAGAGAGAGAGAGATTGTATTATTGTCCACAAAGGTCAAATATGACCCATGGGACCACATTCAAAACATACAACAACATGCTTGTACGCGAAGACATGAGCTACATATCAGTTAAGGACTCAAGGTCCATCAAGAGGGTAAAAGAAAGGGAACAAAAACCTAAGGGGGAGTAGTTGAGGGGAGAGCCCATTTTGAAGTTCAAAACTTCTGAATGATAGTTTTACCACCTTGGTAGATTTCCCATTTACCTTGTTTACGGGCTTCAGACATCTTCTTGATCTTGTCCTTCTCAATTTTAAGTTGATTCATTTCAACTCCTCGGTAGTCCAAATCTTTGTTCCTTTGAGGATACAAGATTGATGTAGAACCTTCAACTGCTCGTCTTTGTCCTTGAAAGTAAGGACTCAATGCTCGAGATGCACATGTCATTGTGTCTCATTGATCCAAGCAATGACCTCTAGCTTGATGTTGACTAGTTAAAGAATGTTGTTGAGCTTGGTAATTGCTTCTTCAAGGGTGTCCTCAATGGTGCACCACGGCAAGGGAAGCCCACCAATGTGTACGTTGAGGGAATTCTCTTCTTGAAGTCTTCGTTTGCAAAGCTCCTTTGTTACAAAATTCTTCACTTCGGTGATGGTTTCTAAAAGAGACTGGCTAACCTTTTCCTTAACCTCCTTTACCTTGTTGATGGCGAGGTCAACCATGGAATTGAAGCGCTCTTCTAACTTGCTGAGGCAACTTTTGGGCTCAAAATTATCTTCCATGACTCGATCAAGAGATTCTTGAAATTGAGTAATGCAATCAAGTTTGCTAGGGGCTGCTAGCACTGCTGCAAAACTTGGCCATGTTCTTGCAGATATCTTTGGGGTATTCATCCCTATTCTTGGGATGCTATATATATCCAAGAAGGACTTAAGAAAAACCCTATAGGAACCATAGAGAGGTTCAAGAACATAACTACAAAACAAAAAATGCAAACACTATCTACATTGGCTAAGGAGAGCGTTATCCGGATGATGTGTCGAGAAAGTCCTATTGCGAGTCGAGCCTACAAAACTACCTGTGGAGTGATAGAAGCCACACTTGCAGACTTGAACATGCCACGGCTGGCTACAGACCTGCTCCCAAATAGACCACGGCCTATCTGGAGAGAGAGAGAGAGAGAGAGAGAGAGAGAGAGAGAGAGAGAGAGAGAGAGAGAGAGAGAGAGAGAGAGAGAGAGATTGGTTGATGTTTTTGGACAATGGCAAGAACCAAGGAGACTGCTAGGAAGGCTGACAAAGGGGCACGTTTAGCTGCTAAAGCAAGGGGTAGGTTGGTCAGCAAGAAGAAGAGACCTAAAAAACCAATGAGGATTTTGAAGGCATCAAGGATGAGGAAGACATAAAGAAGCCTTAACTATTTAGAGGGATTAAGAAATCCAGTAATCTAATAATCACGTGATCACGTGAACCTTTTCGTGATTACCATGTGTTATTATCATACTCACAAAATGACACTTTATGTGATCACATTTAAGCGGATGAATGGTGACTTTATAACCTACCAAAATCTTGTCAGGTTATTTTGTTTCATGACGGGACCATTGGGATACGGCAAAAACTTGCCACGGAGCCTATCAAGATATGTAAAAGCCCAATGGAACTATTAGTTTGGGTGGTATTTTAAGGTTAATAGGAAGGTCACGTGAACATTTAACATGATTACGTGTTTTATAAAGTGATGACTCAACGTTATTAGCATGTTTACTTATTTGTGATCATGAGCTAATGAAATCCCTGAGGAAATTATAGAAATGCATTGAGCTATGTGTACGAAAGCTACCCTTTTAGAGGTTGGTCAGATCAACAATCTGTGACGTGACTCCTTCTTTCCCCTTACCTTTTCCACGGGCATGCTTAATTTCATTTGCTTCCATGTCAACCTCATTTGAATTTTTCACCTCTACCACATGCACATTTGGATTTGGCAAAGGTGGAGCTCTTTCCACTCCTCGTGGAGGTGGTCTTGCTCCATTTGATCTTTGTAGAATCATTTGTTGTTGACTAGTTCCTTCACTTGCACTCATCACTGGATAATTCAAGTTAGGTCTCCCTGGCTCCCCACAAGGCCAAGGATAATCATACATCCCATGTTCAGACTCTCCGTCGCAATTCCAACATTACAAAATTTGCCTAGGTCATGGCTCTCACCCCTTAACTTTCTTTGTTTGTCCCTTGGGACCAAAACTTGTGCACAGTGAATTGATCGATAAGTTGCTCAAGGACTCATTTATCTTTTCAATCATCTTAGTTGTTACCTCAATAATCTCTCTAGATGGTGATTCTCACAATTTCCCCTCGAGTCTAGGACCCTCTATTGGAACCTCTCCCCTTAGGCACTTGAGTTTTCTATACTTCTCAGTAGCCCTAGTTTTAGCTACATCAAAGGTAGCAGGTGCACTTGCCTCAAATTTTATTTTGAGTGTGGGAAAGAGACCACCAGCTATGAACCTCTCCTTTTTTAGTAACTTTGCACCATCACCAGGGCTAGAAACAATTCTCACCCATACATCCCAAAGACGTAAAAACTCTTGTTTGTACATGTAGTAGTCATCTAAGTTTTTTTTCTTGTGAGAAAGATGTCTTTCCATAGTTTTTGAGTGTTTTGGGGTCAAAGAAGTAGCTCTTGAAATGATCAAATTTTTTATAGTTCTTATTAACGTCCTGAGATAAAGAGTCAAACCAAGTGCTTTCCTGAGGACCACTTTAAAAATTTCTAAGTATTCTTCATATCCTATCACCCTTTTTATGTGGCAAGTCATTTTGAAATTTGCTAAAAATAACTCAACATCCTTGCAAGTCTCTCCAAAGAAGAGGGGATAGCCTAACATTTGGTGTTGGGCCTCCATTGAATCAATTTCAAAGTGACAACAATATGTTTCTTTTTTGCGTTCTTACAAAGATTTACACAGTAGTGCTTTCTAAATTGAAATATATTCTACAAAAAAAAAAAGCATATCAAATGATCTATGATAGTCAACAAGAGGCAGGATAACAGGGTTTGGTGACACGATAATTCCTCCTACTCTTTGACCACCATACATGAACATCATACACTGTTGAAAATGGATCTTTTCACTAATTGCAATATTTACTCTAATATGTGGAGTGAAATGAAAGGGAAAAACCTCTATTCCTGGGCCATTATCCATGCATATAAACACAACAAATCTATGCATGACCTAATGCTTAAAACAAAACAAAAATATAGACATCCAAACTAATGGTGTACCTAATGAGGCAAAATAAAAGGATTTATTGAAGCGTTTATCTTGGCCAACCTAAGAGGGCCCAAACTTCTACAAATTACTCATTGAAATTGTAATTTAGTGCTTACAATGATATGCATATTTTGCCTTGCAATGGGAAAAAATGGGTCATACAAGTTTTCGTGATTCATGCAAGCTATTTGATTTTGCTAAAATCTAAGCATTCATGCAATAGGAAACAACAAAAGACACCAAGCCGTTCCTTCATGGGGACACCAAAATGAGGCGTTTTGGGGGGCAAGCAAGAAGAGAGGCAACCTCTAAACACCCCTCAATGATCCTATGCTTCTCAATTGGGGTTGGGGAAACCACAAGCAAGAGAAAGCAACAACAAATCCGCATCCAACAAATGAAGGGCACCACCTGGTTATGGGATGTAAACTAGGACTCAAGAGAGATTTTGACACAACCAAGGGGAGGTGCAACAAAAGACGCACAAACAATCTCACACCAAGACACACACCAAATGGAAAAAACAGAGTTAGAGCAAAGGGAAGAAAGAGAGTAATGAAACTAATGTAATACCTTGTTTGTGACTTGCAAATGCAGTTTGTTTGTTATGGTGCTATTACATAGCTTGCACAAGATTAAGTCAATGCTTAGTGAAATCTAGCCATTGCCATATCACACACACATATTCTTAGGCTTGTGGGACACTTCTCACGACCATACCCTCTTACAAAGGACAAGAACTTGATAACGAGAACACAGTAATCACTTACGCAAAACTTAAATGACAAAACTTAAAGATACAAGTCACCTTGCATTTGCCCAATAACTCTCACAGATCAAAGGACAATGATTCTGAAGTCAAGCACGCCTTTGAAGTACCAAAACGTCAATTGTTGATAGTGGAAGAGTATGTACAATAGTGGTTCAAAGTAGGGCACTCACACTCTCTCACTTTGCAGTGTGTGACATTAAAGCTTGTTGAGCCAGCAGAGGATCACACCCACATTTTTGCTCACACTCATCATTTTTGTAACCATTGATTGTAATAAATGTCTTTCCGACATTGATTTTGAATTGAGCCATTCATTAAGTAACGGGACTCCATTGAGTTTCCGGCTTGTAATCCCGAAGTAATTTCACTTGCTGATGTAATTAGTTAGAGATGTTCTCACCTCCAAGGCTGAGGTATATAAGCCAAAGTTTTGTAACCTAAGGGAGATTCATTTTATTAATCAAAGTGATTTTTTGAGCGCTGTGACTGTGTCTGAGAGAGAGAGAGAGAGAGTCTTATCTACTTGCTACGCGAGCTACGGAGCCGCCATTGGAGAAGCGACACCGCCATTGTGTTAGCAACGGCGAGAGCTACGCACTGATATCAAGAGTGCGCGCTATCGGCTTCTATGTGTGGTAAGTTCCTACGAGCTTCGGTGTGAGTTTTCTTCCAACTCGTGTGTCGGAATAGAGCGTGCAGCATATCTATAGAACCACAACGAGTAGAGCTACACATTAGTACCATTGGGGTCAAGTTTCGATCACCTGTATTTTTCGACCTGTCTTCATACGCGTTTACCACACGGAGTGGTTATAGGTTGATTTTGCAGTTCAAGTCTTTAGGGTGTTGTTCTTACCTAGTGTATAGACTTCCCCTTGAGTTTGAGATCGATTCAATGATTCTAGATCTTGTTTCGTATAGCATTCGTTCGTAGTAAGGATTTCAGTCACTTGCGTATTTTAGAACTTAGATTTGATTTCCTTAGTAGTGATTGTCATTAGAAGGTCGAGTAGGTGATTTGATACCCACCTAGTTGTTTCCATGCGTCTGCGGGTCAAGCTCCGTCCTCTTCTGACAAATTCTATTGTTGGTTGAGTTCTCGCTATTTAGATTCCGCTAGCGGCGTAACCGCCTTAACATTTGGCGCCGCTGCCGGGGACGAGAGCCCTAAGTAGGTGACCTTAGACTAATCCTACGAGGTGAGTCATATAAACTACTTTGTATACTTTAGTTAGAAAAGATCTAGGAGTGGTGGACTCCGAAGATCTCGAGAGATACTAGGAAGAGGGGTATTCCTGGGTCTTCCGTGTTGACAGTATTTTTAGTTTAGCTTAGATTTGTTTGTTGTTTTGTTGGTGTTGAGTAGTTGTTGATAGAAGAAGAATTTGCTAGTCCGTGAGTGATACTGGATATCTTTAAAGTCACAATTACCAAACCCATTTTATGATTAGGAATAGCTTAGGTAGGACTTCATTTGATCCTGATCTAGAGCTAGTAATCATTGGAGTATTTGCTTGATATGGTTGATTGCATGTTAGATCACTAAACCGTCGAGTTAGTAGTGAAACTTGCAATAAACAAAAGTCAGAGAAATTTTCTGTGTATCTGGGAGTTGCTGAGCACTTGAGAAAGCTTTATGAAGGATTCTGTGCCAAAAAACTGGAAATCTGCAACTTTAGACATCATACGCGTATGATGTCTAAATGACCAAACAGAGACAGAAACAGAAATTTTGACTTTACGAGAGTGTTCAAAAGGGGAGTTATACCCTAATTTCAACTTAAAACAAGAGCATTAACACTCAAAGAAACCCAAAAAGACAAGTCGGAGTCGAAGAAACGCAAAGAATAGGAAATTTTGGATTCAGATCTTGTTTTTACATTCAAACCTGACAAAAACACTTGAAACTCAATTATAAACATTGGAGAAGGCTTAAAACCAAGAATAGTCAAAATCTGGGACAAAAGACATCATACGCGTATAATGTCTTTTGGCACATCCACTGCTTATTTTTAATATCTGACCTGACAAGATTGTTACAAGCACTGTAGGAAGCATAAATATCAAGTTTTGACCCAAATTGATGAAAAAGACATCATACGCGTATGATGTCTTTGACCTAATTTTGGACATATTTTGATACTTTGCCAACACAGATCCATTGTAATAGCTTTCTAGAGGTTATATTTCAAGTTTCATCCCATTTGGATCACAATTGACCCAAAACAAGTCAAAAGCGGAAAACTGCCAAGAAAAGCCTAAATTAGCCATAACTTGCTCAAACAGAGTTCAAACTGAATTTGTGAGTGGAAAGAGCATAAGGGGGCTACTAAGAGTGAGCATAACCAAAATAGTCTAAATCTGTGAAAAAAGACATCATACGCGTATAATGTCTTTTTCAGCATAACTGCAACAAAATTCTCACTTGATGAAACAGAAGTTGTCCAACTGACAAGATTAAACAATTGACCAAGTATCAATCAGTTTGGATCAATTCTGACCACAAAAACTTGGGAAAACAAATTGCCGAGATGGAAAAGTTAAAGTCCTTTAGGGGAATTGATGAATTTGAGATCGGGCAGGAATCTCCAGAATAACCAACCAAGACAAGGAGAACAAGAAAGTGTCCTATCAACCGAGGGAAGTGTAAACCAAAGTTGCGTGCAACCATTAGAGCCGATCTTTGAAGGAAGTGTTTCTGATACTTCTTCGGAGAGATCTTACGAGATTTTCACCGAACACTTGGAACACTTGAACCTGAACAACAGAGAAAATATGGCAGCAGGATCATCAAACCCTTCCGCCACAATGAAGCTATTGTTCATAAAATACTAGTACGACAATGAGCAAGGTGCCAGGATCTACAAAGATGGAATGGACCGCTATTGTGTAAAGATAGAGGAGAGACCTAGTGAGTTCAAGGACTTAGTGCCTATGAGCTATAGCGGAGATAGATATCTAGATGACGAGGGTACCATGTACTTGGTAGTCCTAAACCCTAACATTGTGGACAAGTGGGGATTGATGGGCACCAAAGCCAAAGTAGATGAAGAACTCGAGGAGAAAGCACCAATAATGAACTTCCCTGATGCGAGGTTAAGAAGAGAGAATGAAACTACAAGGATCAACACTGATAACATCTATGTGGGGCTATACAAATATAATAATGGGGAGCAAGATCTCTATTATAGATGTGAAGAACCCTACACCGGAGAGTTGACAGACCAAAAAAGACTTTATGTCTTTACCTACACAGAGGGATCGGAAGTGAAAATTGCTGCTTACGACAAGTATGGGAGGCAATACTCAACAATGGGCAAGAAAGAATTAGAAGGATATACATACTTTGGGGGACCACTACATCAGTATTATGTTACTTCTAGCTCACAAAGACCAGCACCAACAAATGGAGGGCAAAACCCAATGACGATAAGAGGACAAAGAACTCAAGCTGCTGACTCTTTCAGTCAACCTCAGTACTCGAAGCCCGGACCAATGGGATCATTACATTCCAGAGAGTCAATGGATACGAATGGAGGTAGTGCAGTTCCAATCCCCACATATACCACTCCAGGTCCAAGGTTCAAAGCGGAACCATCACATTTATCTCCTAGTAGTAGATTCAGAGCAGGGGAACCGACAAGGGTAACCCATGAAGTCCATGATGCTAGAGAAAGCTTTAGCCGGGACACAGGAGCAATGAGATTGGTAGCAGACCATAGACGTATGAGACCATCTCAAGTAGCGAAGTGTATGCCAAAGAAGTATGGTGGTTCAGGAGATCCGTATGCACATGTGTCACTCTTTAAGCAAGTCTTAAGAGCTGAGCAGATAACCGATTTCCATACACAATACGAGGGATTTGGTCTTACTCTGGAAGGTACGGCATTGACATGGTTTCAACCACTGAACATAGGGGGATTCCATGACATTGACCATTTGCTAAGAGAGTTTGCTGAGGAATTCTCAAAACGAGGGATTAAGCACAATACGGTCTCACAAATATATGCTTTTAAACAGAGAGAACACGAAAAAGTGAAGGAAGCTTCACTTCGCTTCAAACAATACATTGAGAGATGTCCAGTACGTGAACGACCACAAGATGACAGACTATCTGTTCTCTTTATTGAGGGACTGAGAAACGACACTCTCAAGAAGGACTTGCACTTGAAAGCTTGTACAAGTTTCGAGCAAGTAACGAGAGAAGCATTGTACTTAGTGGATAACTGTACGGTTTATGGAGAGGTGCTAGCGGATACAGATTTCGCATCCAGTAGCTCCTCCTCCGTAGCGAACGAGACTACCACTAAAAAGAATGCTCAAACAAAAACCATGCCAAATGTAGAGCAAATGATAGAAGATGCTCTAAAAAGGATGGCACCATACCAAAAACCATTGCCAAAAACACTGAAATGGTGTGCTATTGAACAAAAATGGACAAACCACCCAACAGAGGAGTGCTATTACAACAAAGGGTATGTAAGGGAGCGTCAGTATGCACCTCCTGCTCAATTAGCACCACCTCAGGTACATCCAGTACCTCGATACCCAACGGGAAATGTACCAGGACCTATGGGGATCGAAAGACCGCAACCGGTATTGGGACAACAACCACCTTTACCAGGAGCAAGACCAGTGGGCATTAGATATGCACCAACCTTAGAGAATCAGGAAGAACAAGCCTTAGTGCCTGTTCGAGCCTATTATGAAGAATCTGGTGCACACATGTCTCCAACTGTGTATTACCCACCAGAAGAACCCAAACAACCAGAACCATGGGGCATGATTGGGAATGTTGGAATACCAACAGTTATAAGTGCTTCTGATGAAGAGAGATACAATTTGGACGCAAGAACATTGATGTTCATAGCTCATGGAGGGTTAACAGGACAAAGACCATCCTATCCACAAAGGACGAATCAAGTGGGACCAAGACCAGCACTAGGACCCTGTTACAAGTGTGGAGGTGACCATCTGATGAATGTTTGTCCACATACGGAAATCATTAGAATTAATGCTTATTGCACTGAGTGTGGGGTTACTCACTTCATTGAGGATTGTTCAAAGAATCCAAACAAAGTGAAAAGACGACATTGAATATGCTAGAAACTATTCCTACCAGCAGTGGGTCTGAAAATGAAACTCTGATACCAACGCAAGTTGTTACTAGAGCTCAAGCTAAGAAAACCACTAGAGAACCTGAGAATGGAAAGTTAGCGACTGAAATGGTTAGTCAAGGACCGCGGAGTCAGAGAAACACATGGAAAGCTAGAAAAGCACGCATGAAGTTGAGAAAAGAACGTGAAGACGCTATTCTAGCTGAGGAACTAAAGCAAACTAAAGATAGATTAGAAAAACTTGAGAGTCAAAACGGGAAACGAGAGATGAGCCCGGAAAGAACGAAACAAAAGAGTATCAAAGAAACAACGAGCTTAAGCTCAGGGGGATCAGTGCTAGTCGACAAAGTGCACGAACCATTGGACGCACTGATGAGTGCTTACAAAGCTAGGTTAAAGAACAACCAAACACAAGAACAGAGGTGGATGACATACCCAAACGCGGAATTGGAAAAGCAGAGACTTGAAATGTGCCAGAGAATGATCGAGACTGCACAAGCCTTATTAGAACCACCAAAAGAAACAATGAATTGTGGAACGGAAAACCCAATTCAGCAAGAGACTGTCGTTTCACGGGTAGCTGAAAAGACTCCCAGTGCACAAAAGCCTGAAAATACACACAAGGATGACCGCATAGTGTTGAACACAACCGATCAGGAGATAGAGAGTTTTCATCCAGTCATACAGAGGTCTTACGGAAGAGATGAGGATTACAATGAATTTTGGAAACAAGTGAGAGAGGCAAACTTTGCAAACGAGCTAAGTTGCCAAGCTAATCGGACAAATTGGGAAAAGGACATCAGGAATCCTCCCATAGTGCAATTTGAGGCAGTATCTCAAGTGGACTTGGATCTGCAATCTTACTGGGGAGATGAGGGCTCTGTTAGAACAATGGAGAGCAAACCTCACTCACTGAATACCTTACCTTCATACTTAGGAGAGTATGAAGCAAAATCCGAGACTAGAGCACTTCCCTCACGAAGAATTTCATCAGAAAAAGTCATGGACTCGCAAGGATTGATAGAGATCTTGTCAACACCAGTGACATGCACTATCACTCTAGCTGAGCTTTTGAGGCTAAGACCACATATGTGGACCACTGTAGGAAAATTCTTGGAGAAATTCGGGATAAAAGACCCAACATCGAGACTGAAAGAGGGTATACAAGAGCTGAGTAAACCACAAAAGAACGCTAAGCCTGTACCCTTAAACAAGGTCGGAGAGTGTTGCGAAGGTGAAGAGGGGAATACAACCTTACCAATTGAATTCCAAGGAGTGAACACGATGGCAATACTAGACATCGGAGCTGGGGTAGCCATTGCTACAAAAGAAATCTGGAAAAAATGGGGGAAACCAGCAATAAGGAAGACCTGGTTGAAACTCCAATTAGCAGATGGACACATGGAGAAACCTATGGGGTTATTAGAGAAAGTTGTACTGACTTCTTGCGGCATTGAATACGAACATACTTTTGCTATTGTCGATTTTGGCAAGGAGAATAACTATGATATCATACTGGGACGACCATTCATGAGACAGTTGAAAATGGTCCAGGATTGGGGCTACGATCATATATACCTGAGAAATATGGAAACCACTACACGTGTGAACCTGAAAGACCATAGCTACAAATATGTGAACCGAACACCGGTGGAGGAGTTTGATTCAGATACTTTGGCGGGATCCGAATTCCCAGCTTGGTTAGGTAAACCCAAGGAGTTATGGATGTGTGGAGCTTCGAAATGTGGAAGTCTGAAACGAGAAGAATGTGTTTTAGAAAGGTCTATCGAAGACGAAACTTATATAGGAGAACCCTTTCCAGAGGACACACTTGAACCATTAGAATGGACACACATTCTAGCAACCCTAGATGTTTGTGCAACTCCGGATGGTCCCACAACAAAATTTTGCGACAAGGACGGGTACGACGTGGTTCCGTACTTCATGTTGAGAACTGTACTCGAAAAAGAAACTGAAAAGAACGATACACTGGAAAAGGAAGATGAAGAGGAGGTGTTTCACGACATTCCCGATCATCTTGAGTGGGGAAATGAAGCAGACAACGAGTCAACGGACAATTCAAGCGGAAACGAAGAAACTATAATGGATGTCCGATTTTATGATTTTCCGAACCAAACTAAACAACGCCAGAAACGCTATAGAGCAAAGAGAAAAACAAAGGGGGTTAGAACCAATCCGATGCCTAGAATAAGGGGAAAAAATCAATTCCTAATGCTAGTAAAGGCAAAAGATTGTGTTAAGGACAAGATTTCTGGAAGAATAAGAGGCAATGATCAAAAGAGCTTACGAAAAGACAAAAGAGGCTCAAGAAATCAAGTTCAAAGGAATGGAACGAAAACTGAAACAGAAAAATCAGAAAAGAACAAGCGCAACAGAGAACACACGGAGTCCAAGCTAGAACGTAGAAACAAGTACAGAGAGCTCAAGAAAACTCTGAAAGAAGTTTGGACGACAGAAATTGAGAGTGGAGAGGACGAAAACGCCAAAATCAAGGAAAACATGGATGTTCCCTCTCACTATAGGAAATTCACAATAGAGGATAGGAAGGTGGTATTAACCCCACCTATTCGAGAGAGAAAGGAGAACGAATCTTATGACGGACCGGAGGATGCAAAAAAAGTTGATTTAGCAGCTCCATGTGAGCCACCTAGACCGGTGTACATAGCCACAGATTTGTCTCCAGGCGAGGAAGAGAGACTTTTGAGTCTTCTCAGAGAGTATAGGGATGTGTTTGCATGGTCTTATAAGGACTTAAAGGGAGTTGACCCATCGATATGCCAACACACAATCCCACTGAAACAAGACGCAAAGCCTAGCAGACAGAGACCATACACATATAATGATACATTTGCTAAGCGAATCAAAGAAGAGATAGATAAGCTAACGAAAGCTGAATTCATATATGAGATTGAACACACCGATTGGGTATCTCCGATTGTGGTAGTACCCAAGAAGAACGGAAAACTCCGAGTGTGTGTCAACTTAAAGAAAGTGAATGCTGCAACAATCAGGGACAATTATCCCCTGCCGATAACTGATCATGTTCTAGAGCGTGTATCAGGGAAAACAACATACTCTTTTCTTGATGGTTTTTCAGGATATAACCAGCTAGCCATAGCACTGGAAGATCAACATAAAACAGCTTTTGCAACGGAGTGGGGAATTTATGCTTATCGGGTTATGCCTTTTGGTCTAACCAATGCTCCCGCAACCTTCCAGAGGCTGATGACACATGCTTTCAAAGAATACTTAAGGTTGTTTCTAGAAATATACATGGATGATTTATGTGTACATTCTCTTCTGAGAGATGAGCATCTAGAACACTTAAGAAAAGTATTTGAGAAATGTAGAACATATCGCATTTGTCTCAATCCTGAGAAATGTGTGTTTATGGTCCGACAGGGCAGAATTCTGGGACATATTGTCTCACAAAACGGAATATCCATGGATTTAGAGAAGATAAAAGTTATAGTGGATATGCCTAGACCAACCAATGCGAAACAAGTACAGAGCTTTATGGGACATTGCGGATATTATAGACGATTCATTTACATGTACGCTATAATAGGCCAACCACTTTATAGGCTAATAGTGAACTTTGAATGGACAGAGGAGTGTGAGGAATCGTTCAAGAAATTGAAAGAGGCACTCATTACTGCTCCAGTCTTGAAATCACCAGATTGGGAGAAGATATTCCATGTGCATATAGATGCTTCGGCATATGCAATAGGATGCATTCTGGCTCAGCCAGAAGAAGGAAACATGGATTTTCCTATCTATTACACCAGTCGACAGCTCAACAATGCAGAGAAGAATTACACCACAACAGAGCAAGAGGGATTAGGAATGATATATGCTGTGAAGAAATTTCGGCATTATCTTCTAGCCAACAAGTTTGTGTTTTTTACGGATCACCAAGCCTTGCTCTACCTAGTGAATAAACCATGCAATACCGGGAGAATAGTGAGATGGTTCATTATCTTACTGGAATTCGACTTCACGGTAGTAGTAAAGAAAGGAAAAACACATCTTAGAGTTGATCATCTTTCGTGATTGACGAATGGAGAAGACCCTATAGGAGTAGATGACAACATGCCAGACGTGTACTTGTTCAACATAGAAATGATACCGAAGCGGTCTCAAAATGTCGTTAACCTATTAACCTATGGAGGAGAGTTCGATAGAAGAGAATACAACCAGAAACATATTGCTATTCAGCAATCCAAGAATCTTCAATTGGTTGCAGGAAGGTTGTATCAATTGGGAAATGATCATGTTTTACGACTATGCATCAATCCTGAGGAATATAATATATATCTGTGCGAAGCACATGTTCAGGAATATGCATTTCATTGTTCAAGAAGGACCACATATAGGAATTTGTTACAATTGGGAGTCTATTGGCCAGGAATGAAAGAAAGAGTACATGAATATGTCACTGTATGTATTGTATGTTCCTCAAAACCGCCAGCAGAGTATTCAACATTATATCAGATAATGATCGCTCCGGAATGGAGTCAGCATATTGTTGAATATCTCACAAATAGAACTTTCCCAGAAGGAACGTCAAAAGCTCGTCATAAATCTGTAGAGACAGAAGCTAGAGATTACGCTTTAATAGGAGATCAACTCTATAAGAGAGATAAAGACAACAAGCTTAGGATTTGCGCATCAGAGACTGAGTATGTGATAATACTAAAGCAAGCTCATGGAGGAGTAGGTGGAGGCCATTTCTCAGGTGATAAGACAGCAAAACTTGTCTTAGCCGCAGGAATATGGTGGCCAACATTACATATGGACGCTGAGGAATACGTTAAACGGTGCGATGACTGTCAGCGAACCAAAGTACCACTTAAAAGAGATGATATGCCGCTTAGACCAATGATGGGGGCAAGAGCTTTTGCAAAATGGGGGATTGATTATGTCGGACCCATTTCACCTCCTGCATATAAGACTCATGCACAATACATCGTTGTGGCTACAGACTATCTAACAAAGTGGGTCGAAGCAAAGGCAACTCAAAAAGCAGATGCCAGGACCACGGCACAGTTTCTATCTGAATACGTCTTTGTACGATATGGATTGCCAATAGAAATTGTGAGTGATCGAGGCACACATTTTATAAATGAAGTGATAGATATCCTTCTAGATGAATTCCTGGTAATCCATAAGAAATCAGCCCCGTATCATCCACAAGCAAACGGACAAGCTGAAGCAACAAACAAAACCATATGCACGGTCCTTACGAAGATTGTATCTGAGTTGCATTCAACATTATGGGCATATAGGGTAGCATATAAAACATCAATAGGAACGACCCCATATAACATGGTTTTTGAGCTAAATTACATCAAGAAGGTACTAGAAAGGTTTGCAATGCAAAATGCAAAACCAGTTTCTACACCTTTGGCTGGTCATCTTAAACTAACGAAGGATATGTGTCCAAAGACACAAGAGGAGCTAGCCTATATGTCTAAAGTTCCATATGCTGCAGCGGTAGGTTCTCTAATGTATGCTATGGTCTGGACTAGGCCAGACATTGCACATGCAGTGGGAGTTGTGAGTAGGTTCATGGACAACCCAGGTAAAGAGCATTGGCAAGCTGTGAAGTGGATACTTAGGTATCTAAAAGGGACAACAACAAATGCTTTGTATTTTGGAGGAACTGATATTTTTCTAGAAGGGTATGCTGATGCAGATATGGCAGGTGACAAAGATACTCGAAGGAGCACTACTGGCTATGTGTTCACGATTGGAGGCACAGCAGTAAGCTGGGCTTCAAAGCTGCAGAAAGTGGTTTCACTTTCTACCACGGAAGCAGAGTATGTAGCAATGACGGAGGCAAGCAAAGAAATTCTGTGGCTTCACAGATTCTTAGAAGAGCTTGGATTCAAACAAGACAATTGTGTCTTGTACAGTGATAGCCAAAGTGCTATCCATCTTGCGAAGAACTCAGCCTTTCATTCAAGGACAAAGCACATTGAGGTGAGATATCACTTCATACGCACTCTTTTGGAAGAGGGATAACTAAAGCTAGGAAAGGTGCATACAAGTGAAAATCCTGCAGACATGTTTACAAAGGTGGTCAACAAGGAGAAGTTGAGCTTTTGCTCATCTTCAATCGGCATTCAAGGATAAGAAGCCAGAATGGAAAGCAGTCACATGTTTGGTTTGGAGATCAGTCTCCAAGTGGGAGATTGTTAAGTATGGAGCCTGATTTACCCTTGTAATTTTCTGTGGTAAAAGCACACATTTGTAAGGCCCCCATTATGAGGAGAAGCCATCGTGCGTGAAGGAAAATCACTCACCGGAAACCAAAATTTTCACGGACAAGAATCAGGGGCAACTTTAAAGGCCTCGGGGGTGGAGGCCCCCGAGACTTTTTTTTTCGCCGGAATATTATGGCCGGACGGCGGCTGGAAAGTGGTCGGAAAACAACCGGTCGGTTGGCCGGTGGCCGGTAGTCAATGGGCGATGGCCGGTGGTCGGAAGTCAATGGCCGGTGGCCGAATTCAAAAGCGGACTTGTCTTCTTAAGGGCGGCCACACATGGGCGGATTGGAGGGTCCGATTTGGACTTATTCGCACAAGGGAGGCTACACATGGCTGTGTCTCATAAGAGAGGGCAGCCCTTTTGGCCTATAAAAGGAGGCCATTTCTACACACATTTCATAGTATGAAGTTGATGCAACAAGGTGAGTGTGAGGTGGTGAGAGTGAAGCAAGGCGGGAGCTCCATTAAGGGTATAATCCCTTTGTAAACTACTTCTTGTTTTGAAGTACTAAAGCCATTGAGTGGCTGCTTTCCCGTGGACATAGCCCACAGTGGGTGAACCACGTATATCGTGTGTACTCTCTCTCTCTCTCTCTCTCTCTCTCTCTACTCTATAATCTCGTGTATATAAATCTATCTCTCTCCATTAAGTAATCTACTCAATTATCTATTTAGCTACGTCTTATTTCCTAACACATCTCACCCGTTTCCCTAAGGTGTATCTTCTTGTCCTTCCAAAACACCACGTTCCTTTTATAAGCTTCGTCAAAATCATCACATTCTTTAACGTACTTGTGGTCTTCACTGTCACACCACATGCATCGGTCCCAGCCTTTGCGTGGTGGCTGTTGTCTAGGCTCAGATGTAGACCCCTTTGCAGCTAGTCCATCAAATTTAATAGCTTTAAAATTCAAATATAATTCTTGAATGCCTTTCACCAATTCGTCAAGAACTGGCTCCTCCACTCTGGGTATTCCCGAGGTTGTTTTCTCTTTAGGTTCCTCTTCCACAACGTCCATGATGTCAGCCATGATCAGCTTATCAACTCTCATCTGTCGCTCCACCATCATGTTGACTGCTTCAGTGACTACCTTCTAGTCGGATGTTAAGCCCAATTCTCATGTTGAATCCTCCAGCAACTACACTAAACTCTTCTAAAGTTGAGGATCAGCAGCCTGAATGAACAGCTCAACCTTCTGATTCCTCATTGAACGTTGCTCTGTCGAGGACAGTTGCTCGAATTTCTTTTGAAATTCCCGTAATAAATCTCGTGCAGACAGATTTTTGTTCTTCTTGTGCACCCACTTCATAAAGCTTTGCGTTGTTACTCTTTGCGAATCCTCAGGGAAGTATTCCTCCTGAAGCGCCTTCTTGAAATCCTACCAATTCGGGCCTTGAACCGCCTGACTTTCTTTAATTCGGCTCGTTTCACATCGGGTTCACCAAGAATGTCGGGGGATAAGTGTGCAAAAGGTGAGCCGGGAAGGCACCGAGCCCCTAGCTATAAGAGGTGCGGGGAAAAGAGGTGCAACAAACACAATTATCGAAAATAGAGCTCAAAACAAACAGGTTGCTTAATACCATTTAATCAAAAAAATCCATGATTAATCACTCGTTAATGGAGGCTTTGTGATCCTTACAAGGTGGAACCTAGCTTAATCCAGGTGCTAATCAAGAAGATTAATAATGACCTGCTTTATACTACCTTCTGCTTCTTCGCGCTATGGCATGGATCTTCGTCTTTCAATGACCGGCTGATTTGGCTTAAGATCTATGGCTTACATCCCAGATTTGAATGGGTTTAGGCTCGGCTAATGGTTTAAGATTAGTCTCAAAGCTTAACAGAATTCCGGTTAATGATTGGTTAAGCTTGGCTAATGAGGACGAGGTTAAGAATATGGCTAAAAAGAGTGAAGGATTATGGATTAGCTCCTGAGAGATTAGGGAGCTTTGGGTTCGGCTTAAGGAAATTAAGAAATCGGGCTCAAGCTTGATCGATGAGAGTTTAGGCTTGGCTTTGGCTTATGAGGTTAGGATTCAAAGCTTAGGTTTAGAGAACTTATGAAGCTTAGCATGGTTCTCGCTTAAGAAATCATTGATAGCTTAAGATAGCTTAATTGCTTCCCCAAAAGCTTTCTATGAAAGCCCTCCTAATGGGTTGCTTAATGAGGGTTAAGATAGCTTAATTGCTCCTTCTCCCGGAGAGAGCAAATTCAATGACATGAGGAGAAGACAAAAAAAAATCACACGAGAGACTCAAGTAGAGCCCCCTCTTCCTTATTATACTTTGCATGGACTTTGTCCTTGCTATAAAAAGCTTAGGCACCCATTAGCGACGTCGCTAATGGGTACCCCCCTTGGTGACGTGGCAACTCGGGGTGGAGGTGCACAGAATGCAGCAAACACAGCACTGAATAGGAGCGCCTCAGTGAGCTGGTGAACTCTCGCTTCACGCTCGAGCTTGACCACGCATCACAGCAGCCGGCCTCTGCGACTCCCTCATCCCATGCGCCCTCTCTTCGAGGCTTCTTGCTCAATGCCATGCCCCTCCTATCCCTTTTGTTCACACCCTCTTCGATTTTGGGTGGTCATTGAATGGCGGCTTTTAATTTTATGGGCAGCCATCAGCCCTTGGCCATGGGCGGCCAGAGTAAAGGGCACCACATTTGGCATACATATCGATTAAAGCATTGCCATCATCAACATCTTTCTTCAGTCGCCCTCGACTGACATCATCATCAAGATTTTTGTTGCCCAATTTAGTGTTGCAGACCTTGCCACAAGCCATTAAGATGCAAGTGTAGGTGATTACTTTTGACAAAAAACTCTTGACTTCGTATCTGCTTAAGCCATAGCCGTGTTGGGGATTTCCTGCTATAAGCAAACTCCAATAAATAATATTCTTGTCAGGCACAACATATCAACCAAAGCATTGTTGCATGACGTCCCGAAACTTGGTCGATGTCAAAAATTCCCAGATGGCACTCCGATCGAGCGGACCAGACTAGTACGGAATTGGCCCCGGTGAATCTTTAACGGCCAATATCTTGGCAACCGGAACTCCGATCACTGATCTGAAAAGACCAACGTGCTCCACAAAGTGGGTTATACAAATTGGTGAGCAAGTATTTTCGAGCAACAAAATAATCGAGCAAGTCTCTTTAGACATTTTTTTATTACTTAGAGAAAATTGCAAAAGCACAAGAGGGTTTTTCAATGTTGAAAACTAATCCCACAACCAAAATCAAATCCCATGATGACTAATTTCATGGAAGAAACATTGGTGCCAATTTCAAGGTTGCCTCTTGCCTAGCTTTGTGAGCATCTAATTTATTCAATGTCCCCAAGCCAATGTCTGTGCTCTCACTCTCATCATCATGGAAATCATTGTCATCAAAGTCCTCTATGAAAGGAAATTGATAGAAATTGAAGCTTTTCCTTCCTTCCATAGTACACTATCTTAAAACTATCTTTACCTGACAACAATGCCCATGTTCAATGTGATTACCAAATGCTAGCTATTCGGGATCTCTCTTGAATTTCTAAACTAGAAACACGATTTTCACTCTACTTATCAACAAAATCATCAAGAAAGAATACAAGTTGTTGCATTACAAGCTATTGCATTCATAACATCAAAATATTCATCACATTAAAGAGAAAAATATATTCATGGAACAAAAAAAGGCTCTGGCTTGCCGCAAGTGTGGACGATTGTTGGGGAACCATTTTGCGTCAGCGTGGGATTATTACAACAAAGTCGTCAACACTTTTGACAAGCAGAAGACACCTATGTCTACTGTTTCAGTGCTTTCCACTTGTATTATCCACTTGGTATAAACTAGCTATCAGTGTTCCAAAAAAATCATTTCTCCACACATACAAAATTCCTTTCCTAGAATTTGCCAAGAGGAAATTTTATAAAATTAGGTTTATTTTGTGGGTTTTTACACTACTTTTTTCTACTTTGGGGCAAAATTTCTCCTTTTCCCTTGCCCTCAATTGACATTTTTGAAATTGAAAACGACACGATATTAAGCTGAGACACGTTTTTTTCCGAACACTGCTAGCAATGCTTGAGCGTCTCCTAGCATTCTGAGCCTCTTTTACATAGAATGGTTTACATGCCCTGTACTAACCCTTGCAAGTTCTTGGTGGGATGCAACTCCAAGTTTTATGGTTTCTTGAGGTTGAAGACCAAAGTAACGTGGCAGGCAGTGCATTTATTTTGACAATTTTTTTCTTAAAAATGACCCTAGCCACAAAATCTACCTAAGGTGCGGGCAGCGGCATGCTATAGCAATTCCCTGGTATAGTGCTGCAACCAGTCCGCGTCGGCGCGGGCAGTAGACCAGGGAGTTGGAGAGAAAGCGATGTAGTGATGGTTTGCGCCAGGGACTAGGGAGCTCTTGTAGCATGAGGAGCTTGACAATCGTCAGTGTTGCTTTCGTCATCCACCTCGAAACTGCAGCGCCAATGGGCCTTGCCGTTGTTGCAATGTCCATCATGATCATCTTCATGCAAAGTTCAGCCCGTGTACTCATAGTAGCGCCCTTGTGCCTCGTTCTTCTGATCTGTAAGGAATGCGCCACTCCCGCTCATTCTGCACCAGCTACTGCGCTTCCCCCCATTCACCAACTACTGCGCCGTGTTTTCCCCCATTCAACAACTACTGCGCTTCCACCCATTCAACTACTGCGCTCCTGGCCTATTTTTTACATCCCGGGTACTACAGATTTTGAACTTCATTGACCGGACTGGAATTTTGAAGTCTTTTTATTCCCACGTGCAGGTGGTCTTCTTCCCAGCTGTCCTCCTCCGTGTTGAAACTATAGGTAGGAAGGAGTTGATGCCAGGGTTTCTTGCATTCCCACGGAGGAGGACAAAGATGAAGCTATGCAAGCTACTATCACTTTCTCGTGCCTGATTACTAGAGTCGGTGTGCTTTTGAAAGTGGAACCACCTATTCAAGGTGCCCTATACAAAGGAGCCTGTTGAGCAGCCAAAGATCCAACAAGTCGTTTCAGGGATGACCAAAAAGTCGTAGAGCTTTACGAACGACCATGTGAGACGTCACATCATTAAGTACGGTTTGCTCAAGAAAAGTCAAAGCAATTTTTGGAGGAGTTACGTGGCTAGGTGTTGAAACTATAGGCAAGTCGATACATGATTTTTTCGATTGGCAGTAATTTTTCCCCAAAAAATACTCGGATGTCAAAATTTGTCCGGTGCCTTTGTCAGAGTTGTTTGATGTATCTAATCTTCTCAGCAAGAGTCAAGACATAGTACTACTATGCCAAATGCGAAAGTTTTGGTACTTTCACAATGGTAATAATTACACAAGTAAAATTTGGCTTGCACATGAATTTTTGATCCAATAATGAAGCGTCATCAGGTGTTGAAAGAGAGAGAGAGAGAGAGAGAGAGAGAGAGAGAGAGAGAGTTCAACTAAATTTGCGTCTCCCTCCTCTTTTTTTTGTGTGTGGGTGTCTAGAGAGAAATCATAGAGATCTCGCAGGCTTTGGAAGCTCTAAATCGCCATTATGTGAGCTAGGCCATTATATGGGCCCTAATTCTCTTGTGTTCTTAGCAGATCTTAACATGTATTGATTGTTAGTCAAGTTTGGAAAAAGCAGTCAACCAATCATACCTTGAGAATCTCGTTGAGATGGTTATGAGGCAGTTGGATATGCTTGAGCTTATCATGCATTGGGCACATCACTTCATCATCACCATTGCATATGCCATCAATGTAGTTGCAGTGGATGCATCCATAGCTTGCTACTCTCATGTCCTCCATCGTTTTAGTTCTGAGTTGGCAAGGGGAAAGGGAGGGAAGCATTGTTTCTCTTGTATTAATTTGCTCGGATTTGTCTTTGCTCGTTTTTTTTTGCTCGGTGATTATAAACCCCCCACAAAGTGAGCACTTCAGGCCCGTGCATTCATTTCATCTCTGTCACTTCAACTGCAGTTGCCCAATCCGGTACAGATATGTAATCGACTTGAACTTTAAACTGCCATAACTTCTTCACCGTAGCTCCAATCGACGAGCCGTAAAGACAGGCTGGCAGAGCACATCGAGCACTACAGTTCTAGGTCACAATATCCCATCCGTGTCCACTTCAAGCATAACACTTTTTAGCATCATTAAGGCATGTTTTGGCCCTTTCAACCGCATTTGACATACATTCAGCATTAAACTTGACCTGTTACCAGGCATTAATCATTGTTCATGAATCATGTAAGCTTCAAACAAACTTGATGTGCATTCTTCTGGCATCTTTCTTTGCTTGGAAGCGGAGCTTCATGACATCCACCCCCTCTGAACCTGCACAGCCTCCGGTTTGTGCCAATTGCACCCGGGGAGGTCACCTAATAAAAATGTAACCTATCACGTGAGTTCAACAGAAGGGTATTTAAAGTTCTTGAAACTTACAGAAATATATATACAGAAGGGCATTATTTTTTCAAATTTGAAAAAAACTTACAGATTTTAAAAGAAAAGGGTACATCATATTCTTAACAAAATTCACAGATAAGGGGTTTTACAAACATGTAACACCATATTGGTGAATTTGGGAATTTTCCAATTCCCACTTTCAAAATGAGCTTGAGACTTGACCACATGGCCAAATCTTAGCCAAATTTTTGAGAGCATGGCTTCAAAGATCTTTTCAAGCACTACCTTGTGGAAGGAGTGAGCTTTCAAAAATAGTTTGAGATTTGTCCATATAGCCAAATCTCTAGACATTGGTGATTCCCTAATTGACTCTAAAGTTTCAAACTCTCTAATGTGGTGTTATGTCTTGAACGCACGTGATATGGTAGTTTTACACATAGTGAACCCCCCAGGCAATTGCACTTAATCAACTTCATTAAAATCATCATCAGACATATCATCTGATGTATACATAACATGATCCTCTGGAGGCAGATCCGAATGGGAATCTTCAAGAACAATCTTGCCTTCTTGCTGCTTGAACAGCTTGATCCTTTTCCCTGCAATAGGCACCTTAAGCATAATACCATCTAGTTCACATAATTGATATGTCGCATTATCAAAAACATGTTGCACCACATATCGTCCAAACCACTGTTTCACCATTTTCCGCATAGCAGAGTACTGGTTCTCCTAGATACTATAATAGACAAGTACCCAATCACCATCTTTGATAGCATGCGGTCGTAGTCTATGCTTTACATCAAATGTTGCCTTGTTCTTCAATTTTTCCTCTTTAAGCTTTTCTTTAGCCTGCTCAATATCCTCTTGATGCCTCTCAAGCTGCCGAATACGTAGAGCAAGCAAGTCTTCAGTAGACATACCTTCTTCCCATGGCATTATGGTCCAAGTCGTAACTGCTTCCTCAATAGGAATAATGGGTTTCTGCCCATGCATCAATTCAAACGGCATAAATCATGTAATTGAACTGTGTGTAGTGCGATCAGCCCATAAATCAAATGGCAAGAGTTTAAGCCAATCACCAATATGTCCTTCACATACCTTCGCTAAAGCTTTAACAATAGGCGGACGTCCTCTTTCACTCTTCCCGTTACCTTCTGGATTATATGTTGTAGTGAGAGCGAGTTTAATGCGAGCAAAAAACTCTCGAGCTTCATCTGCATCTAGCTCTCCTCTATCTGCAGTAATTCTGCCAACACATCCATACCTGGAGATAACATCTTCAAGCAAGAACTTGCATACTGAACTGGTAGCTTTGGTATGCAAAGCTCTACCTTCAACTTGATTAGTAAGATCTTCTCTGGCAAGATCAATATATCTCATCTGCCACACTCCTACTGGCATTGTAATAAGGTCCACCACCCACGTGTAATGCATAGCCAGTGGATAGGTGGGATGCAATCCATCTCTATGTCACACAGTAGAGTATTGTTGATATATTAAGGATGATTTCACAAATTGAACCACATCTTTGTACATACCTCTCCACCAAAACCGGTCTTTAACCTTGATGACGGTTGCCCAGACTCCTCTGTGTCCAGCCCATAGACTTTGATGAAACTCTTTGATCACCTGCTATTGAGTTTCTTTGTCGCAAATAATTCATTGCGGTACCCCACCTGGGCGCTTCGTTTGCTTTCATAAATGTCCATCTTTCTCAGGAAATAGCCATAGGCCTTTTTCCTGATCTTCTTAAAATCTTGGTCACGCCATCCTTCTTGTCTAGTGAGAGTACTTAGGTAGAGGCCAATCATAAGCCACTCTCCATCATAAAACTCTTCAAAAAAGACTTCAAAAACATGAGCAATATTACCACAGTTGGCATGTAGATAAGAAGACGTGTAGAACTTCAAGCCAACATCATCACTCGTGGTCAGCATCTCTTCTTCATCTTCAAACCTGGCTCTTGATAACATATCTGCAACAGGGTTATCTCTACCTGAAATATGACAAAATTCAGGGTTAAGAGACTTAATATAGGCTATCTATCGTAGCATGGCAATGTCCGGAGTAGAGCAGTTTGCAATCATCCCTATCAGTGGCAAGCAATCTATCTCTACCACAACAGAAGCTCCAACGAAGTATTCTTTATCAGTCCTTAGAGCCGTAGCAACACCCCAAATTTCCCTCTTAACCTGTGGATATCCTCGTTGATGAGCATTGAGCACCTTGTCTCCAAATCTCACTGCAGACCTGTGTCCTTCAGCATCATCTTGACCAATGGGTACCCCCCTTGGTGACGTGGTAGCTCGGGGTGAAGGTGCACGAAACGTGACAAACACAGCACCTAATAGGACTGCCTCAATGAGCTGGTGAACTCTCGCTTCACGCTCGAGCTTGACCATGCATCACAGCGGCCGCTACGACTCCCTCATCCCATGCGCCCTCTCTTCCACGCTTCTCGCTCAATGCCATGCCCCTCTTATCCCTTTTGTTCACACCCTCTTCCATTTTGGGTGGCCATTGAATGGGTGGCTTTAATTTTATGGGCGGCCATTGGCCCTTGGCCTTGGGCGGCCAGGGTAAAGGGCACCACATTTGGCATACATATCGATTAAAGCATTGGGATCATCAATGTCTTTCTTCAGCCGCCCTCAACTGACATCATCATCGAGATTTTTGTTGCCCAGTTAAGTGTTGCAGACCTTGCCACAAGCCATTAAGATGCAAGTGTAGGTGATTACTTTTGACAAAAGACTCTCGACTTCATATCTGCTTAAGCCATAGCCGTGTTGGGGATATCCTGCTATAAGAAAACTCTAATAAATAATATTCTTGTCAGGCACAACATATCAACCAAAGCATTGTTGCATGACGTCCCAAAACTTGGTCGATGTCAAAAATTCCCAGATGGCACTCCGGTCAAGCATACCAGACTAGTACGGAATCGACCCCCGGTGAATCTTTAACGGCCAATATCTTGGCAACCGGAACTCCGATCACTGATGTGAAAAGACCAACGCGCTCCACAAAGTGAGCACTTCAGGCCCGTGCATTCATTTTATCTTTGGCACTTCAACTCTGCAGTTGCCCAATCAAGTACGGATCTGGAATAGACTTGAACTTTAAACTGCCATAACTTATTCACCGTAGCTCCAATCGATGAGCCGTAAAGACAGGCTGGTAGAGCACATCAAGCATTGTAGTTCTAGGTCACAATATCCCATACGTGTCCACTTCAATCATAACACTTTTTAGCATCATTAAGGCATGTTTTGGCCCTTTCAGCCGCATTTTGACATACATTCAGCATTAAACTTGACCTGTTACTAGGCCTTAATCACTATTCATTAATCATGTAAGCTTCAAACAAACTTGATCTGCATTTTTCTGGCATCTTTCTTTGCTTGGAAGCGGAGCTGCACGACAGTGGAACAATAGGCAAAGAAGGAAATGAGTCAGAAGAAGAGGAGGTCCAATAGTAACAGTTCTTCCATTGAGAATTCTGATTCCAGTAAGAAATCCAGTAGCTCTGAAAGCAACTCAGATGAAAAAACCAACGACAAGGCCAGGAAGGGGTCTTGGTCCAGAAAAATTGATGAGATGGCCTGACAGATTGCTGATATCAACCAGACCTGACAACCAATTAGAGAATGGAAACCTGGTGTTCAAAGTGTAAATTGAAAGATCATGTTTCCAATGAATGTCCACAGTGTACCTATTGCAAAGCATATGGTCATTTATGGAACAATTGTGGCATTCACGTTCATCTCTTCAAGAAGGGAAAAGATTTGTCTGTAGTGGCATTTACCAATGCTGAACCAATCAGAGTGGAGAGTCCCAGTGTACCGCAAGAAGAGAAATCAGGTACCAATGGTATTGGTACTAGGCGTGGCAGGTACCAGGGGGGTACTGGCCGGGGCCGGGGTCGTGGTAATTTATAAAACCAAAGCCTGAACTGTTATACATGTGGCAAGTATGAGAATTTTGCAGCTCAGTGTCAGAAACACCTACTATTGCGGCTACTGAAGCAAAGACCCCGGAGCCAGTTCCTGTTCGGGCAGCTACACGTAGCAAAGGGGTGGTCATTGAGGAAATTCCACATGAGTTGGCAAAACCGGTCAGTCCTAAAAGTAGCAAATGGGCTCAGCAGAGAGAGGTGTGGAAGGCAAAGGGTAAAGAAAAGATAGTGATGAATGGTAGGAGCATAGAGAACTGGAGGCTAAGATCACAGAAGATTTAGCCAAGAATCTGTCAGAGCAGCCTGAAAGTTTTGATGCCCGGGTCATTCAGAAGATACCAGCTGAGTCTTTTGAGAAAGCACAACCAGATCAGTCAGGGTCTGGGATTCCTGAGACTATGTTGGCTGCAATTCAAGGACTGATGGAGGATTTAGGGAGCATTAAATTAGATATAACTGCAATAGAAAACATTGTAAGAGGCACTGAAGACACTAGAACAGAGGAATGGTATTGTGCAGATACTCCCGACTCTTCAAGTTTTGATAATAACTCTGATCAAGAGAGGGAAGAAATTAACGTCAAGATTTGTGACAGAATTCAGAAACTCACAGTTGAACTAAATGATATTAGAAAAACTTTTCCTGAAGTGGCGAAATTCATCAGACAACAAAGAAAGGCTGAAGCGGAAGCCAGAGTAGTTGAATTGGCTGCTGTCAGAGATGATGAAGTGACGATGATCCAGGTAGACTATAAGGTTAGGAAATAGTGGGGAGCCACTATCAGGTGTCATACTGGATGGAGAAGCATGAGTAAATATCCTAGGGGCACACCTTCAGCAAAGAATGGGTATCACAAGTCTGAAACCACTACCTTTCAAAGTTTAAATGGCAGATCATCGAGTTGTGCAGGCAACTGGGATGATAGAGAGTATGCAGATAAGGGTGGGCAAAGAAAAGTTCAAGACTAGATTCCTAGTACTAGATGTGCAAGGCGCATATGGGATGCTACTAGGGCACCCATGGTTATGAACAGCACAGGCTGTTCACGACTATGCCAAATCAGACTCTCACCATACAAGGTGCTAGTAGCAGAATTCAGATTCAAACAAAGGATGATGGCAGCAATGAATATTTTTCCACTAGCTGAAATAGATCTCAATGCAGTATTACTAGACAAAGATCAAGTTGAAAAGCAAAAGAAGCAATTTCTAGATTAGTTCACTGAATTGAACTCTGGGGAATGACCAGTTTAGCTAACTGGAAGGCAAGAAGAACCAGTTGATTCCAGAACGCCGGCAGCTTCTAAACAAAGACACTCTGGAGAAGTTACTAAAAATCAGATTAGCAGTTCAGAGCTCAGAGGACCATCTTGGGATTATGTTGAGGAGTCAACCATACGAAAAGGTGGTGGGCCTAACTGGTTGCTTCTAGATGATCAAGAAATAGAGGAATGTAATATGGGTTCTGAGGAGAATCCTAGATTGATCAAAGTCAATAAACATCTCAATCTAGTAATGAAAGAGAAGGCCTGACATATGTTCCAGCAGTACAAAGATGTGTTTTAATGGGAACATACTGATCTCAAGGGAGTAGCTCCGGAGGTATGTCAACATCGCATACCATTGAAGATGGATGCCAAACTAGTGCGGTTGCAATGATACAGAATGAACCCTAATTATGCTAAGAAGGTCAAGGAAGAGATCGATAATCTCCTTCTAAAGGCTGGGTTCATTACTGAAGTAGCCAGTAGTGACGGGTTATTTCCTATTTTGGTGGTGTCCAAGAAGAATGGAAAGCTTAGAGTATGTGTGGATTATCGGAAGCTGAATGCTTGGACCATCAAGGATCCCTTTCCATTACCATTTACGGACATGCTGCTTGACAAAATTGCAGGATAAGAGATGTATAGCTTTATGGATGGTTATAGTGGTTATAACCAATTACAAACTGCTCCTGAAGATCGGAGTAAGACTACTTTTATTACTGAGTGGGGAGCATTCATGTATCTGATTATGCCGTTTGGTCTTTGTAATGCTCCAATGACTTTCCAACAATGTATGATGGAAATATTCAGTGAATTTCTCCACAGATTCCTTGCTATATTCATGGATGACTTCACTGTATATTCAGAGGAGGATAAGCATTTACGTTTTTTGGAAATGGTTTTCTAGCATTGTCAGGAAAAACGGATCTATTTAAATCCATTCAAATTTGTTTTCTTGGTCTGGAAAGGACAACTACTGGGACATGTAGTGTCCAAAAATGGTATAGAAACGGACAATGACAAGATTCAATGTGTCCACCAACAGGCCAAGGCGCCTGCAATGCATCAGAACTAAGCTCTTTCTTGGGATATATCAATTTCTATAGACAAATTGTGCATCAATTTGCTTCCCAGGCATTACCTTTGTATGAGCTCACAAAGAAGAGTAGCAAGCTCAATTGGACTGCTGATTGTGAAGAGAGCTTTCAAAATCTGAAGAATGCCATTATTAGTAAGCCAGTACTTCAACAACCAAATTGGGATGTCATTTTTCATGTACATGTAGATGCTTCAGGATTGGTGATGGGAGAAATCTTAGCTCAGCCAGAAGGAAGGACTGATTATCCAGTGTATTTTGCCAGTCGAAGATTCGATCAGGCTGAACAAGGATATACCACTACTAAAAGAGAAGCCTTATGAATGGTTTTTAGTGCTACTAAATTTCGACACTATTTGTTGCGCAAGCTATTTCATTTGTATGTGGATCATCAGGCATTATTATTTTTTATCAACAAAGTCATTATTCAAGGCAGACTGATAAGATGGATGATGTTCTTGATGGAATTTGAGTTTCGCATTTTTCATAAGCCCGGTAAAACCCATTGTGGTGTTGATTTCCTGTCTAGAAGTACAAATGGCTACTCTGAGACATCCTTGAGAGATGAGCCAGTGGATGCAAAACTATTTCAGATAACAACTGAAGAAACAACTGATCCAGAGTTGTATGATGTATATCAGTTTCTTTCTAAGGGAGGATTCCTAGACAACTGGACACAGAATCAGAAGAAGACTCTGATTATTAAGAATCTGAAGTTCACTATCATTGACGGATCACTTTACAGTCTGGGAGTTGATGGGGTTCTTGGAAGATGTGTACCTATGGAAGGCAAAATGCAAGTTATTTCAACGGCACATGATGGGGATCATTTCTCCACTGATATCACTTACAAGAAAATTTTGCAGGCTGGATTGTGGTGGCAAACTTTAATAGCTGATGTTAGAAGCAGTTATAAAACATGTGATATATGCCAGAGGATGGGCAAACCCACGACAGCAGATATGACTCCTCTAACTCCAGTCCAGCCATCACTGGGTGTATTTATGAAATGGAGTCTGATTTCATGGGACCATTCAAGAAAATTACTCCAAGGAAGAATAGGTATATATTGATGGCTACTTGTTATCTCACCAAATGGGTGGAAGCTAAGGCTCTTCCCAACAACACAGCAAAGTCCACTGTTGTATTCTTATCTGAAAACATTATATGCTACTATAGATGTCCTATGGAGATTGTGTCTGATCAGGAACACACTTTTAAATGATACTATGGACATTCTAATGGAAATTCTCTCAGTAAAGCATCAAAAATCAACACCATATTATCCCAGATGCAATGGGCCTTAGGGTTTTCATCATCTTCAAAAATGTCCTCTTTCCAAAGGTCAATGGAAAAGTTGGGTTTATTTTTTGCTCTCTCCCTTGAAACTTCTTCGCCCATGTGTTCAATCTTCAATATTTTTTGAATTTGTTGGAACTCTTCACCTGTGGGAAGCCCTTGCTCTTCATAGCTTTGAACAAGCATGCTTGGGACTCATCAATAAAATTCTCAGATTCGGTATCAAGTAATGATAATGGGCATGTTCAATTGTGGTCCACAAAGCCTTTATCATGCTCTACCCACTGTGCCAAAATAGCAAGGCATTAGTCCTCTCTTAGATCAAAGAGGTTTTGTATATCTTGTAGCAGCAAATACTCCTTATTGTTTATCTTGTAGGTGGGCATGGTTTTTGTGCAAAGAAAAGGGATCAAGATCTTCCTCTATAATGTGGATGGGTTCCTCCATCTTGGTGAGGTTCCTTGCCTCAAACTGTGCAACATCCATGTATTTGCTTTCAAGCCCCTCCATTTCCTCTCTGAAATCTTTAGGTATCTCCTCTACATCTTGAACATTCACAGATGATTTATCTTGTATCAATTTGGACTCTCCTTCCTCTGATGGAATAAGAGTCAAAAAGAGAAAAAAGGCAATATATTCAACCAAAAGCTTGCATCCATGCCTCCCATGCCACTAACCGGGGTTTAGGACCTTCTTCCAATCATCTAGAGCATGTGCTTGGTGTTATGTTTGCTGCTTTAAAAATATCATTGAAGTGCACAAAGTTGTCAATCTTGTGCTCACTAGGAAGGTCAGCAAAAATGTCAAGAATTTCATTGCTGAAGCTTTGTTCAAAACCTTCTAGATCAAAAGGCACATAGAACATGTCTTTCACATAGGAAAACTTGGACAATTGCTTCACTGGGTATTGAGCTTGGTATAGAAAGTCCATCAACCTATCATCATATGTTTCTTCAACTTCTTCAATATCAAGACCCTCCGTACTTTTCCTTGAAGCCTTTTTTGTTTGAAGAAGCATTTAAAAAAACATTAAAATATAACATACTTGGAAAACAGGTTAACAATATTGAGTCGCACAGTATCATGATGAGATATCGCCTTTGTGCAAAAATAGAGTACCCAGAAGTTTTCTTGCTCTGTTTTTGCATAGAGACAACTCAACACGTTTCATAGCTATATCTTTGATATACACCATATCTTGTTCTCTCTATGCAAAAATAGTGCACTCGGACATATGTCTGTGTGCTCTATTTTTGCATGAAGGCGACACAACACTTGCACATTTCATATATAATGTCTTCAACTAAAAACATTTTGTAGTGTTGCTTCTATGCAAAAATAGAGCACTCCAATAGACATTCAGGTGCCCTAATTCTACTTAGAGATGAGAAAACATTTTGATATATATATATTTCTTCTATACGGTGTCGTGTCGCCTCTATGCAAAAATAGAGTACTCGGATAGTCATCTAGGTACTCTATTTTCACATAGGAATGACATGAAGATGAAAAAATATTTGTTAAAAAATTCTTATTAAAAATACATACCATTGTGCTTCCTTAGGAACATATTGAGACCTTAAGCGTCGAAACTTTTTAGCTTTAAAATCAAGTCCAAATTCCTCCCAAAATGCCAAGGGTTGATCAAAAGCGATTATATACGATTGGTGAGCCATTAATAGCATGCCAATCATACATCTTGGGACACATGCCCAACGATCACATACATGTAGGACAATTATATCTAAGCATCAAAAAACGTGTAAATGCATGCAAAACAGTCATGTCTGAGCATCTGTATACTCAAATTAAACATAGATATTTGTGCACCACTATATATAGAGGTACTTGCACTCAAACTAGATTTCTTGCAAATTTATTTTCGTTAGCTCCACCCATTTATTCACAAAGGCAATTCAAGGTTTTGGGGACTCTGAAGGAAGTGGATTTCAACCAAACCCCCTCTTTTCTCCAAAACTCTTAATTCTTCTAATACTGAGGTATTATGAGTTTACAACCACTCTTGCTAGTTCAAGCTTACAATCGATAAAATTTTATCTGATACTTTCAATAACTTCACAATTTTGCTCGTAACATCCACAATTCAAGTCCGGAGTACATCTTTTCCCACAAGATTGTCTTTTCTTGCTATTGGCTTGAACGCAGGATTCAAATGCCTTAATGTAGGCAATCCACTATAGCATAGCAATGTCTGGAGTTAAACAACTTGTACATCCCAAGAAGTGGTAGTCAATATATTTCAACAACCAAAGATGCCTCTATCAAGTATTCTCTTTACTAGACTTCAATGCTATAAAGATGCCCCACAATTCTCTCTTGACTTATGGATAGTTTCTTTGGCAAGTACTAAGAATCTTAGCCCTGAAGGTCACCACGTATCTATGGCCCGCTTCATCATCCAAGCCTACCACCCATGCAATTCTTGTAGTTCTTGTGTCTACTACCATAATTATAGGTCTTACGCATTCATAACTCACTTTTTGAAAATAGGTATTGATTGTAGCAACCCCTCTAACTTCCTCATAGCTTATACATGTGCTTCACCCCACTCAATTTTTTATTGTTCCTCGATGATTGATAAAAGGAACTCGCTACATACATATAATGTGGAATTAAAATAACATTAAAAACACATGCACCCCAAGAGTATTATTACATGTCTCTTTCATTCTCTGAATTGCATCCATCTTTTCTAGACAAGTTTTTCTATCATAAGGTCCACACATATGTCCCATGATCAAAACTTCCTTAGGTCCAAAGATATACTTTTGACCTTACAATGTAAGATGCATTTCCTCCAATCTAGATAAGATCCTATTACAATCATGTTTGTGGTATGCCATAAACTTGTGGCACCCATCAAATCCAAAGCTCCATCTTTTTTATCATCATCACATCCTTTGTTAGACAAATCATCAAGAAAAGGCATTCTAATTTGTGGAATAAATTCATGTAAGACCTTATTCATCCCATTCATCATGTGTACAGCTGAGTTGGTTGCTCCCCTGAGGCAAGGTACACATCTTTAGCAAACTTTAAGCAGTCCTTAGGGTTGTCAAGTCCGTGCTTTTAGTAGCTAGTTCGAATTGATCACACCCTAAGTAGAGATTCCCCCATAGAATATATTTCCTTTCTTACAAATGCCTCTACAAACTCATCCACAACTTGTCTTGTTCCCACATTTCTGATTGTGACTTTGTTTACAGGTTGCATATCCTATATAAAATGTAAAGCACCATTCTTCTTTGGAATGATAGACCACATATTTGACTATGGATCACAAGAAGACTCCAAAATATCCATCCTAATCTTGTCACTGTCATTAACCTCTTTTAGTGATTACTAACACTAACTACTAGCCTACTAGCACAAATATCTAATGGTTTATATGGCAAGAAAAAGTGTCATTTCCTACATGAGAAATGACAATTTTGTGGTGCCATACCACCACTATTTCTTGTTCATATTCCATTGACACATGGTTAGCCGCACCGCACTCTAAGCTCACTTAGAGACTATTGATCATAGCCGGCCTTCGAAGCCAAGGCCGCGGGAATCGACCCCATTTGGGGGATCATAAAGTAAAAACAAAAAAAAAATGTCTTTTTTTTCCCTTTTTATTGCTGCTGCCAAACCACCTCCCCTCCCTTGCTCACGCGTGTGCAATGGGCCACACTGCCTCCCCATGGCATCACCCTTCCTCCCCTCTCCTCCATTATTCCCCTCTCCCTCCTTCATTATCACATGAAGCCAAAATCTCTCTCTCTCCCCCTCTCATTCGTCAACCCACAAGGGGCCACCATGCATGGGACAACTCTCTCTCTCTCTCTCTCTCTCTCTCTCTCTCTCTCTCTCTCTCTCTCTCTCTCTCTCTCTCTCTCTCTCTCTCTCTCTCTCTCTCTCTCTCTCTCTCTCTCTCTCTAAACACCCACCATACACACACACACGCACACTCACACTCACACTCTCCCTCCCTCTCTCCCCATCTCTCGCTCACGGTCTCCCTCCCCCTCTCACACCCTATCTCTCTCTCTTCCTGTCAGCAACCGCCACGAAGCAAAGTCTCTCTCTCTCTCTCTCTCTCTCTCTCTCTCTCTCTCTCTCTCTCTCTCTCTCTCTCTCTCTCTCTCTCTCTCTCTCGTTTTACACACACACGCACACACCACCTCAGTCCCTCTCTCCCCATCTCTCGCTCTCTCCCCACTCCTCATTCACGCTCTCTCTCCCTCTCTCATTTTGTGTGTAGTAGCTGAGCCAGCATGTAAAAAATATAAAAATAAATAAATAATACCTCTCTCTCGTTCCCACACACACACTTACATACACATTACACACTCTCACATACACCTACACACACACACACACACTCACTCTCTCCATCTCTCTCTTCTTCAGTTAAAAATAATCTCTCGCTCTCTTTCCATACACAGATATACACACACACTCACATGTCTCAAAACCCTAGCCTTTTGTGGATGGATGAATGCTTAGCAGGATTTGCTAACTGGATGACAGAAGAAGAAGAGCTTCAAGCACAACTAGACGAACTTTGCATCTCCATCAAGGCTCGAGTGCTAGGCGTAGCGGTTATAGATTTGCAGTGGGAAAGACAACCAACACGTCAGATTTAGTGGATATACATAGCTTGTGTGCCAAGGAGAAGAAGGAGAAGTTAGAGACCATGTCGGCAACAACCTACGACCAACCCGCAACAACAACATGGACGAACCTTTGCACAGTAGAGAGTCAACACTATTCTACTTCGAGAATCGGGTAACTCAAGTCACCGAGGTAATTATCACAGTCAGTTTCCAAGTCGCACCTGATGCTGCAACACAGATAATGGAAGAACATGTTCACGCTCTCACTAGAGAGACTAGGGATCTACTAAGTCTGTTTCAAGAAAGGACATCACTCTCTCCCACAAGTTTCGACAATGACTAAGTACCTCTAAGCTTCACATGAGTCAATACAACCTACCTCAAGGCAGATCACACATTCTGATACGAGTACAATCAATCAAGGTAATACTGGATTAGAAGGCTCACTACCAGCACACCATCAACACTATGCTGGGAGGGGAGCGCTTCTTTGAGGTTCTGGTATCAGATGAGCCATTTGTCCTACCTTTGGTACAACGCAATGTACCATTTGAGATTTTAATCTATGTTCTAGTATAGAAAGGGTATGCATGCCTTCTTGTTAAAAAAAAACAAATAAATAAAAAAGATTTTGGTTATAAGCTAAGCAGTGTATCTTTCTAGCTCTCTCTCTCTCAGTAATCATGGCAAGTTGTGGGACGCATGTCTAACCTCACCATCCTATCTTATTGTAGTATTAGCGAGAACCACGATTAATTCGTCAAACCATGGGACGAAGCTGACTAAACTAGTGCATAGAGGCTACAAGAGGTTGTCAATCTCTTGTAAAACAACTAACAACTCGCATCTAACTCAAGCTACACTCAAGTGACTGAAATCACCAAAAGCCAATCGCTCATCGGCAAACAATTCACATCCGTTATAGCATCAAATGACATCCAAACGAAATGAAACTTCTAGGACAAGTTTATAAGACCTAAGCACACATGCCTATGGCCTCAAAACCCACTTTAGGTCAAGTTCCAAAATCGCGATTATTAACAACAGTGGATTTTTGACCTAGTCGTTTTCGACACAGAATGCATCTAAATGCTTAGCAATGATGCCCCAATACCCCGTCTATGCTTAGTTTTCATTTTAAAAGCATAAATTCCTACTTATGATGAAATTAGGCCATGGGTCGGCGACTCCAAAAGCTACAAAATACTGTGAATGACTTACATCAATGCGTAGAGCTCTTACCTATGGTTGCAATGCAACAAATGCATTCGCAATGTGAAAACCGGAGAGGGAGTAGGAAGCGCGAGAAGGAGAGAAGTGAGCGCCGTTAGCTCACGCTGTGTATTTCTTATCCAAAAACTTCTAAAAAACTTACAAAAATTGGCTTTTATATCTTAGCCAAGGTTTTTGGGTGGTCAAAAGTAATAATCTGGAGTTCTACCAAAGCTGGGAATTGACTGGCTGATACAATCTGGAAGCTTGTAGCCCCGGCTCATTAATTACAAGGTTTAGCAAGAAAAGAGGAGTTACAATATTCCCGATTTATCAAAATAATAATTGTTTTACAAGGAGAACTCCAAAAAATGGTGTCCGCGTTAGCTTGCTACTAACATTCCCCCCCTCCTCGCCTGTGGCGTCCCTTGACACACCTTTATGGTCTGAAGTAATCTTTAGGTTGATGGCGGGCGAGGTGGTCTTTCAGTGCTTCCAGTGTCTTTTGGTATCTAATTTTGCGTTCTTTTTCTGGCACTTGCAAAAATTGCATGGTGACTCTGTTTTTCAGTTCCACTACTAAGTATCCCACAAATCTTGTTGTGAGGTTGCTTATCACCGGTGCAAATATCTTCGTTCGCCAGGTGAAGAAGCCACTGTAAAATGCCTCCTCAAAAGCTAGCATATTGTGCGAGGGCAGAAACATGTATCGGACATAAAATCCATAAAGAACTTCCTCCGAGGTTTGCCCACTTAAATCATAGCAGAGGCCTTTGTTTCCTTCCAAAAATGAGAGCCATGGGGCTCCTGTATGCTCAAGATCATTGAAGACCTGTATGCATGTGAGTAGCATCCGTGGCAGATTTTATATAGCATGGCACAGAAGAGATCGGGCAGACTTTTGAAGAATGTCATGGCGCTCGTTAGGGTTTTCACCATGTATTCTTCTGATGCTTGACCTTCTCTGGAGCTGGCAACTTGGGAAAATTAAGCCATGTTGGCCTTTTCTTGTGCAGTGCTTCATGTGCTTGCCATGTCCTCACTCGAGGTACATGACAAAATGTGGGATCTTTCTGAAAGGCTGCAGGTGCTCTGGTGAACAGAATCAAGTATCTTGGATTCTTGTTCAGCCAGCTTAGCCTCCACTTCGGGTGGTCTTGATCTGCGCCATCTTCTTGCATATCCTTGTATAATCTTTCCTTTACCTGTAAGAGTTCTACCTTGATGAGAGGGTATGGCATGGATTGTTGGTGCCATTGAGCATTGATTTGATTGGGAGTGAGTTGAGTGACGTTGATAGAGTGTAAAACTCTCAACTCCCAATCCATTGCGGCCTTCCAATGCTCATCTGCCTCTAAGGTGATCTTCTCTTTTAGTGTGTCCTCTTCAGCCTTTGACAGCTGGATCATTGGCACTGTATCTTCATTTGTGATTTGGACCTGAAAGTCTTCGTCACCACTTGGCTTTGTTGTAGACTGCGTCTCAAAGTCAGCAAATGAGACCGAGGGGATGTCCACTTGGGGTGGCTCTGAAGTGCCTGCCTCTTCCTGTATATCTGACTTTCCATCTCTGAGGAGTTGATTCATTCTTTTCAATTCTGCAATTTCCTTAAGGAGTTCCTCCTCTCTTTGGACCCGCATGAGTGCCAGGTCTCTGCGTTGTGACTGTTCCAGCTTGAACTCCAGTTCAAAATCTCTGTTTTTCTTTTCAAGAGCCTTGTACACTTCATCTGTTCCCTTGATCGAGGCCACGGCTGGATTTTCTCTTAATTGCCGCAAGAAAGTGGCCTGATCATTAATTCGTTGTTCAGAATATTGTAGAGATGCGTTTGCTACATCTAATTGTACTTGAATCTTCTGAGCTGACAGAGAGGTGGTAAGAAGTTCCTTTGTCACTTCTGTCAGCTGCGCATCTTTCACTTTGCAGGCATCAGATAACTTAGTCAGGAGGTCACCTAGCTCCTCCATTTCCTTCTGTTGTTTGTCTCGTGCTATTTGATGTTGTTCTGCCTCTGTTTTGAGTTCTTGTACCTGTCTTTGGAGATCAGTGATTGTAACCATTTTGTCGTCAAGCTCGCCTTGAAGAGCATCGATGACCATTTCTAATTCTTTGGCCTTAATATTGCGGTTAAAGGCTGTTGAGCGGAGTTTCTCCATCATGATTTGCATCTGCCTTGCATACTCGTTTACTTGTAGAATGACTTCATCATTGGACTTCCGCTCCTCCTGTCTTGCAAGTTGAGATGTGCCGGCAGCCTCTTGTGTTGCTTCTTGCTGTGTTGTTATTGTTGGTGTTTCCATAGAGATGGTTGCTTTTCCTTGGCCATCCCGAGGTTTTGAAACCTCGGCAGTTGCTGGCTGAGTGGAAATTACTGTTGTGGTCTCAACCCTTTCCGTTTCCACGGTTGCAGGCCCTTCTGACTTCTCAGTCTCGGTTTGTTCCTCATGTGTAGTGGTTTGCTCTTTTTCTATATCTTGCTCTTTATCAGTTTCATCCGCCGGCTTGTGACTTTCCTCGGTTGTCTGCTCTGGTTCTGGTTCAGCTCCCTTTTCCTCATGTTGTTCGGCGTGGTCAGCTTGCTCTATAGCTTGTGTTTGGTGGGTGAATTCAGAATCTCTTTCCTTGTCGGTCTGGCTTCTTCATTGGTTTCTTGGACTAGCGGTGATGATGGTGGAGTAGGCATGGGACGGTCCTGTTGTTCCGGTGGCGGTGAGTTGAGTCGGGGAGATGCATGTCCTTGCTCTTGAGTTGCTGTTTCCTCAGCTTTCTTGGCCGCTTCTTTTGCCATTTTCAACTTTAAGGCTTCTACCTCTTGGTACATTCTTTCTAAATGATCCTTGGGATCCTCGGCCTCTTTTCTTGAATGATTTTTTGTTCGAAGTCCTTTCAAGCCGGTGGGTACCCACTTTTCTAGGTCTTTTCCCTGTGCTTGCCTAGTGCGCTGATATGCCTATCTTTCTCTTTCAAATCTTGCTTTTTAAGCTGCCTCCTCTTGGTGGGCAGCCACAACTTTCCTCTTCATCTCTTCCCTCCTATCTCTTTTTTCTTCGTTTGTCAGAGATTTCACTACTGTGCCGCTGTGATGAGCTGTCATCTGATTCGTCACCCGATTTAAATGATCTTTTACCCGGTCTTGTAGATCTTGGAGAGGGTTGAGCTGCCAAGATCCATGTGTTCTGATCCGGGGCAGGCGGTAGGTTGTCAGCCATGCCGATGGCATGATAGGCTATTCTGGTCAATACTTCCGGCGCGCCCAAGTATGTTATCTTCCCCTCCTTCTTGGTGGCCTTCAATGTTGTCAACACATATTGCGCGTGGTCCACAGTTTGTGTCTGGTGGTTGACTTCAAAACTTGTGTAAAAGTGGTGGCCATGGCGTGATTTGGTGTCATGTACCTTGGTGGCCTTTTCGCCAAGAAATGGAAATGTTGATGGTACATACGAGCTAGCTCTTTCACCTGCTTGTGGATGAGATCGGCAAATGTAGCCGCAATTGTTTCCTGTATCCGCATATGTTTTACGTGGTTGAAGACCAAGCTACACAACAACCATTATTGCTAGGACAACCATGGCAGAAGCAATACAATGCAATGATTGACTGGAGTTCTAAATCAGTGCTTATCAAATACGAAGGTGAAAGTCAATCAGTTAAGTTCACCAAAGGAGAAGAGCCAACTCCAAAGGACGAATCCAAAGACAAAGGTAAACAACAACCAGAGAAAAACAAGAAGCAATGGCAACTGAAAGTTTCTATACAACCGGATTACTCTTCGACGAGGAACTCTCAACAGTGGATAATGAAGACAAGCAATAATATAACAGCTCAACCTTGGGAAAAAACGGAGTCAAAGTTGGTATGGAGACCAAAAAAGGTTGTGCCAGAGAACACAAAGGTGGAAAACAGAGTCTTCAATACCAGACAACATAGTGATTCCAGACAATCAAGGACAGTGAAACAGATCTGGATTCCAAAGAAGTTCATGACGGCACAAAACTATAGCAAGCAAATTTGGATCCCAAAGATTTGTAAACAGGAACTCCCTTCAGTACAATCAACGGACACTCCTAGGTATTTCAAGTCGAGGAAATCAACACAAAGAACAAAGCAGGTTTGGGTCGCAAAGAGTTTGTGGCAAGCACAAGTGAAGCGGAAGCAGATTTGGATTGTGAAAAAGAACAACAAAGTAAAGAAGAATCCATCTACTGATTCTACTACCGAAGTGCCAAAAACAACCCAAAACCCGACCACCAATCCTTCAATCAAACAAAGAGCAGCTTTATTGGAAAGACTGTTGTATCATCGCTCTGCAATTGCATTGGGAACTTATGACCAAAACAACTACAATGCTTCGCCCATAGACACTTCATAGTCGTCCGGGAGGACTCAGACTAGGAGGGGGGGGGAGGTATACAGGTATACAGGAGTTACAAAGCAGCTACAAGCGCCAAAAACAAAGAAAAACAAAAATTATATTACAAGGGCAGTGTCTTACATGATTTTGCAATTTTTATGTTTGATTGCGGATATTGATAATATTTATGCCCTTATATACCTTGTTTTGCAACAAGAAGAGATCAAATGATGAATTTGGGTCTCTAGACGTGTAAATATCACTAAATAAGAGTGTTTTTGGAGCAAAAAAGTGAAAAAAAGTGGTAATCCAAGTCCAGAAATCACAAATAAGTGTATATTCATATACACAGGGTTACCAGCTATTTATCGTGTATGTTTGGAATTTTTTGGCTTCAATTTGCTATTTTCCTTTATTTTTATGATTTTCTTAATAAAAGTAAAAGAAAAATAAAAAAGCAGGTGAAATGAGATCGGAAAAAAGAAAAGAATAGACGGTGATGGTCCTAATGACAAGGGCAACCCATGGTAAAAATTGGGTACAATTCTGAAAAAGTTGCGGAAAGCCCGAAATGACAAAATTTTGGCAAAGTGGACAGATTTCTCAGAAATAGGTCAAACGGAGTCCAAATTGAGAAATTTCAAATCCTAAAGTGCATTTCACGACGAGATAGGAGCACATGTCAAATTTGGTAACAAGTGATCCGGGAAGCCCAAAGTTAAGTATTTTTCACATCACTTTCAAGCTCATTTCCACTATTACCTTCTTGGAGAGAGCAAAGAGCACACAGGAGAATCCGACCTTCTACCGCCTTCTACGACTGCTACAAGAGCTCAGAGGACACCAGACATGAGAGGTAGACTCGTTGCCATAAGCTTTTGATGCTTATCGTTAACTTTTGTCGCGAAAACTGACCAAAACCAAGAAACAAGAGCAGACGGGGAATGGGGAAGAACTCTAGGTAGGGGCACAACCGCCTAACCAAACCTTGCAAGAACTTAGAGGTGGGTTACCCTAACATAGAAGATGGGTTTCTAACACTCAAAGCTCGAGAAAGAACGACTTGAAAAACCCTAGGTCAACAGAGCCTGCAAGAGGCAAACAGGAAAAAGTTGTCGAAACGACACAAAACTTCTCAGGAAGCTTAACAACATCGAGGGCAATGCAACCATGGAGTATCTCCGGGTTTGGATCACCAAAAGTAGGTCGGAACAACCGATTCGGCTGCGGACACACAAAGCGTCATTTTGGCATAACGGCTAAAATTGACGACCAAATGACATGAAACTTCACAAGCAGCTTCAAATATACATGGATGACTTATGTTTGCAAGCAAAACCCAAAAGAAAGCTGATTCACTTACCGATGGTGAAAAAGACGCTTTCGGGCAACCAAATGGAGAAAGATGGAGAACGGGGAGCCAAAGTCAAGTTCAACCAAATAGGTGGCTTCACAACATATCCAATGAGCTGGAAATGCAACTCTCGAGAAGAAAAGTTGAAGAAATTAAACTCCAAGGCAAAAAGACGACTTCGGAGACTAAAATGCCTATAAGGGGGCTTTTTAGCTAAACTGGTGACTTTTTAAGTTGAAAACTAGTTATCAGGGCTTAGGGCACTAGCACAAAGCATTCTTTGCACAAAAAGACCAACATTTCAAGAAAAGACATCATACGCGTATGATGTCTCACAGCATGAATTTCACATCCATTTCAACATTTGAGTGCATAGCCTCATTCCACATGTTAATCACATCCTATGAACCAAGTATCATGAGAATTGGAGTTAGAAAACCCAAGGAAAACCAAAAAGACGCAAAGTAGGCCATAAAATTGATTTTTGGTCCTAATTTTGTCAAAATAACTCCAAACTCATTGAAACTTTGTAGGATTGTTGATTAACACATCTATAAGCTATCTGGAACCAAAAAGCACCATTTTGACACAAAAAACATCATACGCATATGATGTCTATTTGCACTTACAGAGCCAAAACTGCTCATTTGTCATCATACATCCATTATATATATCTAATACATGCTACATATGAAGTTTGGAACCATTTGGTCAAGTGGATCACCCCATTAGCCCAATTGAGGGAAAATCCTTCATCCAAAGCCTATTTTAGCCCAAATTCAACATACTCAAGTCCAAACCAAGATTTGAGTAGGGACAGTCCTTCACTAGTACATGGGGAGTCCACAGAACCAATCCCATGAAAAATTGATGAAAAAGACATCATACGCGTATGATGTCTCCAGAGCCATTTTTAGCCCAAAATCTATCCAAAATTCATAAATCCACTGAATAAGCCTATCTAAAGCCAAATCCAAGCTTATAGAGAAATTTGGTCCAAAAATACACTAAAAGACATCATACGCGTATGATGTCTCACTATGTGATTTTGGCACCTCAGGGCTTCAACCACCAAACAGAAGTGATCTACATGCCATTTGAAAGTGAACCACCAAGTTTTATCCAATTTTGATCATAAAATCCAAATCCCTTTCAAAATTTTGCCAAGAGCCGGAACTGGACTAAACTGGCCAAAACTTGACCAAATGGTATCCAAACTCAAATCCAAGCATATGATACTCATGTATACACTATCAGCTACAAGCACAACCAATATGAAGTCATTTTGACACAAAAGACATCATACGCATATGATGTCTCCAGTATGATTTTAAGCCCAGTTTGCATATTTTTTTCACCTACCCTGCATCCTTAGGCCCTGAATAGCTCATGTTTCAATTTTCAAGTCATTTGAATAGTTAAAAGCTTCATTTCGGCTTTCAGTACTAAAAAGACGCTAACTTATGAAATTGGAGTTACAGGATCCATGGATTCCGCCAAGTCATCAGCAACAAAGAGAAAAAGACCGACAATCAAAGATGCTCTTGCAGAAGCAGAACCCTTTGACATTCCAGCAGAAACCCTCAAGCCAACCAAAACTTGGGTGGAGGAAGCAGTACTGGAGAAAGAGGGAATAAAGATCTACCAGGGGACTTTCAGAGATCCTCAAGGGCAAGCGGTGGATATACCGATGATCCCACAAGAATTGGTGGATTATAGCAGGTCAGAGAACATCAGCAGGTACCTGGAAAGGGCAGACTTGCACAGATTCTTCACCTCGAGACCATCAGATGTAGATACAAGAAGAGTGTATGAGTTGGCAACCTCCATTCAGAAGGATGGGAAAGCCACATTGACAGCAATAGATGGAGAGAAAGTAGAGGTACAGATCACTCCACAGCTCATTGTAGATGCATTGAAGCTGCACAACAAAGGGAGCTCTGTCAGGGAAAGAAGGGAGGCTATAGAGGTTTATGGGTCCAAGAAACAGAATGCAACTTATGGAGATATGGCAGACCAAAAAGCGGCAACACTTTGCCGACTGTACAACCAATTTCTCCATATTTGCAGTAAAAGACCGCAAAAGTATACGACACCGCCCCATGCCATTGCAACTACCATCACATGGGCATTGAAGATCAATATGCCAAAAGAGGTGAATTACGCTCAACACATCCACGAGCAAGTAATTGCCATGCACAACGAGAAGCCAAAGTATATAGGAGGAGCTGAAGTTCTGACAAGAATAGCTTATGAAGCTATTGGAGCCAGAGATCAATGGCCAAAGGTTCCCTCCCAGAAAGAGTGGCTTAGAGAAGCCGATGAGGAGGAAGAACAGCCTGAAGTATCCAAGAGGGCGTCCACAAGAGCACGCAGGAAACTAGAAATAGTTTCAGAACCTGAAGAGAATGTGGATGAGCCGCTTATGAAGAAAGCAAAGAAGAAGGTTGCTCCCAAGCAAACCAAAAGTCAGAAAGCGGCAAGAATGGAAAGACTGGTGGAGCAGTTTAGAGCGGAAAGAGCTCTAAAGGGAGACTTTGAAGAAAAGTGGGTGCCAGACCCCACTAAAGTCGGAACTAGCTCAGCCAAGCCACATGTTGATCAATATGATCAATATATTAGAGCTTATGAGGAGTCAGAGGCTATACTGGAGCAGCAACCTGTCGAGCCATACACTGAAGAGGAAGTACAGCTTTTAAAAGCTGAGCTGAAAAAGGACGACAAGGGGAAGAAGAAAGTAGATGAGTCTACTGAACCTCAAGAGAAAGACGGGCAAGCAAACAAAGGGAAAGCCAAGATGACTGAGGACAATCAGCCCTCCTTTACTGATGTACCAAGCCCGAAGAAGACGGAAATCATTGTGGAAGAGACCACAGTAGAGATGGACACGGCTGGTATGGAAAAGCCGGAGGCCGGGACCAAGGAAAAGGAGATAGATCCAATTCAGCAAAAGAAAAACGATTATGAGGATCTGGTAGCGATAGGGTACATTGAAGAAGAGGCCCTTGAGGCAGTCTATGGGATCCACCTACAAAAACAAGATGATCGGAGAGGGACAGAGGAAAAAATAAAGAGTACAAAAGAGAGTGAAGAGAAACTAGACGAGCATAACGTACTAGAAGAGCCGAAGCCAGTGGAGGTGGTGGCAGAAAAAGCTTTAGAGTTGACAGATGAAGATGAAAAAGACATGCACATGGTGCATGAACTGCTCAACAAGATCAAAGAAAGATCCAAGGCAAAGGAAGTGGATATTGAGACAGCCAAACAAAGGGAAGCCGAGTTGCAGAGGAAATTAGAGGATGCTATTACTCAATCTGAAAGTCATAAAGCATCACTCTACGACGCGGAAAACGAGAGAGACGGCTTGATACTCTAGCTAGTTGAGGCTTCAAGAGAAGTAACAAGTGCATAGGAAGCAAGGGAGCGGATGGAAGACGACTTGGAGGCGGCTAAAGATGAGCTCATTGAGCTAAGGGAAAGAGTCGAGCTCCAAGAAAGAACAATCACTAGACTCAGGACTACCCCTAGAGCTAGCAGAGCAGGAATCGAACAAGAGGGAGCTCTTGTACCAGCTCTGGAAGACCAGGTCCGAAGCTTACAAAGAGAGCTAAGATTAGAGCAAGTGCAAAGGTTGCACATTGCGGAGGGATCATTGGTAGCAGAGGAGAGGCTCACTTTAGAAAATCAAACACTAAGAACAGAGAATGAGACCGTCCGCAAACAGCTCCAAGATCTACAAGAGCAACAAAGAAGAGAGACAGAGACACCACAAGAAGAATCAGGTGGAGCATCCATAGAGCTACCAGAAACTGGAGAGGCAACCACAATTGAAGATCCAGCCCCAGTTCACGAGGTGGCCTCGACTTCAGGAATCTCTGAAGAAGAAGAACAAAGGCTCCATGACGAAATAGCAAAGTCAACAGAGGAGAGTGCCAAGGCGGAAATGGAATGGGAGAGGAGACTCCTAATCTCCATTAGACTTCAGGGATTAGACACAAAAGTGCTCCATGAAGAGTGGATGCAACCCAGCCTGCCTTTCCCATTGATGAAGTTTGAAGTGATAAAAACGAAAAAGAGAATAGAGGAGGAGCAGTATGTCGCTCTTTACGAAGGCGACATCACAAAAGAGGAACAATCAAAGAAGATTGTAGATTCGCAGCCCAGATGGAGGAAAGGTTGGCTGAACAAATACCCAGCCTACCTCATCTACTTGGTAGAGGCACCAAAGGAGATTCGGGAGGATGCAACCTTCTGCCCGGTGCCAAGAGTCAGAAGCTAGAAAGAGCATGGCAGGATTGCAGAAAAGAAGCCAAATTGGCTTAATTACCCCAGGATGCCAGGACCAAAGGCAGGAGAGAGAATAGGTAAAGCCTACATGGTGAAAACCCTAACGGGCACCATCAAGCTCTTTAGTGGCTCTCCTGACCTTTCGTGTCAGATGCTCAAGAAAATTTGCAAGACTCTCTTAGCTTGCATTGAAGTGTTCGCGCCAGATAAAGCCACGACCTCGAGTCTACTATCGACGGACGACACAGTGACTGATATGATGTATGATCTTTCATTGCAACCTTCTCCAAAAGTGTTGCACCTCCTATACCAAAGGATTATGTTTTTGCCTAGCTTCCACATGCAAACATTCGAAGAAGCTTTCTACACCGGCTTTTTCACCCACGAAAAAAAAATATTCGGCCCAACCTTGACCATCGGCAACCTACGATACGAATCACATTTGCAGATGCTCAAGACGACAGGACTTTATTGACCAAGCATAAAAGTCATGTCACGGACGACATGAACGCGGAGGGGGGGAGTGTTGAGCCAGCAGAGGATCACACCCACATTTTTGCTCACACTCATCATTTTTGTAACCATTGATTGTAATAAATGTCTTTCCGACATTGATTTTGAATTGAGCCATTCATTAAGTAACGGGACTCCATTGAGTTTCCAGCTTGTAATCCCGAAGTAATTTCACTTGCTGATGTAATTAGTTAGAGATGTTCTCACCTCCAAGGCTGAGTTATATAAGCCAAAGTTTTGTAACCTAAGGGAGATTCAGTTTTATTAATCAAAGTGAGTTTTTGAGCGCCGTGACTGTGTCTGAGAGAGAGAGAGAGAGAGAGAGAGAGAGAGAGAGTCTTATCTACTTGCTACGCGAGCTACGAAGCCGCCATTGGAGAAGCGACACCGCCATTGTGTTAGCAACGGCGAGAGCTACGCACTGATACCAAGAGTGCGCGCTATCGGCTTCTATGTGTGGTAAGTTCCTACGAGCTTCGGTGTGAGTTTTCTTCCAACTCGTGTGTCGGAATAGAGCGTGCAGCATATCTATAGAACCACAACGAGTAGAGCTACACATTAGTACCATTGGGGTCAAGTTTCGATCACCTGTATTTTTCGGCCTGTCTTCATACGCGTTTACCGCACGGAGTGGTTATAGGTTGATTTTGCAGTTCAAGTCTTTAGGGTGTTGTTCTTACCTAGTGTATAGACTTCCCCTTGAGTTTGAGATCGATTCAATGATTCTAGATCCTGTTTCGTATAGCATTCGTTCGTAGTAAGGATTTCAGTCACTTGCGTATTCTAGAACTTAGATTTGATTTCCTTAGTAGTGATTGTCATTAGAAGGTCGAGTAGGTGATTTGACACCCACCTAGTTGTTTTCATGCACCTGCGGGTCAAGCTCCGTCCTCGTCTGACAAATTCTGTTGTTGGTTGAGTTCTCGCTATTTAGCTTCCGCTAGCGGCGTAACCGCCTTAACAAAGCTTCTCTCACGCCAAGTGTGAAGCTCACAAGGTGATGACTACACCTAAATCTCTCCTCGCATATAGATTGTTGGGGTGCTTTGTGATATTGGAGATGATTTACAAGAAGGAGAGGAATTAAGATTATTGATAACCTGATTTACACACAAATCAAATCAAGATTATGATTTCTTTTGAATATCAAAACATTGGGGGCCTTCTTTGTTTGCTTGAGTCATGGATGTGGGATCAAGAGAAAGGAATTATTGATGGTAGATACGGTGAAATTATAGAGTTAAGAAAGAAAAGAGAAAGTTTTTACTATGCACATGTCTTGAGGTGAGGTGCATTTATGGTTAGGTCAATGGCTATTTTGTGTTAGTATGTTAGTGGTTAGTGTTAGTAATCACTAAAAAGTTAATGATAAATTTACAATGGGTAGAATGAGGTGGATGGTTGAAGTAAGAAGGTTGAATGAAGTGAGGGAATCCTTGTGATGGTGAAGCTTGAAGAAGTTTTGAACTTACTTGTGTAGGTTCTCAAAAATGACTACCGATCCTCTTCTTCTTCTTCTTACGTCATTGCCGCAAAGGTTGAATGACATGATGAAAGTGACGATGTTGGTTGATGAGAATCCCTTACTTTGCAAAGATTTATCAAGGTCTTACATACTGAATTTTATGTATATAGAGAAAAGGTAAAAGGAATTGTTATTTAAAGGTAATAGAGAGAGGCATAGAGATGGTGTATGCACATGTAGAATTCATATGAGAGCTATGGAAGTGAGAGGGATGTTAATGGTGAAGAGGATGAAAGAAACCATAGAAGGTGCATGTTTGAGTGAGGAATGGAGAGGAATGAGTGTGTGTCTGTGTGTGGGGAAGTGAATGGAGGTGAGAAAAGACTAGGGTGACTTGTGAGAACAAGTGGGTAGACTGGGGTCTACCAAAAAAATCATATCTGACTAGTGGCAGATCCAAAAATTATGAGCAATTTTGAGATAATTATTCAGCTTGTGAGCTAAAGTTTGTAATATGATCACTTCCTCAAATTTAGAGTGGAGGTGGACACTAAAAATTACCACCAAAATGCTTGTTTTTTCTTCTACAAAAGTCTTCGGTGGCCCCACTTTTGTTGAATTTGTGTAGTCCTCCAAGACTGAGCGCCTGCTTGCATGAGAGCATGACCTAATAGATTCTTGAGGTTTTGAAAATATGCATGGATGGATGTATGTAAGATCAGGTGTACCCAGTTTTGGTAGTTTATGCAGGTTTTGACTACAAAAAAGCAAGCTTCTTATGCAAATGTTATTACATGACACCCTAGCTATACTCATTTCTAAGAGCCAAGAATTGGTGGCCACATAAAAGGCATAGGTACTAACATACCAAAAAGGCTCGATTTCTAAAAAAACTAAAGAAAAAAGTACTTTTTGTGTGTAAAGAATCTCGGTTTGGACTTGCCATGCCCTGGCACAGCATTGTGATCTTGGCACAGATTCTTATATAAGTCTCTTATCACTTACTTAATTTTGAAATAAACTTGCACATGAATCTTGCATATACTTAAAGAGAATATTTGAAATTATTAAAAAAAAAATTCTCATTTCTTTAAATTATCAATAATTATCTTTGTGAAAAATTTTAGGAATTTTTACATCACTATTATTACACAAGATATCTATAGATGTAAGTCTAATTTCTTAAGATCCTACGCTCATTTGATAGATATAGTTATGTGGAATGTGGTGAGATGAAAAAAACCATACTTTAGCGGTTGAATTTTGACAGATCTTCCTTGGAAAGTTTACATAGAATAACAAAACATAAAATTCAACTCTTTTAAAATTTATAATAAGTAAAATAATTATTCTTTTCTCATGGATTTGATAGATATTATAGTTTGTGGTACAAGGAGCCCATAGAAAAAATATTGTGTGCAGTAAGGCTTCGTAAGCTTATCTTTTATCCATTTTACTTATGAGAGAGAGAGAGAGAGAGAGAGAGAGAGAGAGAGAGAGAGAGAGAGAGAGAGAGACCAATCAATCATAGTCCATGCAAACTACTATCCACCCAACATGTGTGTGTGTGTGTGTCTGAGAGAGAGAGACCGACCAATCATAGTCCATGCAAACTACTATCCAGCCAACATGTGTGTGTGTGTGTGTGTGTGTGTGTGTGTGTGTGTGTGTGTGTGTGTGAGAGAGAGAGAGAGAGACAGAGAGAGAGAGAGAGAGGTTTTGTTGCGGGGGGGGGAGCATAGAAATTTTGAATGTCATAATTACTGTACTTGAACAATAGCACAAGGCCTCAAGACCTATGTGGCAAATCTTTGATTCAAGCATTACACACACACACACATATACATATGCATATGTCTATGTGTGTGTGTGTGTGTATCTATATATATATGTATATATATATATATATAGGAAAACTACCAAATACCCTTAAATTTGTGGAAATTTTTAAAATATCCCTTGACTTTTAAAAAGCCCAAAAATACCCCAAATATTTTGTCATAAACTCCCAAAATTCCCTTCAAATTTTTCAAAATTCCCAAAAGGCATCTTCTTTATTGGTGGCATCTTTAAAGTTTCCATAGAGAAGATGCTCCCCTACTATGTATATAATGGTGGCAACTAACAAATTGAGTCTATAAAGTTTCTAAGGGAGAAAGAAATGCAGGCGGTGATCCAAGCTAAAATGTACAAAAATAAATTTAACGTGATCAAAAGTTGAACGCTAAAGTAGGGTATGGTATTCATACTCTCAAATTTTCAAAGGATATAATGTGCATACAAAAATACTCTCTCCTACATTGCCTCAATGTTCGGTCTCACATGTAAGGGAGCAGGAGCTAAGGAGATAAGCCAAATGGTTGGTATAATATAGATTGTGCATAAGGGAATTGTCTCAAGCATGTAAATGGTTGAATACAATATGCTCTCACAAAGAGGAACATGCTTTTGTAATTCAAGGAGAGAGGGAGAGAAAGATCAATGGCATGCATGATTTCAGGTCATCGACTTGATTTTCCACCACTTCCTTCAGTTTAACATAATGGCAAAAACTCTTACAAAAATAAACAACCAAGCAACCTTATTTTACTTTTAGTTCTATCACATTTAAAGATCAAATGAAGTGAAAGTGTAAATGAACAAATAATGTGAACCTTATTGTATAAGCTGCTTATGCATTTTTGTGATTAGGCGATGATTCAAACCATTACTATGCTTGTGCAAAAAAATAGATAGAGATGCAAGCGAGTCATCTAGAGAGAAACATAGATGGAAGGGTCAATCACAATGTTAATATTAATAGAAATCCAACTCATCTCATTGAACTTGACACTTTCGTGGTACCTTGGAAACCATGAGCCCTAATCTTTTCTTACACAATGTAGCACTGGTCCTCATCTTTAATAACTTGCTAGCTTACTCAATTTGTACTTCTTGACTTGGTAGCACTTTTGTCAACCCTAAGTAGACCAAGGAAAAGAAATCCTTCTTATTATATAGGTAGTTATGATGTGCACTACTACCATGTCTTGCTCATAAGAACGATGCAAGAATAGAAGCAAGTAAGAGAGTGGCGTAGAGACATTGAATCCAATTGTGTTCTATATCATTGAAACCAATTCTAGAACCCACTCCATTTTCAAAAAGAAATTATTCACATTGACTTGTCTTAGCATTCATCTCTACGCACCATGCTAACTGAGTCTAATCTCTATAATCAAGTCTGGTAGCATTGCTAGATCAAGACAGAACAAAAGGAGGGCTCTTTCTCTCTCTCTCTCTCTCTCTCTCTCTCTCTCTCTCTCTCTCTCTCTCTCTCTCTCTCTATCTCTCTCTCTCTCTCTCTCTCTCTCTCTCTCTCTCTCTCTCTCTCTCTCTCTCTCTCTCCACCCCAATAGAAGGAGAGCACTCCTTAGTTTGTTGAACAAGGGCTAGCACCTCATGAGAGATAATTTTTATGAGAAGCTCCCAAGCTTGGTTTAAAAAAATTCTTTGAGCATCTTACATACTTTCTTGTTTGTTAACATCTATCAAAAGGTTGTGTCATGCATCATTTTTAGAAATACAATAGACTATACATGTAGAAATAGAGTATTGATAGTGTTCTAATTGGAACATAAGATAGCCCTATGAGAATACATGCCATGTTTCCTTGACCGCAGCAACGTGCGGGTCACATACTAGTAGTCCTAGTTGGCCATGCCAACATATGAGGTGTAGACACATGTGTTGAATGCCTTGAGTGTCACACTTTCTACCTAACTGCCAAAACTGGGTACACCTGATCTTATAAGAACCCGAATTAGGATTATTCACAAGTATTATATATAGATATGATGGGAAAAAACAGGTTAGCATAAAAAAAATTCGTAGAATCTAGAATAGCGTCAGTTGTATATAAATATAAAATGAAAAAATAAATATATAAAAATATAGGAATCAAAATGATGGGGCCCTCATTTGTTTTATTGATTTAGGACTATTAACAAGAAGTAAGGAAAAATGCATGTAGAAAAATGATAATTTAGTAAAAGGGAATGACTACGTTAAAGGTATTTTTGTGATTCATTCTCATAATGGGTTCACACCAAGATTTGAAGAGGCTTACATAAAAAAAATTATTTATATAATAAAGATTATGTACAATGTAAGAGAATCATGGTAACAGTAAGTCCATGCCCTACCTCACACACGCCTAGGGTAGAGGGGCCAGAAAGTAGCAGGGGTCCAGTAGAGAGACACTTTTAAAAGATGATAGAAACCTTGTACAAGTATAAACGTATCTTAATGAAAAACATATTTTACAATGTGGAATGAAAAAATAAGAGAACGACTCACATCTCTTAGATCACTCCCATGACGCTCCCAAGTGGCCCTCGATTGGACGGAAAAAACATCCACGCCTACACATGACTTGCACTGCCTCTTCTTCCATTAAGACGAACACTTGTTCATCACACAACACACATTCTCAATAATCATGAGAGATATCTACATTAAAGAACGCATGTAGTGAGTAAGATCTCCATTAATCATAAAACATACAGCACAATAGCAAAAGCAACCGAACTAAAGCGGAACTCAGCTAATGAAATTAACCCATCTTGAATCACCTGGAAACAATCTGATGGTATCTACATTAAAGGAGAACGTAGGTAGTGATTAAGTTCTCCATTAATCATGAAACATACAACACAATAGCAAAAGCAACAAAACTGAAGCGGGAACTCAGCCAATGAAATCGGCCCATCTTGATTCATGTGGAAACAATCTGATGCACATGATAAAACTTCGCATGAACAGATGAGATAATTCAAATCTATTTGAGTACTCCAGCTCTTATCTTTCACTTCATTGCTACAAAACACAAAACCGCCTTTCCCTCCATTGCATACTTCAGCCAAAGCCACAAACTGCATCACAACCATCTGAGAATCCAGCTCTTATCTTCCATCTTCATTGCATACTTCAGCCAAAGAAACAAACTCTATCACAACCATCTCAGACGCCATCACAAAAATCTTACACATAACAGACCACATACATGCTATACTGTATCCATGGATCCTCTTGCCCCATGCTGTTGGAATTAGGGTTGCAGATTAACACACACAGCTTGGAGAAGACGAAGGAAGCTCAAGGCACACAATAGAGAGTATGTTACTTAGTGTGCAATGGAAAGATAGATAGCCCTAGAGTGATGGGCGTATATACAATGCACGGGGGAAAAAACCTCCTAAAGAGGGAAAAAATGCCTCGGCGGTCCTAGTGTGTTCACACACATCACTACCACATGTATATGGTAACAAATCCCCCCTGGAGTGATGAGGTGAATAAGAGCTGGCACATGAGTAAAGGGAAGTGCCATGCCCTGAGGACAGGATCAGCCCACAAAGGGGAGTAAGACCAAAGCTTTGCGGAAAGCTTCAAGCTTCTCATGAGACAATCCTTTGTGAAAAGATCTGCAAGGTTGTCTTGTATTGGCACATAAGAAAAGCTAATCTCTCCTGCTGAGAGCCTCTCCCTGACATAGTGGTAATGCACCTCAATGTGCTTTGTGCAAGCAAGAAAAACTGGGTTCCTCGCAACTGCCAATGCGCTCTGACTATGAGTGTATATAGTGTTGGCAGTGTCCTGTCCAACACCCAAATCAGCCATAAGGCATCTGAGCCATACACACTCAACCGTAGCTGTGAAGACTGCCCTGTACTCAGCCTCACAACTCGAAGTGGCCACAATAGGTTACTTCTTGCTCAACCATGATATACATGAACTGCCAAGCATGAAACAAAAACCACTTGTGGACACTTGCGTGTCAAAACAACCAGCCCAATCTGAGTCCGAAAAAGCATGTAAGTCTGGCGACAATGATCCCCCCTTGGGATAAAACAAGCCAAGATGTAAAGTGCCACTAAGGTAGCGAAAAATCCTCTTGACAGCCTGCCAATGCTTAGACCCTGGGCTATGCATAAATCTGCTGACCTGTGAGACTGCAAACTGAATATCTGGCCTCGTGTTGCATACATAAATGAGGCAGCCAACAGCAGTTTGGTAAAGAGTGACATCAGCAGGATCACCAGCATCATGTAGACTCAACTTCAAACCTGTTTCCATGGGAGTGGCAATAGGTTTGCAATCCTCAAGTCCAAACTTACATAGCAATGTCTCTATGTAACTTTTCTGACACAAGGCAATACCACCATCACACTGCTTAAACTGTATACCCAAATAATGATGCAACAGCCCCAAATCTTTCATCTTGAAAGTAGCATTCAAATCAGCCTTAAATTCAGCAATATGTCTCTCATTTGGTCCAGTGATCAACAAATCATCAACATAAAGAACCACAATCAGAAGTACATCACCCTCACGCTTTACATACAATGTGCTTTCTGTTGGACTGTTACGAAAGCCTTGTTTGACCAAATGAGTGTCAGCTTTCTCATACCAAGCACCAGGAGATTGCTTCAACCCATACAAAGCCTTGTTACATTTGCACACTTTGTCCTCTTGTCCTTTTATGACAAAATCGTGAGGTTGCATTACATAAACTTCCTCAAATATGTCACCATTCAAGAAAGCAGTAACAATGTTTGATTGATGTACATCCCAACCAAAATGAGCTGCCAATGCATGTAGAAAATGCACAGTAGTCATACGACAAGTGGGAGCAAAAGTCTCTTCATAATCTATGCCTTTTTGCTGTGCATAACCCTTTGCAACAAGTCGAGCCTTATGGTGATCGATCTCACCATCCGGCTTGCGTTTCAACTTGTAAACCCACTTTGTACCAATGGCCTTTTTGCCAGGAGGCAAATCACATAAAGTCCATGTGTCATTTTCTATAAGTGCATCATATTCTAATTGCATGGCAGCCATCCAATTTTCTGAATTTTGTGCTTCATCAAAAGTCAGAGGCTCATCAACATCATGTAAGCTAGACACAGCCAAAGCATAACAATCTGATGCATAAGATGCATGGCGAGAGCTTGAACGAGTACGACTAGACAAAGGTGCATCCAATTTACTGTCATGCAAAGTGTGCACCAGCCATTTTGGCATACCTCTAGCCTGATCATTTTCAGCCCTTTCCTCATCAAGTACATCATGTACATCTGCATCAGTAATAGGTTGATCTAGAACATTTTCAGAAACCCCCATAGGCTGTACATTTGCCTCATTGGAACTTACATTCGTATTTCCACCACTGAAAAGAGGCAACAAAGTGTCATAAATGTCCTGTGAGCTTACATTACTGTCTCTAGTACATGACAGCAAGGGCTGAACAGAATCTTCCACAAACACTACATCCCGTGAAACCAGAATACATTTTTTTTTGTGGATGATACAACCTGTAACCTTTGCTTTTAACCAACAAAAATACATTTGACAGCCTTATCATCCAGTTTTCTGCGCTGCACTTGTGGCACCAAAGCATATGCCAAACAACCAAAAACACGCATGTTCTCAATAGAAGGATTTCTATCATGCCATGCTTCATATGGAGTAATAGACTGCAAAGCTTTCGTAGGACACTTGTTAAGTACATAAGTGGCACACATAATGGCCTCAAGCCAAAAAGAATGCGGCAAAGCTTGACTTTTGACCATACATCGTGCCATTTCCGTCAGTGACCTGTGTTTCCTCTCAGCAACACCATTTTGCTGAGGTGTATAAGGCAATGTACATTGGTGTTTTATCCCACGACTAGCCAGAAATGCATTAAATTCATGAGACATATACTCCCCCCCTCGATCAGAACGGAGGGTGCCCATAGTACATTTCCAGACATTTTTAGCCATAGCCAGAAATTGTTTGAAGCACATAAAAACTTTGGACTTCTCTTTAAGCGGAAATACCCATGCATGCCTGGAGTAATCATCAATGAAAGTCATGAAGTACAAGTAATTGCCCAAGGACGGAGTTTGCATGGGCCCACAAACATCACTATGCACAAGCTGCAACCTGCATGTGGCCGGAACTGAACCATCCTTTAAAAACTTAGAACGCTGCATCTTACCCAAAATACAGCCTTCACAAACATGTTTGACAGGTGCTTCAAGAGGTGGTAAAGAAGCAACCATATCAGATTTCTACAAACGCAGCAAACTGGAAAAATTCAGATGACCAAAACGTGCATGCCAAAGTTTTGCATCTGAAATAGCCCTTGAATCTGCAACAGCATTTGCAAAATTTTGTCCACACTTGTCATACAAAGTGAGCTTATACAACCCACGACACAAAAGCCCAGATGCAACAATTTTATCACCAAAACTGAGATCATGAACTGTACATCTGTCATCCACAAATTTGACTACAAGTCCAAGTCTAGCAAGTATGGATACAGACAAGAGATTCTTCTTGATCCCAGGTGCATAAAGTGCATCAACAAGTGTGAAGGAACTGCCATTAGCAGCAGTGAGCACAATCTTTCCAACTCCCTGAACTGGATAAGAGGCGTTGTTGGAACAAGTGACTTAATTCCCATGAGGGACAGACTCAAGAGAGGTAAACAATTCACGATGTGAGGTAATGTGCTTTGTAGCACCACTGTCGAAATACCACACATGTGAATCTGCAGCAACTGACAAGCATGCATCATGGACAGCAGGATTGTAAGTGCACTCTGCGCTAAAAGCCCATTCTGCATCAACATCAGCGACACAGTCTCCTTTCACAGAAGACTCAACAATGGTTGCATTTGTAGTGGAACCACCCTCTTTCTTCTTAGCCTCTTTGGCCTTCAACTTAGGACACGACTTGATCAAGTGATCATTAGCTTTACAATAATGGCAACGCATCTTCTTTTTGACCTTATCACCAGAATTGCCAGACGAAGTACTGCCAGCAGAAGCATTAGGAACAGAATTTTTGCCACTCGCAGTAGAACCATAAGAAGTGGCTGCATCACTATTACCACCCTTTCTTTGAGAAGCAATAAAAGCCTGTTCAACTGCACGCTGCCTAGTCCTGTTTTTTCTAGAAAGTGACTCTTGCAACAGCAATGTGCATAATGCATCAAACTTGACAACTTCACGATTTCCTTGGGTCATCAGTCTCCAAGTACTAGCAAAAGTCTGGTAGGAATCTGGTAAGGCATCAAGAACAGTCTGCACAAGGGAACTGTCTGAAATGACTTCACCTGCAGAAATAAGCTGCTCATTGATATCCTTGACACTAGCAAGGAAAGTGTCCATATCATCTTCCTCATGAAAAATCTTCGACTCCAGCTCTTTACGCAGCAAAGAAATTTTAGCCTCATTGCGGCTTGCATAAAGACCTGCTAAAATATCCCAAGCCTGTTTTGCAGATTTTGCTGAACGGATGTGAGGAACAATGGTGCGCTTCACAGACAACGCAATCAATGCATAAGCCTGCACATCCTTAACATCCCAACGAGCTTGTTCTACCGTAGGCAAAACAACTCTAACATCTACAATCCTTGCAGCAAGACCTGCAACATCCTCAACATCGCCTACACCATCAGAACCAGGATGTACATCAATGCCCTGCACAATGTTCCAAACACCCTTTGACACAAGAACATGTTGCATCATATAAGCCCACATAGGGTAGTTGTCCCCATCCAACCTGTCCTCAGCAGCAAACATCTTGAACACATCTATGTTGTTGTTGTCAGCCATGGTAAATGCTGCACCTGATGTGAAAACTGCCCGAAAATAGGAGAAACGGAGCGGGAAAAACCTGTGCTATATAGCACAAACCGTAGAAGACTATAAGGCACCTGTAATGCAGGAAATAGCACTGACAGAAATTCTGCACAAAATGACGAAATGGCCTGTGCAGTACTACTTGTAGTGGAAACGGAGGCCGAAATGAGCCCAAATCAAAATTCTGAGCAGACCGAGCTCCCCGAGCTCACCCAAGATTTTTGTTGACCTGCGAACGCTCGCCAAATCTCACTGAAATCAAAGAAAGTGAGCAAGCGTGTGCTGGAGCAGCTGGTGACTAAGCCCGAGAGGACGTGACCTGCTATGATACCAATTGTTGGAATTAGGGTTGCAGAGAAACACACACAGCTTGAAGAAGACGAAGGAAGCTCAAGGCACACAATAGAGAGTGTGGTACTTAGTGTGCAATGGAAAGATAGATAGCCCTAGAGTGATGGGCGTATATACAATGCACGGGGGAAAAAACCTCTTAGAGAGGGAAAAAATGCCCCGGCAGTCCTAGTGTGTTCACACACATCACTACCACATGTATATGGTAACACATGCGAGTGTAGAGATTTCTTATTAGTGAGACACCCATAACATAATGATCTATTGTGTAGAGAGGTTTTGGTGCACAAAAACGGTGGTAGGGTTTGTTGTTGTGGTAGAGTGCATGTGCTGCCTAATTTGTTTTGCTATACTCCCAAGAAGAAAGCGTCCATCGGCCCAAAGAATAGCACTTCAACCACTCATATTCTCAAACAATCAGCTAGCCAAACTAGCTCTTCACCCACCATGCTTCTCAAATGATCAACGAGCCCATTAAAGACTCTTATCTTTTGGAAGTTAAATAGGGTTAAATACTTGGAGCAAGTAAGTTACAAATTCCATCTATCTTCAGAGTATGTGAAAACTTGTAGAATAATTTTTGTATATCTTGATTAAGAGTTTTGGAAATGCTAACACAAAAGCACTTAAATCTATCATAGTGACAATAGATTCACATCTAACATGGTTTGCTTGTTGTTAAGCCTAGGAATTTTGGGATGTTTTACTTAGTGGAAGTTGGAATGTGAAATTTGTACTTTTGGGATTCCAAGAGGTGTTCTTGGGAATGGGCGTTGCCCATTAGTCTTATTGAAATATGTAACTGTCGATCAGTACCTTCTTGGGAATGTGAAGGCAGAAGTTATGGTGATTTAGTATGTTGTCAATTTCTGTGTTCTGTTCTATTTCCACTTTCATTTTGATTTCTGTGCTTTGTCTATTTTGAATGTCTATGCCTTAAACACTTGGCGATCATGCTGTAAGTGAGATGTAGCATGGATGGATTCAGGTTTCTCTTGTAGGAGCGAGTGTTGTGGCAATGGAGGGAGGATGTTCAGAATAGTGTGAGTTGGCATGGGTAGTTGGTTGCACTCTAGAGGAAGCCGAGGAGGATATATTCCCGTATTGGACAAGGTCAGTTGCTAGGTGGTTTCGGCAGTTGTATGGGAAAGATGGTCAACGTTCGGAACTGCAGGGAATTTTGGATTATACTGCGATGCACCGAGTCTCTATAGGGGAAGATTCTAATGATACTGTGGAGGATTGGGATGGCACAGAGGATTATCTAAGTGATAGATGGGAAGAAGAAGTACCGAATGAAGAACAGGATATATTTCCGCGGCTGTTTGCAGTTGCAGTTACTCAACATGCATTAGTGGTGAGAAGGAGATTGATTTTTGATCCGTTGGGAAGTACCAGTGCAGGAAATCCTGTACAAACAGGTGGACCTACAAATATGGCGGCGGCTAGGAAGGATATGCGTGTCAAATTCCAGACCTTTTCGGGAAAGTCGAAAGAAGACCCCGATTGCCACATATCTCAATAGGAGACAAGATGGCAGGCCAGAGGATTTGTTGGAGTGTACGATGCCCAGGCTAAGATGCACCAGCTTGAGGCTACTTTGGATGGGAAGGCTATGCAGTGGTTCAGTAATTTTCCAGCAGGTCATTTTGCTGATTATGATGGATTGAAAGCAGCATTTTTGAACAGGTTCAGAAAGGAAAAGACTCCACATGATGTTTTGACGAAGCTTAGGGAAGTGAAACAAAGGAAAATATTTGTTGAGGATTATGCACAAAAGTTTAACCAATATGTGAGAAGGTTGTCTGCTCAAGAAAGGCCAACTGATGAAATGCTTGTTGGATATTTTTTTATTGGATTAAGGAAGGAATTGAAGAATGTTGTTGTTGGAGTTGATGTTGTAGGTGGATTACAAGCATTAGTGGAAACAACTCAAAGAGCAGAGAAAAGGTTTGGGGTCTCTCATGGGAAAGCAGCCAAGACGTCATCTAAAGAAAAGAAGAAAAGTAGGTCGAAGAAAAAGAAGAGGTCAGATAATTCGGATTCGGAAACTGATACTGATTCAGATATCGAAACGGATTCTGATAGTGAAGAGGATTCAAGTGAGGACTCAGATTCAGAAGAAGATGAGGATAGGAAGAAGGAAGGCAAGAAGAAGTTGAAGAAAACGTGTAAAGAGAAAGAGGATAGAGTGGAGAAATTGGTAGCAAAAGAAATTGAAGAAGTTGGGAGTGCAGAAAGATGTGGAATCAAAAACCCCTCATTGTGAAATTTGTGTTAAGGATGGTCATTGGACAAAGGAATGTTGGTTTAATCCAAATTTTAGAGGTGTCGTACCAGAAAGAATTCAGCAGAAGTTACAGCAACAAGGACCTCAAACTCATGGGGTGTTTCCAGAGACTGGAGGAAGGCAAGGGATGTTCAATAATCAAGGATGGAAAAGGCAACAACATTATTCAGGGTGGAGACCACAGTTTAATCAAAGGGGACCACCATTTAGAGAAAATTTCAATTCGGGCGGAGGACCGAGATTTGGAGGATGGCAGAATTCAAGACCCCCGTGGGGGGGAAATTGGGATCAGCAGCAGCGGTGGTATAATTGGCAGTCACAACCACAAGGATGGAATCAGCCGGTTTGGAATTATCAAGGGGGGAATCAGCAACAACCAAGAGGGCCAGTGCCGCAGTTGCCAGCACCACCAGCACAATCAGCTGAAGCAAACAAAGAGCCTGGAAGTAGTTTGATAGTAGTAGAATCGTTTCAGGATCAAGGGGTGAATGAAGTCGCTATGGATTGTCAACCGGAATGAGATTGTTCTAAATGTTTGCAAGAGGAATTAGATGTATTAGTGACAACAAGATCCAAACAAGGTTGAAACCTCCAATGGATTGGGAGGAGCAGAAGGAGATTCGGGATGAAGTAGCTGAAGATTTGATGGAAAAGGATCAATAGCAGAGCAAGCTTAAATCGAAGGAGAAAGGAGTAAAAAAGTAGGAGAATGAAAGAGAAAGGATGGATGCTTTGTTTGAAGAGTTAACTAATTCCTCTATACATTTTACATTGGATCAGTTATTGTCATTAGTTCCAATTTTCAGAGATAGATTATATACAGTGATGCGAAGGACAAAGACTGTTCCGAGTATGAAGGAGGTGCAGCAGATAGTTCAGAGTTGTCAGATTAGCCCGGAGGATGTGGATTTTTCAGTACCAACACTATCGTTGGAATTTAATAATCGCAAATTTTCCGATGTGCTATTGGATGGTGGATCAGGGGTCAACATACTTTCGGAATCGGAATTTCTAAGGATGCAAGATGTCAGGTTGGAGCCAGCTCCATTTCAAGTGCGTATGGCTGATCAGAGCAGAGTTCAACCAGTGGGGATGTTAAGGATGCAAGGAATAATTATTCATGGATTGCAGTTTATGGTAAACTTTGTAGTTATGAGGATGAAGGATTCAAAAATACCTATTCTATGTTGTTGGGGAGGCTATGGTTTTGCACGGCTAAGCTGAAACAGGATTGGGGAAAGAATGAAGTGACAGTTAAGAAAGGAAGGAGAAGAAGTTACATTACCAATGGGGCCGAAGAAGGAATTGTCAGAAGAGACGAAGCCAATGTTGGCACAAGCAATTAACATGTCTGAAGGATTGGAGGATGATGAAGAAGCATATTTCCTAGCAGCAAATACAACAATTTTTCCCATATTTGAGGTGAATGTGGAGTGGATCATTGACAAATATGTAGAAAAAGAGAACAGTTTGGGAATTGATTAGTTGCAGGAGAATACAAATGATGTGGAACAGGAAAATTTAGAAGAGAAGAAAATCCAAGAGGAAATTGTGATCGAGGATTCAGAATTGGAACCAAAGGAGCCATTTCAGAGAGCGGAAGCTATGTATGATAAGATGATAAAGAAAGTTTCTCGAGTAAAGGAGGATGATTTACAGGATCTGAATTTGGGAACGGAGGATCATCCAAAGATGGTAATAGTTAGTGTTCATTTGGAAGAAGGATTCAAGGAGAAATTGAAGGAATTACTGTTGGAGTATATTGATGTCTTTTCATGGGATTATTCTGATTTGAAAGGCATGGATCCTCAAGTGTATAAGCATCATATAAATTTGAAAACGGCTTTTGTTCTAGTGATTCAGCACTACAGGATGAATCCAAATTATGCCAAGCAGGTGAAAGAGGAATTGGATAAATTGATGAATGCAGGGTTTATAGTGTGAGTGGATCAGGCAGAATGGTTGTCACCAATTGTAGTGGTACCCAAGAAGTGAGGGAAGTTAAGGGTTTGTGTGGATTACATAAAATTGAATGCAGCAACAGTTGCAGATCCATTTCCATTACCTTTTATTGATTTAGTTCTGGATGATGTAGTGGGACATGAGATGTACACTTTTCTTGATGGATTTTCAGGGTACAATCAAATACCAATGGCTGAGGAGGATATTGAAAAAAATGCTTTTATCACAGAATGGGGAGCTTTTGCATATATAGTAATGAGCTTTGGATTGAAGAATGGACCACCATCATTTTCGAAGGCAGCTGTTAAAACCTTTGAGCCACATTTGATAGATTTCATGAGGATTTTTATGGATGATTTCTCAGTTTTTGGGAAAAAAGTCAAGCATCTGGAATATTTGAGGAAGTGTTTTGAAAGATGTAGGATGTTTCAGATGTCACTTAATCCCCAGAAGTGTGCAATAGTAGTACAGAAGGGAAAATTGTTGGGACATATCATCTCTCAAGAGGGAATGTCGATTGATGGGGACAAAATCAGTGCCATACAGAAAGCTATAGCTCCAAAAAATTTGAAGGCAGTGATGTAGTTTGTTGGACAGATCAAATGGCATGGTAGGTATTTACAGTATTTGGTGGATGTGAGCGGACCACTTAGTCATTTGACTAAGAAGGAAGTGGAATTTGTTTGGGGAGAAGCTCAAGAGAAGGCTTTTTAGATTATCAAAAAGATGTTGGTAGTTTCACCTATACTTCAACCACCAAATTGGGAATTGCCGTTACATGTGTATGTTGATGCTTCCGACATGGCAGTAGGAGCTGCTTTAATGCAGGAGAAGATTAAGGGATGGTTCAGACTAGTTTATTATGCTAGTAGAATGTTGAGAGCACCGGAGAAGAATTAAACAGTTATGGAAAGGGAAGCTTTGGGAATGACTTTTGCTTTGGAAAAATTTTGACATTATCTGTTAGGGAACAAAGTGGCTTTTCATGTGGATCATCAGGCTTTATTATTTCTGGTAAAGAAGCCAAAACTGGAAGGCACATTAGCAAGGTGGATGCTCATGTTGCAAGAATTTGATTACATAGTTGTTCATACTCCAGGAACTCAGCATGCAGTGGTAGATTACCTCAGCAGATTGGAACATAACGAGGAATTACCAGGAGCGTCGGATAAATTGCTTGATGCGGATTTGTTTCGAGTGGAAGGACAGGTTTTTGATAATTGGTATGATCAGATGGTTCAATTTCTGACAGATGGAGTTTTACCTTCGACAATGTCTTCGGATCAGAGGAAGAAGTTTGCATTTAGGAGCATACCATTTCTAATTGTAGCTGGAGCATTATATAGAAGAGGAGCAGATCAGATTATAAGATGATGTGTTCCGGATGAAGAGCAGAAAGCAGTGTTGCAGGAGGCACATTGGGGATTAGCTGGAGGAAATTTCTCAGGGGAAATTACATGTCGGAAAATTTTACAAGCTGGACTTTGGTGGCCTTTGTTATTCAAGGATGCATATAGTTTTTCCAAGGAATGTGTTGAATGTTAGAAGATGGGACAACCTACACAAGGGAACAGGATGCAGGATCATCCAGTATTGCGATTAGAGCCATTTCAGAAGTGGGGAATGGATTTTGTAGGCCCAATAAAACCAAGGGCAAAGAGGACAGGTTCCAGATACATTCTTGTTGCAACAGATTATGCTACCAAATGGGTGGAAGCAGTGGCTTTGAGAGATAATAAAGCAGCAAGTGTAGCAAGGTTTCTATATAAAAACATTATGACAAGATTTGGATGTCCTATTGAGTTGGTGTCGGATCACGGAACACATTTTTTGAATTCTATGATTCAGGAGTTGACATCCAGGCATATGATTTTGCATAAGAAATCTACCCCATATCATCCTCAAGAAAATGGGTAGGCAGAAAGCTCTAATAAAGTGTTGGTGAGAATTTTGAAGAAGATTGTGTCGGAAAACAAATCAGATTGGGATGACAAGTTGGATTCAGCACTATGGGCTTTTAGGACAGCTTTTAAGGTGGCAACTGGAATGACACCTTTCAAATTGTTCTTTGGGATTGAAGCTGTGGTGCCAATGGAATATGCAATTCCAAGTTTGATATTGTCAGTTCAGCATAAGTCAAGTCCAGAGGAATCAATTCCTTATAGACAGAAGGAGCTGCTTAAATTGGAAGAGGATAGAATTTAGAGTGCCTATTTGGTGGAAATTGGGCAGAAGAGGAGACAAGCATGGATGTCTAGGCAGGTGAAATTCAAAAAAATTCAGAAAGGAGATTGGGTGATGTTATACAATTCTAAATTGGGACCACATCCAGGTAAGATGAAGTTCAGATATTTGGGACCTTATCAGATTGAATCAGAACAGGGTCAAGGAACATTTTTGTTGAAAGATGTCTTTGGAACAAAGATTGTGAAACCAGTGAATGGATTTAGATTGAAGAAATTGTATGGAAAAGTGCCTGAGGTTCCCAAGTGGATGGTCAATAGGGCTCAAGATATTGGCAGTAAATTGTTGACAGTTGGTGTTCTGAGAGTTGCAGTGGAATGTTCAGAGGCAGAATTGTCAATTTGTTCTAGCAATTCAAAATTTGTCAAGGGTTTTGGGATTGGGATTTCGGATTGTGGAATGGAAATCGAAAATCGGACTGTCGAATTTGAAGTCTGGAAAGTGGAAAGTTGGAGGAGTGGAATTGAACAAAAGGGTATTGAGGTACTAATAAGTGGGGTACTCATTTCAAGGCAGAAAATTTGCTTAGTGCTGATGTGACTCACTTAAGGAAGAATAAATTTTTGGCGAATCTTGCATGGCGTGCTCAAATCGAGGAGAATTTTCATCATCATAAGAGTAAGGTGGTGAGAGGAGGTGACGATCACATCCAAGTGTGTGAGGGTTGCAATTTAGTGAGTGTTAAGTCAGGTGAGAAGGGCGACATGTTTTCAGAGAATATCAAGGGCAAGCTCATGGCGGGTATGCAAGAGGATGCGTCAGAAGCGATGCCAAATACTAGGTCCATGAAGACGGCGATAGAGGAGTTTTCAAAGTGCGGCAACAGGAAGAGCCGATTGAGGTGGAAAGAGATGAGGCCGAATCTTTGAGTGATCAGGGCAGCGTGGAGATGGCGGTGGCAGCTATTGACCCTAATGAAGCGCAAACCCACGTATGGTTAAAGCGTATCGGTTTGTATGAGTTTGCATGTCTACCATGGGATACATGGGCAGAAAATGAATTCACCGAGCAGTAGTGGAATATGATAAAGGAAAGCGAGGGAATGATTACAACAGATGTGCGTTTGACACCAAAGATGGAGTCCAAAGTCTTCAAGGTTCCCTGTCTAACTATGTCGGCCAAGACAAGGAAGCTGACCAATTCCCAGATGAAAGGGGAATTCGGAAATCCTGTAGGCACGAAGGCATACTACATGGTGAAGAATGCGGGTGGAAACAGAGCTTCAAATTTGTTTTGGTATTTGGAAAAAGTGTGTATCCTCCAAAAGACTGCCTACATGTCCAAGGAGGCTTTTGCTCCTTTGTTTTAGGCAGAGAGAGGCATTAAAGTGGATTGGGCATCAGTTCTTTATGATCGGATGCAGTTAACTGGAAAAAGAGACCAACGTCGGACACCAGCAATGGGCAGAGTAGCACCTTATTTGGCTGCAATTTTCGAATATGTTCTAAAGGTTCCGACAATAGTAATAGGTTTGAAGACACCGGTGGTAGATGTCGCTAAAGAAGAGGGAATAGCATATGGGAGTAAGAGAAGAAAATTGTTGTTGGGCTCTCCAACAGTTGAAAAAGGTAAATCACCTTTCAAAGTGTCTTGGAAGGGTTTGGAAGAATCGGAATCAAAGTCGAATAGTTTCACAATGGAATCAGAATCAAAGAAATCGGAGTCCAAGGGCAAGAAAGTAACGCTGTTCATGAAAGGTATGGGTGGAGGTGTTGAGAAGACTGCTCTGGAAAGTTTCAAAGTAAAAGCGGGGAGTAGTGACAGTTATGAGCATAAGGGAATTTTTTCTATGGAAGAGGCAGCTAGCAGTTCTGAGATGCATCTCTGAGGGTGATGGAAGCTGAGAAAATGGAGAATAAATGCAATGCTATCCCGGAGTGGGAAATGCAGAAGGTTCGGCTGCAGTTGTTTCAGGAGAGATCAAATAAAGAAAGACTGCAGGAGGAAGTTAGAAGGATTATAGGAGAGGCTTTGGCGAGAAATGCGGAAGTTTTGAGTGTAGCAGAGGATTTTACTAAGTGGGTAGACGGATTAAAAGCTGCAGTGGATGATCAATTCAAAGAACTGGGAGATAAAGTGGCGGAGTTGACCACTGAGAACATTTTCTTGATTAATAGATTGACTCTGTTGATAGATATGGAGAAAGCCGCATTGCAGAACCAGGGAATGACAGGTATTTCGGTTGCAGATTTGGATGCGGATGTTTTGAATTCAAGAAGTGCTGGAGTATACCCAAGAGATGTGGAATAAAGCTATAAGGCTTTGGAGGGAACACATGGAGGTGTCGACGGACAGATTCAAAAATTGGTTTCAGCTAGTAGGAAAAGAAAGTGTAAGGAGGGAGAATGAGGAATTGAAGGAGGAAAATGAGAAATTAGCGGCATAGTTGCAGGAGTTGAAGGGAAAAAGTAAGGAGATTGAAGTGAATGCAGGGGCAGTGAGTAAGTGGACAGTAGAGCTGAGCAGTGATGTTATGGGACTAGATCAGATTGTAGCAGGAGGAGCGGATTCAGAAATGGAAAAGGAAGTGGAAGCTGAAGCGAAAAAGAAGGCGGATTCGGATGTTTCAGCAAAAAAGGCAAAAGTAGAAGGAGATGCTGGGGAACAGGTTGTTTGATCAAGGGATTGTGGGTCCACGTCAGCCTGTGTCTCTAGACACCGGGCTGTGCCAAGTGTTAAGCCTAGGAATTTTGGTATGTTTTACTTAGTGGAAGTTGGAATGTGAACCTTTGTACTTTTGGGATTCCAAGAGGTGTTCTTGGGAAAGGGCGTTGCCCATTAGTCTTATTGAAATATGTAACTTTCGATCAATACCTTCTTGGGAATGTGAAGGCGGAAGTTATGGCTGATTTAGTCTGTTGTCAATTTCTATGTTCTGTTCCAGTTCCAGTTCCATTTTGATTTCTGTGCTTTGTCTATTCTGAATGTCTATGCCTTAAACACTTGTCAATCCAATAGAGTTGTCATGGGGAAGAAGAGGAAAAAACTAGCACCAACAAGAAGAAGGGCCAATAGGACTCACCAGCCCATTGCAATAAATTGATCAACAACAGCATCATCTATAGAGCATGGAAACAAAAAAAACAAAACCCGCGAGTCACGGAAAAACCCTCCTCTTTCTCTCTTACCCAAGCCTACCTTCCCAAAACCCAAGGTGCCTTCACCTGCCACACCGATTCCACCACAACCTGAAGTTGAACCAGTAGAGCAGAAGATGTCAAATATTCTCTGAAGACACAAAAGAAGTTCAAAACACACACACAAATCACATGGATAGAACTTGTTATGGAAAAATCTCTTCAAGATAGAGAAGAAGGCCTCTCATTGTACAAACACTTCCTTCAATTTTTCATGAGTTGAGCAGCGATAGCTAACTGGGAAGAGGGCAGGACCCAAAAGAAAAAGAAAAGGCCAGCAACGATACTTACAACACAAGAAGAGGATGCACAATTTCAATGGATATTCCTTAAGTGTGACCTAGGGCATGGGCTCTCTGTCACAGACATGAAACTTAAAGTGGTTGAAATGTGTCAGACAAGACAAACCCTCTTCTCGAATGGAATCCCATGAAAGATTTGGTGGGACGCCTTCCGAAAGAGACACCCCAACTTAGTTTTCAGAGTTTCCAAAAGCTTAGATCAATCAAGAGCAAGTAGGTTCAAGCTCAAGATTGGCAATACTCTACATGAAAATCTACAAAAATTGTATTCACAATACAATTAATTATCCACCCACCATCCAACATCTAGAATGCAGACGAAATAGGTTTCCAAGGATCAAGAGACAAGGACATGAAGGTAATAGCAAGAAAAGGATCAAAGGTTGTCTATGGAATAACATGCAACTCTCAAGAGTGGATGACCGTCTTGTGTTGCCTCAATGCTGCAGGGCAAGAAATTCTAGGCTACCACATTTTCAAGGCAGCCGACTTGTGGGAAATTACATTCAAGATTGCAAGGAGGGAGCTGCAATGGCCGTATAGAAGAAGGCGTGGATGACAGGGGAATTTTTTAAAGCATGGATTGAACATTACAAAAAGCATATTGAAAAAGCAATAGGCAATAGACACCTTCTTATTCTTGATGGCCATGGGGGGCATGTTTCCCTAGAGGTGGTAGCAAAGGCATATGAAGCAGTATTGATATCATTACTTTTCCTACCCATACTTCACATAAGCTTCAACCTCTTGATGTATCAGTCTTCAAATCTCTAAAAGTTCAATTTTGGAAAGAAAGGGACATATGGCAACAGGAGACAGCCTCTAGGAAAGCTAGCAAAGCCCAGCTGCCCACAATTGTGGAAAGGGCTATGCACTCCTGTCTCATCAAAATCAATATTAAAGCAGGATTTTGGGCAACTGGCATATGTCCACTTGATCCAAAAGCATTAAAATTCAAGAACACGCCTTGTAATCACATCAACATTGTGGATAATAGAGGAAATGCTATTGATGAAGATGCTTCCCAAGTGCCTACTACACCTATAGATATAGCCATTGAAGATGAGGCAATCTTAGCTCTAAGTAGTATGGCATCTCAACCCCTAGAAGAGGAACCATTATTATCTCAACACAATGGAGCAAGTCATGGGATGAGATTCACTAACCTTATGAAATAAAATGACATCTTAGCTTATGCAAACATTCTAGCGGGACCTAATGAAATACTAGTAGAGCCTCATACGTTCATCACAATTAATCAGGTAAATGGCGAACAAAGTTCAATATATTTATCAAGTCATGCAAATCCAAATCAACCCCAAGGGAAGCAACAACAAAGAAGGGAGTTTTGAAATGAAAATGCCAATCCCATTTCAAATAATAGAGACAACACTTTACAAGATAACAATTGGATCCATTAGGAAGAGGACATGGTCTAGGAGGGCCTCTTTATTTGCCTGAGATTATGGAGGTGGTTAAAATTTTGACAAATAGATGTATGCCATGTGTGCAAGAATGGTGGGTGTATAAGAGAGGTGTAAGGATGGTCAAAGGATGCACTTTCCCCCCCCCCAAAAAAAAGGGTGGACAAATTTATGATTTTTGGCCTTCCATAACTCCTACATATGATCTCCAATTTGAGTGAAGATTATAGATCTAGAATCTACATGCTGAGCTCTTTCCATGGGTATGATACATGATATACTTTTTCCCACTAGATTTTAAAATTCATTTTGGGGAAAATTTTTGAATTCAAATAAACTAGCCGTTTTGCTTGTTTGAATTTAAAAGACGTCTTTTGATTGCTTTCTTAATACTAAAGGTTTGACTCCCTTAAATTGCCAAATAAACAGGCTCTCCTAGACTCCATTATCTTCCTACTGATTGATCTTTTGCATGTCCCAAATTCCCAATGTCAAAAGTGTGTGTGAGACAAGCAAATAGGGAAGACTACACTAACAGTTTGATTCTAACATCTACTCAATACATTGAAAGCATGAAGTCAAATAACGCCAAGAAATAAGAGATAGCTAAGGTGAAGGAGGAAAAACCGATCAAGAAAAAAAATAAATGATAGCAATCCTCATTGGAGAAGGATGTAGCACAACAACGAAGGGTTAGCTCACGTCAATCAAGACTTTCTAGGAAAGATTGGGAGGCACAACTACAAATTTTTGAGGCTAGGTTACACTTAGTTCTTCGGGATAGAGGCTCCCTATAGGGTGTGTACTTAATGCCATTGCATATTGATCAACCATACCATGCCTAGGCATGAAAGCATCGAATGGAGAAGCTGAGAAGATCTAGGAAAGTCAAACAACCACTCCTGCCTTAACTCCCACTTTGTAAGAAACGTTTTGTTTATTATTTCCCTTTTATACTCATAACCCTTCCCTTATTATGATGGTTTGACTAGCATACACCACTCCTATACCTTGGAGTTTTGGCACTATAGACTTAACCATCCTGTCAATCTGCAAAAAGATCTTTTTGTGGCACTCTTTTGTAATTCTAAGTCACCCATGACTTGCTCTATACACATATGTTGTTACAAGAGTCTTTATGATCAATACTTACATATTTTCAGACTAGTCTTTCCTAATAGCTTGTCAGCAAAAACCAAAATTTCACACTTGAAAATGAACATTTCGGTTTTGTCTTAAAAGCTGCCTGATTATGCCTATATGATGTAATAACCATGAAAGACAAAGATAGACAACAATCATGATTATTGAGTGTGGCTACAAAAAGACTTACCTTGCCCACCAATGGTGGAACATTTGTTGTGTCGACTGGCTTTCACTACTCGACATCAAGAAACTAAAAGTAAACATCTGCAGTTTGTCCCTCTCTGTCTGTGTCATTGGAGAGAAGCTCAGATGTGAGGAGACCAGATTCATCGTCGCCTGCTTTTACGTCTAATCTTGCTTTTGTCTTTATTCAAGCATTAATGTCTTTGAATGTGTGTGCATGTGCACATGTTGGAGAGGGGGAATGGGGGAACACGCTCGGCACAAATACAAGGGCCTCTCTATAGCTCAACGTATCCACAACACCCCTATCCTCTCAGAAAACACCTTCAAAGAAACACTTTACACTAGCAGACCACCGCCTGCTCAATTTTCACTACTCCCACACTCCTCAAATCCACCACACAAAGCACACCTGCTACCACAGTCTGTCTCCACCCTTACACACACACACACACACACACATAGCCTATCTCCACCCTTACACACACACACACACACAGCCGCTCAATCTCACTCTCTCATACAAATCACCGTCGGTCCGGGGGGGTACACACATCCACGCAGCCGGCACCGAGGGGGAACATGAAAGCAGGAGAAAGAGAAGGGGGAGGAGGGGAAACAACAGCAAGAGGAGGCAATGGTGGCTTGATTGCACTTCAAAAAACATGTACACGGGATTTCACTACCATCACCATGGCCATTTTCAAGAAAAAGTTACAAAGGGGCTAGCTTGCTAGAGAAATCCACTTTGCAGGCTTGAAACGGCATCCAAAAAGGCAACAAAAAAGCCCCTAATTTGATCCAATTTTGACTTTTTCTCTTTCCCTATCCGAACCCTCCTCCTTTTTCTTCTATTCTCTCTCCTCCTTGGCTCCTTGCACTTGGTTCACCTTTGTTGGTCTTTGCTCGGACATGCTTTGGAATGTGCCACTTGGCTTTGCCTTGACCTTCGCTTTGCTCGGATGGTCTTTGCAATGGTCTCCTTGCCTCGCCTTGTACGCCTGGTGGCTCTTCCACTGGGGGAATGCCTCCTTATATGTGCCTCGGGGAGGCGGGGAATTAGTGATGTTGCTAATGCCTCCTCCTCCTCTCTCCTCCAAAAGGTAGGGGCCATGGCCCGCGGGAATAGCCCCCTACACGATTGCCCATCCTCCTCACGCGGGCGCGCCACCGCGTCGCCCCGCCCTGCCAAAACCAGCCATGATGCACCCAGAGCTCCACTCGTGCATGTGAGCCAATGCTCTACCATGTGGCAGCCCGTGGGATGGTAGCCTTTGGAGCTCTTCGAGCCCCTCCAAAAACCTCCAATTTAAATTAGAAAAAAAACTTTTTTTGGCTTCTCCAGGCTTTACTTTACTGCCCCGGGGTCGGATCTTCAAACCACAATCCATGCCGGGTCTTTGCTGTATTGGTCCCCAAGCCGTGCAAACCTCACCACATTCCGACTCACTTGAGACCGCTATTCAAGGCCACAAAAAACTGAGAAAATCATCCGCATGAACTCCCTTGCCAAATGCCCCCGACTTGATCCTGCCGTATCTTGCTGACCAAGTATCCGATTGGCAAACCGTCGGTTTGTGCTAGATCCACATGATGCACACTATCATCGAGAACCTTGGCAATGCCAAAACGATGCGAGATGGCACCTTTCCCAATGCGGTCAAGTGGCCTCAGACCCGGCCCCCTCAAAATCTTCAACTGATCATAACTTGCTATTCCGAGCTCCGATCCGCAATCCGAGAAGACCGGCATGCTCCACAACTTGAGCACTACACATGTATATACTGACATCAGCCCAGGCCACCTATCCCCAGCTGCCCTATCCGTCGGGGATCTGCTACACACTCCAGCTTTAAACTTCAGTATCTTGCACACCGGGGCTCTGTTTGACGAGCCGTTTGGACCGGATTCTAGAGCACACTGAACACTACATTTCAAAGCACTGACTTGGCATTTGGACCATCCCACAATACTTTTGGCCTAAAAATCCGCTTTAAGCATACTCTTCTGTTACCCTTGGCTGCCCAGGTCCTTGGTACTTGCCCTAGCCTTCTGCACCGCACTTGCCTACCACCTTTTCCTAGCATAGACCATATCCTAGCTTCGACCAACTTTGGCTACACCAACGTGCATCTTTCAAGTGCCCAACGTGTATTTGAGCAGTGTGGAGAAGCATCTGTAGTAGCTCGCTTGTACTTGGGTGATGGCGTTCTGCAGGTTCTTGTACTTGTGCATTTCATGCTATGTGGTGCGTTGTATACAACACCATCGTTGTTCTTTGAGGAGCCCTCCAAGTTGAACTCTTGTGCAGCCCCACCTAAGTGCCGCCTCCCATGATTTTCATCTCTACATCTAGTGTGTCCAATTCCTGCAAGTTTTACTAATCTTCATTGTAATACATCTTAGCAAAGAGTAATGCTATCCATGTGAAATTATTGTATTTATTGTTGAGATGTTTGTCATTTTTTCTTTGCCCGAAGTGATTCTTCACCCAAAAAAAATATATGTAAACATAACAAACAATGTTGCTCTGTGTGTGTGTGTGTGGAGAGAGAGAGAGAGAGAGAGAGAGAGAGAGAGAGAACCTACAAATTTTTGATGCAATTCATCTGTGTAAATGCCCATCTGACCAAGCACCACTTGCAAATTTACCACTGGATATGATATATGTATTCTCTCTTTAGTTGTTTGAAAACCTCTATCTTGTCCGCTTCTTCCATGCGTAACTTGCACCCACCTACAATTTTGATGAACGAATCTTCAATAGCTTCCACAAAATCATTTGTATGTAAAAAAACATAAATGCGTTCATACACAGATGCTGAGCACTCTTAACACAATATTGAGGATAGTGGAGCACGAAGAAAGGGGGTCCCTTGAGGCAATTGCATTCACACGCAGATGTTGCTCTTCACAAAGTACTAGGGATTGTAGAGTGCACAAAGAAGGGGGATCTTGAGGTAAGTGCAGAGGGGGATGATTGTCTTTGCACACATCTACTATGAGGAGATAGGGTGATGGATAGTGAAGAGGGGTTTTAGATAGGAGCACGTCCAGGATAAGAGTGTCCACCTATAGATATGAGATTGTCTTCCTAAATAAGTAGGAGTGGTTTTTTACTAGTAGCTATCCATCCACTCTCTCAATAGTTACCGCCACAAGAAATAATCAAAGAGTGGCATGTGCAAGGGGTAGGCCAGTCTCTCATCTCGCACCCAAATTTGTTACATAGAATTCACAAAACAGCTTTGAAAAACCACTAACCTTCACTTCTAGGTCACCATCTCACCTCCACATGTTGGCCTACTTATAGCAATCCTTCAAGCTGCTCACCTCCCTTCCAGGTTAGATGTCTCTATATTGGCCCCTCTACCCTATGTACAATGAAAGTGTGGGGATATCCAAAGTTTTTGAGTGATTTTGATATGGTGAGGTAGATCACTATGGCAATTTTGGATAGCCAAAAAATGGCTATCAATGCTATCTATCACAACCCGTAGAAGATTGTGAGAGACCTGTTATGCAAAATACCACACCAAAAAAATTCTACACAAAATGATAAAATTGCTTGTGTAGTGCTTCTTGTAGTGAAAACCCAGCGTGAAATGAGCCCGAATCAAAAGTTTGAGTAGACTAAGCTCTAGGAGGTTACTTGAAGTATTTGTCAACCTACTGATGCTCACCAAAGCTCACTCAAATCTGAGAAAGTGAGCAGGCATGTGATGATGATGCTAGCGACTAAGCCCGGGAGGATGCAACCTACTTTGATACCAATTGTGGAAATAGGGTTGCAGGGAAACACACACAGCTTGGAGAATACAAAGTAAGATCAAGGCACACAATAGAGAGTGTTTTGCTTAGTGTGTAATGGAAATATAAGATAGCCCTAGAGAGTGTTTTACTTAGTGTGTAATGGAAATATAAGATAGCCCTAGAGAGTGTTTTACTTAGTGTGTAATGGAAATATAAGATAGCCCTAGAGTGATGGGTGTATATACAATGCACAAGGGAATAGACCTCCTAGTGAGAGAAAAAATTCCCCAGCAGTCCTAACTGTGTTCACACACATCACTACCATATTTATATGGTAATAGTATTATTCTATGTCTGAAAGGTTGCATAAAAAAACAAGGATGGGATTTAAATTCTATGTATAAACCCTGAGGAACAAGAAAACTATTTGAATCAATATCATACCATGGTAGTAGGGATCCCTTTTTCTGAAGACCAAACTGTAGGATGATTGACTTGGTTAGGAGTTTACTGCCTATCATGAAAAGAGATGTTTCATGCTTTGTAATGGAAATGGCCTATGAGCTTTGAGAATAATGGAATCTTTGAGAACATAGAGGGTGAACTTAATTAGCAGTAGCAACATAACCATTATACTTAATTAAGTTGTCATGAACAATACTATTGCAAGAGAGAGAATTTGAGGATATGACAACAGTTGAGGATCGGATTTATGTGGAGCCATTCCCCCCTCCAATAGGCTTTTGCATTATAGATTCTCCCATCAAGAGAGACTTAGTACAATACAATCTTTGTGCTCCTTGTGACCTAGGGTATGCAATGAATATGGAAAGCTTCATGCATCACGAGCATAACATAAACTTTGTGAAAGCATTAACCATCCCCGGCCTTAGTCCTAAGGCATCAAACACCTTCAAAAGTGGAGAGAGCTATTGGGGAATGAGGGTAGGCAACAGAAAGAAGAAGTAATATACGAGAAATAGATAGTCCCTCACTTACCACCACTCTTCTTGCTTAGCATAGCATAATAGCAATTGAATGTGGCTAGTGAATTAGTCAAGCCAAAAGGCATGACTAGATATTCATAACGATGAGACGTTTCGTTTCATTCACTATCCGTATTTGATGATAGCCACTTTTAAGGCCAATCCTATTGAAGTAGGTTCAACCTTGTAGCTTATCAAACAGATCTTTTTCTTGCGGTATGTGAAATCTGTTTTTGATAGTGATATGGTTTAGTGCTCGATAGTACACACACATGCGGTATGTACCATATTTCTTTTGCACTAAAAGGATTGGAGAACAAAAAGGAGAGGAGCTAGGACTCACCATCCCTTTGTCTACCAATTCTTGTACTTGCCTCATGATCTCCTCTTATTGAGCTTGGGAAACTCGATAAGGAGGCTTGTTAGGCAATGAGCTTCTTGGTAAGAGCTTAATTTGATGGTCATCATCCCCTTGTTTTGTAGGTAAGTCCACAGAGTCTCATTACGGGCATTTCTTTTGGGGCAAGAACGATAACCATATCCTTGCTCCCAACACTTAAACATTTGTGGTCCTTACAAAAAGCTTCAAGCTCTTCAGGAGAGATTTTAACTTTGTAAACTCCTTTCTTTTTGGACCGATTGTTGTTGTTGTTGTTGTTGCTGGAATTGCCTTGGGAAGAATTTTGGGCATTGTTTTTCTCCTTTGCATCACTTTTGTCTTTGGTTTCCATGGGCTTGGAATTCCTTCTAGACCCTTGTTGGAAATTGATGAGTGAACCAACCATAGTGTGGTGGATTACTTCGGTGATAGAACCAGGCCGTTGGGAGTTGATGTACTTGGCCAGCTCTTCAGGTAATCCTTCACAACATATTTGTTGCTTTTGCTCAAAAAAGTCTAGCTTTTGAAAGATAGTAGCCTTGAGATGTAAATCCCAAAACTTGTCCACATATTTGCGGATAGACTCGTTGGAGAGCAGCTTCAAACTCCACCATTCAGTAAGCACTTTCTCCTTTGCATCGATTGCAAGGAACTGCTTCATGATGGAAACTCGTAGAGTTTTCCATGTCTTTGGGGATTCTCCTTGCCACGAAGGCTAGCCCACCATTGACGAGCAAATTTTTGGAAGTGCATAGATACATGGTGTAGCTTGGAAGACTCCATGAAACCCTCATCTCCAAAGGCCGCATCAAATTACTGGATGAAGGCCAATACTTTGTCGGTAGCACCAAAGGTGCCATCATAGGTGAGAAAGAGATACTCTTTCCTCTCTCTTTGAACTTCTTGAGCTTTTGGGACCTTCTCCATGCGTGGTAAGATTTATGATGTCCTCTCCTCTTGTATTCTCTAGGAGAATAGTTTTTTCCTTTGTCGGAGGAGGAGGAAGGTGAAGAAGAAGGAGAACAAGGTGAACTCTTTCTTTACTTTTTCTTGCTTTGTTTCCTCTCTTCCCTTTTGGAGTGACTAGGAGAAGGACTATGGGTTGACCGTTTTCTCTTGGGAGGAGTTGGCAACCGTCTAGATCACCATCTTCGTGGAGCCACACCTTCAGAGGAACTTAGGGATTTGCTTCTTTCTTGTTCTTTGGATTCCTCCTCTCTTATGGGAGAGAGTCTTATTTTGGGAGTCTCATCAAGAGGCCTCCTAAGCTCTCTCTCCTCTTGGAGAGGAAGGGAAATCCCATAAGCACGAAGTTGTTGAATAACTGTGGCTTGCAAAGCAAGGTTGCCCATAACTTGCTTCAACCTAGTAACAAGGTAATTAACAAACATGGGGGCATCATCATTAACATCTTCATGTTAATAATCAAAGTTATCAATGGTCATTCTACTATTTAGGCAAAATTTGGACTCACAAAGGGGCCCTTTAAGGAGTTTGACTTTACCTCTCTCTACCAAAAGGGGTGCATGGATAAATTTTTGCAAACAAACTCCAAAGTTGGCAGAGGTTTGACAGTTAGAATGTCCTCTTCAAGCTCTATCTACTGATATATAGCACGCCATGAGATTCCTCATATTTTAGAAGATTCTTTTTTTGATTCACCTATGATGTGACAACTCTATCGGAATCTAAGTGAAAAAAAAAAAGAATCTTCTAAAATATGGAAAATCTCATGGCGTGCTATATATCAGTAGATAGAGCTTGAAGAGGACATTTTAACTGTCAAACCTCCGCCAACTTTGGAGTTTGTTTGCAAACATTTATCCATGAGCCCGTTTTGGTAGAGAGAGGTAAAGTCAAACTCCTTAAAGGGCCCCTCTGTGAGTCCAAATTTTGCCTAATAGGCTATCTTTGTTATTGTCAGCCATGCTAATTAAACTTAGGTATATAATTACTTTTTGCTTTGGTACCCTCAAAAACCTTAATCGCTACTCTTATTTACCTTTGAAAATTAGTTCTCAACAAGTAGCCACACCCGTGGCTTAAAAACTCTTGATTGCAAAGACTAGTAGAGAGGGTCTAACATTGCTCGGTTGATTATGGTTCCTATTCGGCGGCTTGCTCATCGCAGCTCAATAATGGTTAATCCAAAGGCAAGCCCGGAGAGACTCCATTATTAAGACTATAGTTCCCAGCAGTGTACCTCGAATTAAGTCCTTCTCAACCAAGATAATAGATCCTCTCTTTTCTTTCTTAAGAAGAGAGGTCCTTAAGTTGTACATGAAAGGTTAGGACAGTTAATTTCAATAGGGTAAGAAACCAATAGCTCTAATACCAATGCAATGGAAATGGCCTATGAACTTTGAGAATAGCGGAATTAAGAGACTTAGGGTGAGCATTTTTATGAGACTACTTTGAGAACATAGAGGGTGAACTTAATTAGTGGTAGCAACATAACCATTATAATTAATAAACTTGGCATGAATATTACTTTACAAGAGAGAGAATTAGAGAATACAACAAAAGCTGATGATCGGATTTATGTGGAGTCATTCCCCCCTCCAATAGGCTTTTGTAATATAGATTCTCCCATAAAGAGAGATTTGGTACAATACTATCTTTCTGTTCCTTGTGACCTAGGTGATGCACTGAAGATGGAAAGCTTCATGCACCATGAGCATAACATAAAATTTGTGAAAGCATTAGCCATCCCCGACCTCAGTCCCAAGGCCTCAAACACCTTCAAAGGTGGAGAGAACTAGCAGGGAATGAGGGTAGGGAAGAGGAAAAAGAAGTAACATACAAGAAAGAGATAGTTCCTCACTCTTCTTGCTTAGCATATCATAATAGCATAATAATAAACCCGATTTTTCTCGCTGCTACTGTCTACACGCCCCCCCCCCCCCCCCCCCCCCTTTGCTTGTTGCCTTCGCACCCCCTCCCCTACTGCGCATTTCAACCAGCACGCACCACCACTGCCCCTCCTCCTTTTCTCGCCACTACCCACCCGTCACTGCCCGCCACAGTCCCTGCTGCCCCGCCATTGCCCTCGCCCACTGCCTTCTCCTACTGCTTGTTTCTAGCCCCCCCGCCCCCCCCCCCCCTCACCACTCATTTCGATTTTCTTTCTCTCCCCGAAGGTGTTTTTTCGACTGGCTTAGACAGTGCTAGATTTCTAGGCAGTGCTTGTCAGGGTTTGTCGTCGCAGAGGAACTTCTCTTTCTGACTCTTTGTTGTTTCTTCTCCGCCACAGCAGCAGATACAGATGGAGGATCTAGCTCCGCCACAGAGGGACTCATTCGAAGCCCCCTCGCCCAACCCCGTTGAGGCCACCATTTGACTTTCTCTTTCACCGACAGATCAAGCGATCCTAATCGTAGAGGTAAAGCGCTTACAGGCGGCTTCTGTCATCTGCAAGATTCTCGGCACCTGACCCAACAGAGAAGAGCTGCGTGACCTTCTCCAGGCCCGCCTTCTCGTAGAGGTGGGAAAGATCTTGGACATACAGATACTCGGACGATGCTACCATCAGATCGAGTTTGAGACCTCCGAGATGGCGTCCAAGGTCATCGCCATGAGTCCATTGACCATCCGAGCAGCTCGAGCCCACTTTCGACCCCGAGTCTTACCATACACCGAGCGACATTTTCCGAGCGAACCAAAATCCAAGCGAACCTTTATACGACATGGGCCCATGTTGTCCTATATGTAGCAATTGGAAACTTCTCTACTCAGCTTTTATTAACAAGAATATATGGGATGCCTAGAGGGTATTTAAGGAAGGAAAAGGATGTAGATGACACATGCAAGGGGGAAAAAAATAAGGAGATGCCGTTCATGAGATGGCCCTGAGAGAGGAAGGAATATGACATGTGGGAGCTAGGATTTGACAAGGAGCATGGGAGGGCGGCACAAGGAGGTGGAAGATCCTATGTAGAGTCTCTCTCTCTCTCTCTGTATATTTTTAGCATGATAAAATGTTTATCGATGTGGTGGTGGAAACAATAGTGATTTTGTAGAGAAAGCATTGCCAGGAAACATCTCGAGTTTTCCATGGCTGCTCTCCTATGCAAGTCCTACCTGTAGCCCATTGGCACATGCCCTTATTTAAGTTGAGAACAAGTCCTTGTATCTTTGCCCTTTGAATGGGCAGCAGTTTCAACGAAGCTCAACACCTTTTCGTGCTTGCAATTGTCGCAACTGATCATGATAAGGTGACGATGGGAATAGGAGGATGTATATGTAGGTGGATTGGGGCAACAAACCAAAGTGAGGGAGCCTCCCTTATTGTTGGAAGCAAGAGCTTGACGAGGACACATTTGCAGTAGTAAGACACAAAACTGACGTGGGTGTCTACATGCCCACAAAAACAGGGTGACAAGGAGACTTTATACTTTTCCCAAAAGAATGAGAGGGAATCTAGGTCTTGAATTAATGACCAAGTTTAAATTTAGAGCCATTATAATATAATAAGTGGCCAAAATATTTGAAGTTGTTTTCTTTAGGTAGAATCTCATGAGACTCTCCATTTGACCTTGAGGTGAAAAAGGAGGGAAATGGCATGTGGAGGAGATAGAGAGAGGGGCATAGAGAGAAATATGTCTTATTGAACAATGGAGTGCCAAGAGAGAAAGGGATTTTTTTTTTAATGTATTCTTGCTTGACGAGTAGGTTGGTTCAATTAATCAGGTGCTAGTTTTGGATTTGGATTCAATTGATCAGGTGCCGGTTTTGGATTTAATACCAAGAGGTAAAGTCGTAAACATCCAAGGGTCGAGATATTCTTCTTTTTTTAGAGACGAGATATTTGTCTCTTTTTTTAGGGCATACATCCAGTGTGTATTGTGCATCAGTGCCAATCGGTAAGGAAGAACGCGGTCTCAAGTTGTTCTTAATTTCCAAAGTGCAATTTTTATTATGCACAACCTAGCATATATATCATGTTCCCTAGTCCCAAGCCATTGTCCCCCTAAGTCCCCCTCCTCCGCGCTCACTCTCCACCTCTGTCATGACACACCTCTTGCATTACACATGCTCTCGCTACCCATCAGGTGGGAAATCACACATGAAGGACATGGATTATGGCAAAGGAGGGTGGCATCTATACAGTAAGGCAAAAGTGTGGATTTGCAGGCGAGTTCTACATGGTGTACCTTGTGGCTTGGGTGCAAGACAAACAAGGTGCTGATGACTAGTTATGAAAATTGTAGCTTGTGGCTCGAGCATGGAAACGGGGCCTTGCTCGACTTTTCCTAGTTTTGGGAGCGACAGAGACTAGAGACTGGGTATATTCCATGAAAATTAATAGGGGGAGAGAATACAGCCCTCTGCCAAGTGTTCTTGTTGAGGAGAATCACAAGAGATACTAGATTGAGAGATTGAAAAAGAAAAGGAAAAAGCTAATTTCAAAGGGAAAAGGAAAGGGTCAGTTTGGATCAAAGTTAGGTTTTGGAGATGTAGATCTCACAAACGTTTTTTAAAAGGAAAAAGGGTGAATTTGGCTCCTGGGGGGAGAGAAGGAAAAGAGAGAGTTATTGGTAAATTTTTGGGCATTTTTGGGCTACAGGAGAGGGTGTAGGTGGATGCTCGAGCTCTTTGGTTTATCTGAGTGTAGAGCATCCCACGGATAATTGCTATAAGGATAGGAGTGGAGTGGGGGGCATTTTGTCACTATGTTGAGCACAAGACAAGCAAAGTGGGGTGGATGACAGAAGGGCAAGGTAGGGCAACCTATGTGTTTGTTTTTCTCCTCCCATGTGTCTTTCTGTCTGCCTACATGAGGATTAAGATATTCAAGCTACCTTTGTCTGCCTCGTCAATGGAGAGTGTAATTAGTTATGTTTGCAATTGTGCATAGTATGCTTGGCAGAAGGTAGGCAGGCAGTGACACAAGGTAGCATGGGAGTGTGTGCTTCACTGCATCTGCTGGTATTGTGACTATGCACAAAATGTAGATGGAGAACTCGTAGGAGATGGGCTCCCATGCCTTTTGAGGGGAAGGGCATATGGTGTAGCTTGACCTACACACTAAGGAATGGGAAAGATGGCGCCCTGATGTGGACATGAAGGAAGGCACTTGCACCCTCTTGCAGACCAATCCATGCATGTTGCTTGCACATGTCAATCATTGTGTGTAGGGGTGTGTGGGAATTGGGCTACGGCTTGGTGGATTCATTGGAATCTAAGAAGTCCAAATAGATGTAAGGTATCTTCAGAGATTCTAGGTAATTGGAGACTAGAGCCACTAGGTGTGACAAAAGTTTTTTTTGGTTTTGATTAACTAGAATCTCACTAGATCCTACTATGCATTTGGGGGTGAAAAGGGGGTGTATGGCACGTGGAAAAGAGAGAGAGAGAGAGAGAGAGAGAGAGAGAGAGAGAGAGAGACATGACATGATTCAATGCATAAGGGTGATCATAGGACGGTGTGTGTTGAGTTTGTCTCTTTCCTTGCTAGTCGCCAATGGCGATTGTGCTTGCTTAAATGTGTGGCCAGTTTTTGCACTAAGGAGTGGAGAAGGCCTGGGTGGAGAGAACTAATTTCCTATCATGCAATCAAGCCTACTCACTAAGAAAACGAGAAATTCGCAAGCTGACTCGAGTAGGGCATCGTAACCATGTGGAGCAGAGAGAGACACATTGGGAAGTGAGCAAGGGTGATGGCTTGGGGGGGGGATGAATTCCACATCAAAATTTACTTTGCTTTGAAATTTTTAGTAGGTCTCTGGATGATGTCATGGCTCGGCACAAGCATGGCGAGTCCTTGTAATTTTTGAGATGATCAATATAATTCACTCACAATTGTGAGTTTGCTAAGAAAAAAAATTCTAGTAGGTGGGCTTAGGAGCTACGTTGTGGAAAAAAAAAGTAAAAGACGATGGTTACGTGGAGATCGCGGGGAGCCAGTCAGGGGGAAGAGGACACATGAATGTGAGCTAGATAGGGGAGCAGGTGCCACATTTATTCTTTTTAGATTGAAACCACCAACTCTCTCTCTCTCTCTCTCTCTCTCTCTCTCTCTCTCTCTCTCTCTCTCTCTCTCTCTCTCTCTCCCTCCTTGTGAACGATGCAGGTAACAGGAGGTCTCTGCTTGTCACGTTTGATGTAGGGACGTCCCTCTAATCGCTCTCTTTCGCTTTGCCTGTCACTTTCCCCATCCAATTAGTTTTCATCTTGCGGTGGTGTGGTGCCTTTGCCAAAGGTGCCAATGGCCAGCCTGCATCATACTCTCTCTCTCTCTCTCTCTCTCTCTCTCTCTCTCTCTCTCTCTCTCTCTAGCATGTAAGACCCCTATGGCGAGCTTGAATCACACTATTTGTGTCTCTCTCTCTATGTTGGTTACCCTTAGAAAATGTTATTGGATGGTTTGAAGCTTATTAAAAATAATAGAGGAAAGAAATGGTGAGTTTAGTAGACGAGAGAGAGAGAGAGAGAGAGAGAGAGAGAGAGACAGAGAGAGTTAAAAAATAAGAACTCTCCAAAAGGATCTGCGCCGGCGCAGATCCCTTGAGGAAGTTTTTTTAAAAAACACAATCTCTCTTTTGAATAAGCTTTGATTTTACAATTCGATGTGTTTTTTAAAAAAAACCTCCCAAAGAGTTTTCAAAAGCTAATTTGCAATTGGTACAAAAGGAAGGTTTTGTTTTTACTCATCTTTGTGTTTTAAAAAAACCTCTCAAAGAGTATTCAAAAACAAATTTGCACCTAGTACAAAAGGAGAGAGAGAGTTTTTTTTTTAAAAGACGCCCTCAAAGGATCTGTGCCGGCGCAGATCCTCTGAGGGAGTTTTTTTCTTTAAAAATCTCTCTCTCTCTCTCTCTCCCTCTCTCTCTCTCTAGGGTTTCTAGAGCAACTCCGCTCACGGCTATGCTACTTGCGAGTCCTTGTCCTCGAGGGTGCAAAAGAAGGGTTCTATGACAGGGCGAAGCTTGGGTGGGGTCAGCTGGAGTCAACAGTATTGGATGCGTGGAGGGCAATGGGCTCTGGGGTGAGCCATCAAGTAGCTTCAACCCTTTTATCTTTTTTTCAATGGTAGAGGCCCCCCCTCGAATCCCTACGAAGGGCGCAAACAGGGGCTCATCCTATCTGTTGCACAACAACAAAAATCTCCCCTTGCCTCTCTAATATGAAGTTGCACTATTAAGAGGATGGAAACACTTTCTTTCACCTACATCACGAGTTTTCAGAAGCAAGAAAAGAGAGAGAGAGAGAGAGAGAGAGAGAGAGAGAGAGAGAGAGAGAGAGAGATTTGCCTTTTTTTTTTTTAAACATTGCTATAGCCCCTGCCCATAGCAATCTTTGCACTTGAGGATGGTGGTGGCACTACTCGATGTGGATGTGGTGGCGAACAGTCTTGCTGAGAAGAGGCAGACTCTTTTTGTGTGGGCTACATCACATGAATTGCCATAGAGTCACCAAAGACATATTGCACATTTGTGTGTGTGTGTGTGTGTGTGTGTGTGTGTGTGTGTGTGTGTGTGTGTGTGAGTGAGAGAGAGAGAGAGAGAGAGAAAGAGAGAGAGGTTTCTTAAATGCAAAGAGAGGGTCTAGAGTCTTTGTTTATTGCATGCACTATGAGAGAGAGGGGGGATTAGAAAAAGTGGGAACAAAATCTTAATGTTTTTTTTTTTTTTGGTGTGAAACTCACAATGGGGAGTAGATTATATTGCCATAACCAAACAATTTACAAGGTTCTGCTATGCTCGTGACACACCATGCCAACTTTACGGGGTCTTAGCTACATCGGCTGATTGGGGAGCCACCCCATGACAAGGGGTGAGCCCATACCTTTACCCAAACAAGGTACCCAATGATAAGGGACGAGCCCACACTCTATTCCTATGATCCATTCAGTACAACGCCAAGGCCCTCTTCCACTTATCAAAGTTATTCTATTTTCCAATGGCGATGATCGCCTCTTGGCTTTCTTGGATTATCTCCATAATGTAACAGTTTTCATGATGCTCTCAAAAATTCGACAATTCCTCGCTTTCCAAATATGTTTGAAGTAGTTGAATCTCATGATTTGTGGTGAGATAATCATTCATTGGCTCTCAAACGCCTTCCCTCGTAAGAAGAGATTGTTCTTGAAGAATCCTATTCTAAAGGTGTTTTGCACCCATTTGAAAATATTCCTTGCCATACCACATATCCCCGGGCATTCCTTAATTAGGTGAAGGAGGTCTTTGCTAGCCATTTTTCATTGTGAACATCTATCCAAGACAATTCCACGAGTGAGAACCTTCACCCCAGTCGATAGGGCTCCCCATAGTACTTTCCATATAAATACCTTCATCCATTAAGATTCTCCCTTTCAGGATTTTCTCAAAAAAATAGTGGCTACATACTCTTTATGTAGTTTTTTTTTTTAATCTCCATCAAAAGGGTCTGGCTCTTTTAGCTACACACACACACACAGAGAGAGAGAGAGAGAGAGAGAGAGAGAGAGAGAGAGAGAGAGAGAGAGAGAGAAAGCTATTGTGTGGATTTGTGGGAAGCTCCCCACCTTCCCTTTTTTAAAAATATTTGCCTTAGCCCCTCGCATTGGTGCATGGGGAGGTCGAGAGGGGGGGGGGAATAAGTTGCAATCGTCTACGACTTAGCCGCATTGAATATCACATACAAAATTGTATCCACTAGTTGGGATCCTCTTTGAGATGGATCGTTCCTTAGTTGGAAAGAGGCAAAAAGAGGAAAAAGGCCAAGGCCAATCGACCTCTTTTTTTAATAGTCTAGAGGGAAAACAAGGTAGAAAGTGAATTGAGGAAGTAAAGTGCATTGATGGATGCGATGACCCTAGGTGCATCCCACCCCATTAGCATTGACATCAACAAATAGGTGGCGGTCTCAATTTGCAACACCCTAAAATATTCACTATAGCCGGCTACTAAGGTTTTCGCATGAGCAAAGTTGAAAATAACTAAGGCTTGCTATAGTTAAGCAAAGAGTTGAAAAATATTGAAATATAGTGCAAAAGTAAGAGTGGGCGGTGGGGTGGGGGTGTCAAGGGTTGCCTGCAAGGTTGAGCGGTGATGCATAGGAAGGCCTACAGACAACATGCTAGCAATGTTAGACTAATGTTTGAGAAAAATGATCTTCACAAACAGGATCCCTTTGGAGATGGAAAATCTACAAGGTTTCTTTTACTTGATAGAAAAAAATGCAAGAAAAAACAAGCTCAAGAGTTATCAAATGTCAAGATTGCTAGCAGGTACCTCTTGCTTAGCATAGCCTCTTTTTAATTTAACTACCATCTTTAGGAGGTATAAGGACAATTTGTTTAGCCTCTCTTGAGTGAACAAATGAGTGACTTACCGGAACTCTTGGCTATGTGTGTTTTGATAAAGTTCCTCTCATTAACTCGCTCGATTTTATCATCGCTCGAAAAAGTTCGCTCGGAGTTTGGGATTCCTCACTCAGCCCCAGCCTGCAAGGGTTAGCCAGCATCCCCAGACAAAGACACAATGCACACATGCAGAGACACCCTCTAAGCCTGGGGCTCCAACGGAGGAGGGATGGGAGCAGCTCCATGGTCGACAATGGCAGGGGACATAGTGAGACAGCCTGGCACTTAGAGTGGTGCTCAGGCACCTGCCCAACAGCAGTGGATTCCCACGGGGAACCATTTCGGTCCTCTTGAGCGGGATGAGGTCCCTGCTCCAGCCCCCACCTCAGCTTCACCCTTGATAGTCCCTCCCCCAAGAGTTCCCCCCTTCCTTATCATCCTCCCCCCTGCCTCCTACTCCCGCCGCCTCTTTCCCCCGCCCCTCTACCCCTGCCGCTCCCCCCCGCCCTTCTTCTCCACCTCTTCCCCCTACTCCTAATCCCCCCCCCTCCCGCTCCAGTTCCTCAATCGACCCAGGGGGCAAGGCCATCTCCGGCTGCTAGGAGATCTCTTCGCACTTCCATTGCCGCAAGTCGCTTGGCGAGAGAGGGACAGCCTTTCTTGCGACCCCCTCTACAAGTACAGACGTCTCCTTTTGCAGCTATCCCTCATGGTTTGACGAGCATTGACTTGCGGTGCCAATGGGACTTCTTCTACTACGACTTCACTCATTTTATCGACGACCCATCAGCAGACCATGAGGCAGCCTGCTTCAGGGTCCATGTTTTGTTCCTTGCAGCTAGGGGGATAGAGGCCTTGGACTCAGCGGTTGGCTTCTCTTTTCTCCTTTGCGGTAGGGACCAGATTGAGTGGACTCTCAACTCGGTGTTGGGGTGGTTACACACACAGGTCCTAGAGTTCTCTCACCACATGGGAGAACTAGGAGTTACAGACATGCTGTAGACTTTGTGGCCACTGGCCAAGTTTGTGGTGGCCCCCCAGATACAGCAGGTTGTAGACACAATGTGGTCTACTTCTTTGCCAATACATAGTGCTTGCCATGCTATGTAGACATTCATAAGGACGCCTAGCCAGAGGAGGTTGCTTTAGAACGGCTCGCTCTACTTGGGCTTGGGACAGGCACTCATTGCAGTCACTTCTATCTAGAGGACGCTCAGATGCAGATTACTCCTCATCCAAGCCAGCCTCAAAGACAGGATGTTTAGCTGCTCATGTCCTCTCTCGCTCCCCATGAGGATCCTATCATGAAATGTGCAGGAACTTGGTGGGCCCCAGTTTCAGCGTCAATGGGGGTAACTGCGTCAGGAGCTTCAGCGCTACCTTGTGGGAGGAGAGATTGATCTCCTTATGCTTCAGGAGCACCATCTATGTGAGAGCCGCATTAGACGTTGTGATCAGCTCTTGCATAGACAATAGGATACTTTTTGGTCAGCTAATTTTGGACCTAGAGGCATCCAGGGTGGGGTATGTATGACTATTGCGGATTCTCTGCAGCACGCCATTGTGGGTAGAGGGATTATTGTGCCAGGTAGGGCTCAGTGGATTACTATGCAGGTTCATGGTTGCCTTGTGGGCTTCTTGAACATCTATGCACCCAATGTGGCGAGTGCTCGAGTAGAGTTTTGGTCAAATATTTGAGTCTCTACCGCTGGCAGACCACTGGTGCATAGGGGGGGACTCAACATGTTGGGGGACCCTTCTGAGAGGATTGGTGGTAGCCATGCTACTGTGCATGGAGTTGAGCTGGCAGCTTGGGAGAGGTTTTGTATGACTCTAAGGGTCTCGGATGTATGGCAACACTCTAGTTTTGTGAGGCCCCTAGACAGCCTTGCGTTCTCTCATTCGAACCACAGAGTGGCAGGAGTGAATCTATTGCGGATAGATTGCTTCTACACTAGTGACCACTTCAGTGACTTGGGAGGGACAATTGGCATTCTGGCAGGGACTTCCTTCTCGGACCATTCACCAGTGATCCTCACAGTGGCAGAGAAGCAGAGAAGAGGGAGCATGATGCTTCGCATCCTAGAGAGGGTCTTGCTGGACTCTGCACTCAGAGAGTGAGTAGAGGCTCTCTCGACAAAGAGCTTGAACAGGCAGGATTCTCCTGCTGACAAAGTGGCCTTAGGACTAGCTCAGATTAGTCGTTTCTTTCTCCAGGAGTCTTTGGCTCGCCGGTTTGCAATGAGAGGAGGAGTAGCATCTCATACGGGGCATTGCTTTGTTACAGAGGATGCAGGAGCAGCATCTAGACAGTCCTTGGTTGGAGGATTAGCTACAATAGGCTCGCCAGGAACTTGTTAGCACAGAGGAGCGGCAACATGAGTTTGCTCTCCATCGACAGGCATCTCAGTGGACACAGGTGGGCGACAGAGTGACTGGTGCTTTCTTCAAGGTAGTGGGACCTTGACATTCGCATGCCAAGGTCAGTCGGTTGAGGAGGCCCGACGTGTCAATTTCTTCTGAGCCTGAGGATATACGTGCAGTTGCTACTGACTTTTACCGTGACTTACTGTCTGCAGAGCCTCAAATAGAGCTTCAAGATGCATGCAAGGAGCAGGTATGGTCATAGATGCCTTGCCTTGTGGCTGAGGAGATACATTGAGGCTTGAGCTGCCACTTCAGCTTGAGGAGATGCACACAGCTCTTAGTGCCCTCCCGCATGGTAGTTGTCCACATGAGGATGGGTTGACTCCCAATTTTTTCTTGGAGTACTGGGACTTGCTTGGACCATATCTCCATAGTGCTTTTCAGTACATCTTGCACACAGGAGTGATGCGTGACAGCATGAGTGAGGGCTTGATCTACCTCATTCCCAAGGAGGGTAGCTCCTTGGATGAGATTCGACAGTGGCACCCCATCACCATCCTCGATTCAGCCTACAAAATTCTTGCCAAGGCTCTGAGTTTGAGGATCTAGCCACTTCTAGAGAGCCTTATACATGGGACTCAACTAGGTTTTTTCAAGGAATGCAGTATCCTTGACAACATCTTTACTTTTTGGGAGGCTTCTGCCGTAGCGTGGCTCCGTGGTGAGGACCTGGTGATTCATCTTCTTGATTTTGAGAAGGCATACAATAGAGTTGACTAGGACTTTCTAGAGGGCACTCTACGCAAGATGGGCTTCTGAGATGCTTGGATCAGAGGGGTGTCAGCTTTATATAGACATGCTCACAGTCACGTACTTTTGGCAAGAGGTAGAGGTGATCGCTTCATGCTCACACGTTCGGTCATACAGGGTTGTCCTCTTGCCCCTTTCCTCTTTCTGTTCTATGCAGAGGTGATGAGCAGGTTTTTGGTGTCGCAGTAGGTTGGTCTACGGGACTTAGCACTCCCTATTTAGGGAGACTCAGCTATTGGACGCTGAGTTTACCAACGACTCAGCCTTGTACTTAGATGGCCAGGAGGCCAACCTTCACAAGTGTGAACAGGATTTGGAGACCTTCTGTTGTGCATCTAGCACACTGATCAACTGGAGAGAGACTGAGTAGCTTTCTCGGTTGGTAGTGCTCATGTGCCCGATTGGATGCCAGGAGATGGTTTTAGGTCTAGGGCTACAGTTCGGTACTTGGGCTGTCACGTTGGTTTGGACTTGTCTCCGGAGTAGCAGATGCTCCCCTCCTCCTATCTATCAGGAGTATGTTATTACACTGGACCTCATCACGACTTTCTTTGGGTGGCAGAGTAGTAGTGGCCAACCAAGTGTTGTTGGCGACTATGTGGTACATCACTTCTTGCTAAATCTTCTCGAGTTCTTGTATCAGCCAGGTAAAGAGGCTGATTAGGAACTTCCTTTGGTCTGGACGTGACACTCAGATAGCCCGAGACAAAGTGTCTTGGCAGGTCATCACTCTTCCTTGTTCACAGGAAGGGCTTGGGATCATTGGCCGAGCACAGCAGAGTAGATCCCTTCTTGGGAAGTTCATAGTCAAAGGACTTCTTCCAGGTGAGGAGCCCTCGAAGGAGTTCTTGTTATAGTGGCTTCGTGCTAGGGTGCCTCAGGATGGAGGCCCCTAGAGACCTTCGACCAGATGGATCTTCACAGAGATGCGCAGAGTTGGTTTGAGCAGCAGACTGGAGGACCGCTTCGTTGTGAGTTTGCTTCGATCTTGGGAGCACTTGCGGCGAGGCCTGCAGCAGCGACATCCTACTTGCACAGAGGAGCGCCTACGACAGCCCCTTGTTTGGAACCCCATTGTTAGCACTCAGAGAGGCCACTTGGTTGGTAGTCGGCCTCATGTTTCCTGGGGTCCCATGGCAGCGGGTCCAGCGCGCTCTTTAGGTGACTTTTTAGAGTTTTCAGGCTTGTCGGAGGAGGTGCAGGGTTTCCAGCTACTACAAGGCATGAGAGGGGTGCAGAGCATGTGCCATGACATTTCAAAGGCAGTTCCAGCTGAGTGGCTCACACCGCTCAAGCCAGTAGCACCCAAGTGGATGGAAGCCTTCACACGACCGGAGGTTCTCATCTCAATTCGGGCCTGCTCAGAGATTGTTCCGTCACTTTTCTTCAAGCTACAGGGTGAGGGACGCTTATAGCGAGTTGCAGTAGAGGCCCTGCAAGTGGTAGAGTGTTGTTTTTAGAGGATCCGAGTGGTGGGCATCTGTGGGAGGACTTGTGTCATCGATTCTGACCCAGCAGCTCTTGAGACTGGACACTGGAGACTATGGGCTTGGGAGTGTTGTCACTGGCACGAGTACAGTGGGATCCTAGAGAGTGGCTTTGGAGGGACCCTTTATCTTATGTAGACCACTGAGGTGTCCGGTTCTTTCAGTACACTATTCGACTAGGACGTCACATACTAGCTACAGCACCTCATTGGCAGGAGGAGGGTCTCACAGCTGAGTTCTTGGCAACCTTCTGGGAGAGGTTGTGGGACTCCAGAGAGCCGAGGCGAGTCACCTTGTTTTAGTGGCTGGTCGCACACAGAGCTACAACAGTGTGGAGTTGGCTAGTGCATAATGGTCTCTTGGCCGCATGTGCAGCTTGTGACCATCTTGTGGAGAGTCAGCGTCACTATCTTTGGGACTGTCCTTTTGCACAGCAGGTGTGCTTAGAGTTCTTTGGCTGATGCTTTCTCTTTCCACGGCTCGACAATACACTTGCGGAGCAGCGGCTTGGTCCACCCTCACGGGCCCGACACTTCAGTTTGAGCTATCTTCCACTAGCAGAATGATAGTGATGCACGAGGTGCAACCTACACTCCAGCCTGCCCATAGAGCTTACTCCATAGGAGTGGTGCAGTGAGAGAGAGGAGTGTTGGGAGCTCATAAGTGGATTGACACTCTGGTTCATCTAGCGGGCCCGTTGCTTCCGCATCTTTGAGGCTCGCCCTATGCCACCAGCAGAGTCTGTTCATGATCCTTGGCTATAGCTAATCCACACTCTCAGAGGATAGCTCAAGAGACTTCAAGGCAACTCCGACCGCACGTGGGAGAGCAGAGAGGATTTCCTTTGAATATGGCGTCCTGGGACTTTCTACACCATGGTCCAAGGTGTACTCCGATGGCACTATCGACCACCTGTGTGGCTTTTCCCTCCCCCCATTTCTTGATTTATCCCCATTGTACATATGCTAGTTTTTCATTGGGAGAGTCTCCCTATCATGGTTGTTGTAGCCCTCTCTTGAAGAGGTGGTTGTCGCCCTATTGTAAGGTCTCTGACCCCGATCAAAAAGAGCACCATTGTACCTTGAAATGAATATAATGGAAAAAGTTACTATTTTTAGCAGTTTTCTAAATTCTATCAGTGCCATAATGTTTAGAATATTTTTAAGATTCGAAATGTGAATTAAAATAATTTTTGTAAAAAAATTCCAAAAATACTAAGTTTTTGGTCACCCGACCCATCCAGTTTTGACCATCTCGAAAAATTGCACCCGTACTCCAAATTTGAAAAAATGCATTTTCAGACCTCGAGGGCTGCTAAATATGGCAGGTACTCGGGCCAGTACGACTTAGTTAGAGCTTGCTATAGCAATTTTCGGCATCAAATTCCGACTCGTATGACCCGTTTTAGCCTAAAATCAATTTTTCCCAAAATTGTCCGGGGAGGCACTGGGGGCCCGAGGCTGTGTGGGAACAGGTTCCAGCCCACTCCACCTCAGCTTTAGCAGCTAGGGGGCGCCTTCTCTCTTTGTGGGAGTCCTGGGAGAGTTTCCAAGCCAGTAACTAAGTGTCAGAGCCAGTTAACCAAGCCAACTGGACACTTGGTGGGTAGGGGAACTGGACTTGCCAATGCAGAGACTCAGTGCTCCCCCATATGCAAATAGCAAGGCTGGTCAATTTTCAGCCTGTAGGAGCCTATTTAAAGGCCAGTGCACACACACACACACACCCAGTACACCTACACACACCTTGGGGAGGTGTTGTCGGTACACACACAGTTTTTGAAGGAGAAGCAAGAAGGGATTGGATCAGAAAATCAAGAGGATTCTCATCCCTAATCACGGTAATCATGGTTTAATTCCTGCTCTTCTTAATTCTCACCATTATTCTCCAAATTCCTCGTTTACTATGCTTAATCTTAGCTATAATTCCCAATAGCTACTCTCTAAGTTTACATAGCTATACTCCCTTGCATAATCATCATTCAATTAGCTAAATTATACAGTTATTCATCATCCTTAATCACGGATTAATGCATGATTAGGAAAGATTTCTCTCTCTAGGCAACATAGTTAATAGATTGCCAGCTAGTAATAATGTAGATTTGATGAAATTCATTCTTTTATCATTCAATAGTATTGTAATTAAATTAGACTCAATCATCTCCCACATTACAATGTGATTAAGGCTGAAAATTAATCCGTCATCAGGTAATTAAGAAGAAATTTTTCTATCACACATGCCTGTGGTAATTCTGCATCTTCAAATTGCTCTAGGAAAATGATTGAGCTTGCGTACTTCATCTCTTTTGTAAATCAATTAGAGAAATTCTGAATTTCTTAATCATCTAAGCCAAGTGATTAACCTTAGAGCCATTTCCCATAGGGTAAGTAAGGAATTACCCATAAAATTGCTAGGTCTCGCAGGAAAAATCTAATCTCTTGCCTAAGGAGGATTCTTTAATAATTCTAATCTGCCATTTGGTTTTTACGATGCTCTCAGACTTTAGCTCTTTTCTTCAAGTTTATCATTTAAAGTAGTGAGTAAAATGGCCCCGGTTAAGAGAACTCGCTTCGGTGGTGCCCACGACCATGAGGCGGGAACGAGCAATACAAATGGAAAAGGAAAAGCTCCCATGGTCGAACAAGCACCGGCCATCTCACGAGCCAATGACGAAGAAATGGAAGAGGTAGATCACAGTTTTATTCAAGTTGTTTAATTTAACATTGCATACGTTTAGCTAGGAATGAACATATCCCCAAACATGTTGGAGAAATCCGACGGAAACCTCGGCAATTGAATTCATTTTTATATTAAAGTCTAAAGTAGGAAAGAAATGATTGACAGATATACTGTTTGCAATAGGAAAGAATGTCTGCTAGGGAAAATTTAGCTCGGCATGTTCATTCTATTTCCAATGTTGAATTAGTCATGAACACCCTCCTGATCACAGGGGGCAGAGTTCCTGGTTAAGGGCTCTTGAATCCACGACTGCTGGTTAAGCGGTGGATACCGCGGTGGGAACCCACGTCTGTTGGTTAAGCAGTGGGAATGTCCATGTTGTGCTTTCTATGCGGTGGACATACCTAGTTGTATGGGCAGCTAGGCGACAACGAGAGGAGTAAACTCTCACTGGAGGGGGGATGTTGTACCTCCAGAACATTGGAATTTTAATGAATAAGTTTGAGTAGAATTTTTACTAGAATACTGTCTTGGTGCCGCTTTGCAATACTGATTGAAGGGTTGTCTTAACGAACATTGTGATTCGGAATCTAATCAAGGAATGTTTATGTTGAACAACCATTGTGGTAGTAATTAGGACACACAAGGAAGTGTGAGTGTGGGGGTGGAAAGTGGGGGCTTGGCTCAGGTTGCCAATGCCTATGAGAAGGGTGGTCCCGATTGGTCGGGAACTCTCTGTCTCCATAGTGTTTAAATCGATACTAGTAATACTCATTGCCCCTAGAGCGGCGAAGTCTCAAGTGTGCGTGCCTCTGAAACATGGGGAAAAAGGCACTCGGGATTTCTCTTCTCTTGGAAGGTGGGTCTTAGAATCGCTAGATAGGTTAAGTACGCTTCCCTTGCGACGTGGAGTTAGATCTCATTGCTAGTAGACTCGAACTCGACTCACTTTGTGATGAGAGATCGTCCGCTAGTTGAACCCTGAACCACTTTGTTTGCTTCCGCTATAGATCTAGTGGCCACCAGGTTCACCATCAGATCCGCTGTTTGATATGGCGGGGTGGGGACCTCACACCTATGGGCAGTTTCATTAACTAATAGAAGGATCTTTTCCTCAAAAAAAAAAGCATAATAATCATGACGAAGATGGAAAGCTTAAGCATTGAATCATGGCTCCTGGTTGGATTTTCATTCCATGGCCAAGAGTCTTGGTGTAGACTCTCAAATTCGCATCAAGCTTGGAGAAGGAGATGGAGCTCTTGCACTTTTCACTTCACACAATGAGAGAGAGAGAGAGAGAGAGAGAGAGAGAGAGAGAGACTGGGAGAGTATATCCCTCAAGATATCCCCCTCCTTGATTGGGTTGACCCCCTCTTCTAGCTCATGCCTGAAGCTCATTGGCTCCATTAGGCAAAATTTGGACTCACAAAGGGTCCCTTTAAGGAGTTTGACTTTACCTCTCTCTACCAAAACGGGCGCATGGATAAATTTTTGCAAATAAACTCCAAAGTTGGTGGAGGTTTGATAGTTAGAATGTCCTCTTCAAAGCTCTATCTACTGATATATAGCACGCCATGAGATTCCTCATATTTTAGAAGATTCTTTTTTTGATTCACCTATGATGTGACAACTCTGTCGGAATCTAAGTGAATAAAAAAAAGAATCTTCTAAAATATGAGGAATCTCATGGCATGCTATATATCATTAGATAGAGCTTGAAGAGGACATTCTAATTGTCAAACCTCCACTAGCTTTGGAGTTTATTTGCAAAAATTTATCCATGAGCCCGTTTTGGTAGAGAGAGGTAAAAACAAACTACTTAAAGGCCCCCTTTGTGAGTCCAACTCAAGCCTAGCCAATCACAAGCCTCGATCAAGTCAAACACTAGAGATAGTCTTTGGACAAGTTTCCTCCTTTTTCCTTTGAGAAAGAGGGCTTGATAAATGCCTAATCAATTAATTTATTTATCTAAATCCTCATTGGACCTCTCTAAGGGTCAACCAATAGGCTTTAGGCACATTATAGGGGCAACCTAGCGAGGGGCTTGTCATGTGTCCAATATGCCTCTTTGAGAAAGAGGTGCCCCTTGGGTGAGGGGAAGGTCATCCATGCATATCCCCTCCTTGTAGGGCTCGCCCCCTTGTTTGTAGACATAGGTCTTGAATTTATACTCCTAAGCACCTTGGCCCCCTAGTTTCTTAATCACCTCAAGCACCTTAGTCATCATGCATGCAAATAGCAAGAGCATGACATCTCTCTCTACCATACCCCTAGCCTCAAGGGCTCTCCCCTTCCTTGTAGGGATTTAGTTTGAACTTTAAGAACATGCCTAGCTTAAGTTTTACCTTAGTTGTCAAGAATCTCATGCACTTTAATCATCAAGCACCTCAAGCATAGGCCTAGCTTAACCTAAGGTCTAAGGACTTTTACACAATCCTTTGGAGTTCTTTCAAATGAAGCTAACTCTAAGGTTTTTTAAGTCCCATTACCTGGCATTTCTCTTTGATAGACCATCTCCCATTTGGACTCATCACCTTTGGTCCCGTGTTGAGATAGATCCAAAAGCACATGTCTATATTCTAACCCTTGTTCCCATTTATTCTCCCACATTAAATGATCAGTTTAATATGAGAAAATCATTTTGGTTGGTTAGATATTAGATTTTTTGACATGCTTACATAACCAATTGTTCCCAGTGCAAAGAAAAAGTAGTCATTCTACATGCCACATTATTCCAGATATTCGTCACACCAAGGTGGAGGAGATATTTGGTTGAATACTTGACAAATAGGAAATTCCCTAAAGACATGAGTAAACAGAGACAAAGAGCAATTGAGAGTGAATCATTCAACTATTTGATGATTGCTCATCAACTTTACAAACAAGGAAAAGACCAGCAGCTTAGACAGTGTGCCAACAACGAGGATGAATATCTTCCTATCTTGGATCAAGCACATGCTGGACTTGCAGCTCATCATTTCTCTCATGAAACAATGGGTAGAGCTATATTGATGGCTAGCATTTGGTGGCCAACTCTACTTGTTGATGGAAAATAATTTTTTTAATGATGTGGCTCTTGTTAAAGAGAAAAAATGCCAACTAGATCATTAGATAGTATGCCTTTGCGATCAATGATGGGAGCAAGAACATTCTCTAAGTGGGGTACAGACTTTGTTGGTCCAATACAACCACCTGCATACAAGAATCAGGCACAACATATTAGTTTGGCCACATATTACTTGACTAAATGGGATAAAGCTAGAGCCACTAGGAAGAATGATGCTCAAGCCAGTGTTGCATTCCTATATGAGTACATATTTACACGGTACGGACTTCCTATTGATCTTGTGAGTTATTGAGGAACACATTTTCCCAACAAGGTGATAGAACATTTGTTGATTGTGTTTATGGTGATCCATAACAAATCCGTGCCCTATCATCCTCAGGAAAATGGCCAAGCAGAACACACGAACAAACTCTTAGTCTTGGTGCTTACTAGGATTGTAAGATTGGGAAGAGAATATTGGGAAATGAATCTCCATTCAACCGTATGGGCTTATAGAGTGTCATTCAAAATAACTCTAAATGCCACTCCATTTAACTTGTTCTATGGAATTGATGCTATCTTACCAATGGACTTTCTGCTACAAACACTTAAAGGTCATGAGTTGCTAGAACAACTTGAGAATCTGGAACAACTAGATTAGTGGAGACTAGCCACTATACCACACATATATGCTCAAAAATGGAAAAAAAAATAGTTCTTTGACTCATATTTACTGAGAAAAGTATGTAAGCCATGAGATTTGGTCTTAGTTTACTCACTACAGCAACATATCCCTGAATTCAAAAAAAAGGGGCATGGTTCTTTTGTAAATAATTGAGAGCGTTTATCCAAGTGGGGTAGTTAAATGGGCCACCTTAGATAGAGAAATAATGGAAAATTGGATCATTAGTGAATGTCTCCTTAGAAAATACCAATTACCATTGACTAATGATCTCCTGCAAAGGACGCACACAAACAAAGAACAAAAGCTTAAACGACAATAAGTGATCAAGGAGGTTCAAGAGGAAGCGTGAATTATAATCTTAAAAAGAGAATCTGTAATGCAATCCATCCTTGAAATTTTCTTCGTCAATACACTTCAAATTTACCTCAATACTTTTCTCAATATTTAATAGAAGATGAAATAGAAACAGATGATGAATGGATGGATGGATTGATGAATGGATGGATGGATTGGGTATGCAAAAAATGGTAACATTGAAAGATGGATCCGAAGTCAAAGCACTCACAAAAAAATTCAAAGCACTCGCAAACATAGGTGTTCAACTTAATGCCATAAACTATTAACATATAGAAAGGTGACCACCCAACCATTGGGGCACTGCAGTACTAAAGTCAAAGGCTATCATAAGGAATTCACTCCAACATTGGGTTTGATCAATCTCAATACCTTTTTGTATAGATTTTTATGCCCACATATGTTTATTTGCATTCTTGATGAAAATATGAATGAAGACATCGTACTAGGACTTCCATGGATGAGAACGAACAAAGTTGTCTAGGATTGGGATGACAAAGTTCTCTAGTTAACACTCAAGGGAGAATAGTTAGGAGTAGCTTTTGCTCACAACCATGAAGAATGGAAAGCCTCTCTCAAAACTCATAAGCTACAAGAAAACAAAATCAAGTCAACACCACTATCAACTATTTGATACAAAATTCATCCTCATAGCATATGCATGCAAGGAACCAGGCAATTTTGGGTCACAAAATCTTAGCTACACAATAATCCTACACAGATTTGGGTGTTCAAGAAACTCTTGACGCTTGTCCCATTTTTGAACCCTGAACCTTTGGCTAAGGTGTAAAAGCCGTTTTTTTTGTGAAAAACCTAGAGACTTTTTGGATAATGAACGTTACGACAGCTTTTTTGAGATCTGTGTACTCTCCTACTTTCTTCTCAAGCTCATAACTCCCTCATGAAGTGTCCGTTTGGAGTGTTGTTTGATCCATTGCTTTCACCTGTGAAAAACCAATCATGACATTGTGCTTTTCTTGGGGTAAAACTTTGTTTTTTTTATGGTCGCCTACTGCTTAATATTCTCCTAACTCAAGATTTACTTAACTAAATTGAATTTTATACATTGGAGAGGTATAGGAACAACATTGCTAAGCTCTAGATGGATGCATTTGGGTCTAAAAATGGTTAGGTCAAATATGTCTTGTAGATAATAAGCTCAATTTTGGAAGTAGTTGAAAGGGGGATTTGAGGATATGTGTCTTTAGATGTTTCCTATCCATCCTATAAGTTTTTCCTTGTTTGAACTTTGTTTCCTTAGTGAATCGACCAGATTTTCTTGCGGTGTCATAGTTAGTATTTGCTACCTGACATGCAGTTGAGTGTGTTTTAAGATAGGACTAAGTGTGTTTTTCAAGAGAATGACAACCTCTCATAGCCTCCATGCACTAGTCAAGTTGACTCCATCTCATGGTATGACACTTATGTTTGTGGTTCTCATTGTCACTACAATAACATAGTGAGGCTTGGCATTTGGGGAGCCCCACAAATATACATGCAAAGACAAGAAAAACAATATCCACTCTTGCAAGTGAGATTTTACTATTTCCAAAACCTTGCACATATTAAGAAGATAATTACCTCCAACGTGGTAACTATCATTGCCCAATCAAGAACCTCAACCTTGCAGCCGAGTCTTTGAAGCATGCACTCTGAGAAGGCTATTTTTGCTTCAATAAATTGACTTTTTGAATTCCTCTATTTTCTCTCTACATTGTCAAATGTCCTCCCCAAGGCTAATAGCTACACCACTGACACCATCTATGCGGATCGTATTCTTTCTTGCTGCTTGCAACCCTGAAAAAATGCCATTCTCTATAATTTCTCTTTCCTCACATGTTTTGTGAACCCTTGACATGTGCATCTGTATCTTCTCATTGATTTCATATTATATAATATATCTTGTGTGGTACGTAATTTCCATTTCATTGTTTACATCGTCAAGTAGCCCCGTGTCCATGTTGTCACCTCCTTATGGCATACTAGCATTTGGAGAAGTCAAATTAAGGGGACCATTTGTTATGTGCCACCTGTTCATTTTACTATCCCAAGCAACCTTGTTCTTCTCTATCCTAGCCATAGTTTACTCTGCATAAACTTCCCATGCTACCTAGCTACTTCTCCAGATCGTCTTCTTTGCTATGACATTTTTCATACACAAAACCCATTTCAAAGGAGACCCCCACCTCATAATTTGGTGGAGGCTCCTCATATACATGTACATGGAGAAGCATAACCTCCTTAAAAAAGTCTTTCTTGACGGGTCTTTAGATGCACCTTCTTGCTACTAACATGACTGCGTAAAAACAATCAGTCACATTTTTTGAGTCTTATTTGTATCTATCAATAGTTGTGGATTCACTCTCCCAACCATGTTCAAACCATACTCCCTCTTGAAATCCTCCGTAATGAAAAAGGTATCCAAGGTGGGTATCTTCACCTTTGAAGCATGCCAGTGCATCCCTTTGCTTTTGGAGAGATCAATGGGTTGTGAGACATTTGACCTATGGCCTCATCTTTTTTGTGTTGCTTTTGCTTTTGGGACAAGTGGATTCTTGCTAGATCTCTCTTTCGGCGTCACGACTTGAACACAAATACACACTTCTTCATCAGCTCCTTAACATAACATATGTTTTGATTGTTTTTAGATGTGATAGAATTGCTCTAATTTATATACATAAGCACTAAATCCATGCAAATAGAGAATCTTAATTAATCCATGCACCCCCTAGAGAGAGAGAGAGAGAGAGAGAAAGAGATGCATGCCTCTATTCAATGGAGAAGTAACAGCTGGTGATGGAGACCTTGAAAATTCTGGTGGGCTCGCTACTACAAAGTGCAAGGTAGAGTAATGCAATCTTGACCCATTTAGCAATTTCCTGCTAAGAGTGTGGGAGGTCTAAGAGGTGGTTCTAGGCAATGCACTGCCCACTACTCTGCATGATAACCAAACATTCAAATAGTGTAGTTGAGTCCAAAATTTGCAATCTTCTAAGAGAGGTATTTAAATTTTTTTCCTCCAAAAGTTTTATCTTTGAGGAGAATAACCTTAAAATCCATGCTGCATATCACTTTAAACTCCATCACTATAAATGAATTTTTTTGTACATGTATCTTTGCTTACACCTAGAGAGAGAACACCAAAAATTGTATTTTCATAGAAGTCCCTCCAGATTTTCTTAATGGTAATTAGCACGCTATTACTATGAGTCCAACTCTCTTTCATCCACCCTAAACATAACAAAGCTTGGCCCAATGATGTTACAAGTAGCCATGGATTATACGATTGCCCCATCAATGTGGTTGTACATGTGGTCACCTCTTGCTTGGAGCTCAAGTTTCAAAATTGTGCTCTAAGTATCTCATGAGTGCGCCTAATCATTTTGCTAATATTATATGTTGCCTATATCCTATTTGCAATTGTGTCAGAGTGCAACATCGAAGGAGTCACTTGGTTGCCACCCGAAGCGCAATATTTGGTGAAGGACTTCAAAGGAGATGAAGTAGAGAGGCACCAATATTTCACTCTAGAGGAAAGAGTGCAGTTGTTTCATATGGGCATTTTAAGAATCATTGCACAAGTACAAAAAGAGGCATGGTCCCTCATATTCCCTCGCTTTAATGAAATGGATATGGGCGACATGTGAGAATGCGTTTCACCACCTAAGGGCAAATTTTCCAACATATTGGCAGATCAAAAGAAAGCTCCTATACGCCCTCCCACATATCAAGAAATAGAGATGTGCCAGAATATGCTTGATGGGGTGCCTTTTATAAATTCCCTAGTAAAGACCATGGCAGATGCTCACAAAAAAGGAAGTATACACTGTGACCTGCACGCATGGAGCATCATGACTGATTTTACAAAGGAGGGTGTGCCCCATGTCGGTGTCATTGATTGGGGATTAGAGTTGCGAGTGGGCATTGAGAAGCAAGTAGCTAACATTGTAGACTCGGATCATCCCCTACGTCCAGGGAGGGCTCCCAGTCGAGCTTTGTGACCCAAAATCTACTCGTACTCTAAATCCATTAACACCTATGCAATTGCTTTCTTCATCAAGAAACTATGTGATTGGTGTAAATAATTTTTTGAGAATTACATCGTGCCTTGGACAAAGCGAAAAAAAATTGATTGCAACATGATTGCCAATATAATGTGCAGAAACTATATAGCTTCGTGACTTAATCTCACCCGAACTGTCCACTCCTTCAATGAAGCACTCCCCTTGAGGGCTAAATAGCATCCCATTAATTAGTGTCCTACGTTTGGACATTTGAGTATCTATTACTAACTATAGTGCATCATGTTTGGTCAATCTATTTTAAAATCTATCCTTCAACTTCCTTTTGGGTGTCTACAAAGCATTTATCCAAGAACATTGTGCGCATTTGATGATATGAAGGAGGATAAAAAACAACACCATACTCACCAATCTTCTTCCACACATCCTCCAATGGCTGTCGTGTGACCGTCAACATAGAACAACCTATAAAATAGATAGTTTGTGCAAGAAACTATAAGAGGAGAAATTAAGAATCGCTTCTATTACCGCGGAATAACAAATGGGAAAGGAGAGAGACAAAATTGTGTGTGTGGTAATCAATGCAGTAATAGCTACGGCAATGGTTTGTCAGCAATAAGTGCAGTAATAGATGTCACATATATTATCACGCCTATTATATTTCCGCTATTATATTATCACGCCTATTATCAAAGATATTTCCACTACACGATTATTCAAAAATAAAGGTGCTCATTTGGGCCACCCAATTTTGGGTGGCCCAAATGAGCATCTTTATTTTTTACCTGCATAAGGTCATATCATGGGGTTCTAAGCAATATTTAGAGGGGTCTATCGGGTTGTTTTCTTTTGTACAACTTTGATGATGTGGCACTCTTAAAAGGCCCAAAAATGAGTTCAAAATTTTCCTACTGTAGGTGGCTGTATTGGTCCAACAAAATCTATACCCCATTTTACGAAGGCTCTGGCCCCCATCATTGGTCTTAAAGGCATGTTGTCTACTCATGTTGGCATTTTTTCTCATTGACAAGCATCACACCTTTAAACATATTCTTTGGCATCTACAAAAAGTGTTGGCCACCATATGCCTACCATCAAGATTGCTCTTGCGGTGGTCTCACTAGAAAAGTGACCTCCAACTAATCCAGCATGTGCTTGTTCTATAATCGGAATATACTTGTTTTCATTTACACAAAGACGCAAATGTTGATCTTTACCTCTCCGATACAATTGGTTCCCAATGAGAGCATAGTCTCTTGCTTCTGTTTCAATTTCCCTTTGAAGGCGTTTACTCGTATCCTCAGGAAATGATCGCCTCGATAAGTAAGTAATCAGATAGTTACTCCACTTAGGAACAAATGACATTTGAAACAATGTTACATGAGGAATGGGTGGTTGTTTTTGGCACTGAGGGCAATCTTTTACAAAAGATCGAACATCTCTCCTCATAGTCGGCCAAAATACTCCAAGTCTTAAGATTCGTTGCATAGTTTGGTCTTCCGCAAAGTGACGTCCTACTATGGTAACATGTGCTTGACTTAGGTATTGTTCCTTTTCTTCAGGGTTAATGCATAAAAGCAATATCCCGTCTCGATTTCTTTTATATAGCCTCCTAGCTAGTAACTGATACATAGCCGATTGCTCGATTAAATCAACTATGATAGGAAGTGGTGAATCCACTTGAGCTATTGTCATCAATGACACAATTTTTATTGACCATCTAGGTATCATTTCCACGGAGAACAAATAGGTATCTGGTAGATCATCATCTACCCCTTTAGGTGATTCCCCTGAAACAATCCTTGACAAATGATCTGCTCGTTGATGTGTATGCCTTTTTTTACAACCACAGTGAAATCAAATTTGAGAAGAATGATGAACCATCTCTCTATTCTCACTGTGTTGCATGGTTTGTTGACCAAATATAACAAGGCTTGGTGGTCCACAAAGAGCACAAACTTGTTGGCTAATAGGTAATGCCTATACTTTTTAACAGCATAGATCATTCCTAGTCCTTCTCTTTCAGTGGTGGTGTAATTCTTTTCTGCCATATTCAATTGTCGGCTAGCATAAGAAATAGGAAAGTCAATTTTCCCATCTCCTGGTTGGGCTAGTATACAACCAATAGCAAAGTTTGAAGCATCTACATGTACGTGGAATACCTTAACCCAATCGGGTGCTTTCAATATTGGAGCTGAGGTGAGAGCTTGCTCAAGCTTCATGAAGGATTCTTCACATGCCTCGGTCCATTCAAAGTGCGTAAGCAAACTATACATGGGTTTTGCAATTATAGCATACATGTAGATGAACCATCAGTTATCCACAATGTCCCATGAAGCCTTGTACCCCTTTGGCTGTTGTTGGTCTAGGCAAATCAGCAATGACATGAATCTTTTCCATATTGGTAGCTATTCCATTTTTAGACACTATATGTCCAAGGATTTTCCCTTGACTTCCCATGAATGTACGCTTTTCAGGGTTTAAGCAAATCCTGTAAAGTCTACATTTCTCGAATACCTTTTTGAGGTGTTCAAAATTATCAGCTCAGATTGACAAATATACGCATAAATCGTCCATAAGAATTTCCGAAGATACTCTTTGAAAGCATGGCTCATCAATCTCTGAAATGTGGCTGGAGCATTAGTTAACCGAAACGGAATAACCCAATAGGCAAATATACCCCATTCTGTTGCAAAAGAAGTTTTATGCTGATCTTTGGGGTCAACCAAAAGTTGATTGTATCCCGAACAGCCATCTAGGAAGCTATAAGCTTCTTTTCCTGCCACTCTTTCTAAAACATGCTCAGTTATCGAAAGAGGAAAGTTGTCTCTAATGGTAGCTGCATTCACTTTTTTTAGATTAACGCACACTCGTAATTTTTCATTCTTCTTAGGTACTACCACAATTGGAGACACCCTTGTGTTCAATTTCGTAAATGGATTCGGCTTCCTTTAGTTTTTCAATCTCTTCTTTGATCTTTCTGGCAAATGTTTCGTTAGAAGTGGATGGTCTCTGTCTACTTGGTTTCGCATCATCTCTCATGGGTATAGTATGCTGACAGATTTCTGGATCAACACCGTTGAGATCCTTGTAAGACCAAGCAAAGATATCCCGGTATTCCTTTAACAATCTCAGGAAAATCTTTTCTTCTTCTTCTGTTAGGTCTTTTGCAATATAAGCTGGTCTAGGCTCTTCTCCTAGTTTAGCCAAGTCTACCCTTTTAGCGTTTTCAGGTCCTTTGTAAGACTCACCTTGTTTCCATAGTTCCCTAACAGGTTGTTCGATTATGATTTTCCGATCTTGGAGAGTATACTTTTTGTAATGGGATGGAACATGCATTACATCCTTACCATCCTCTTCCGTGGTTTCCATTTCGGTGGTGTATATCTCCTTTAGAGCCTTTTTCAACTCTTGATATTTCTTTTTCCGCTCTACTCTAGTCATGAGTGGTTATTTGTCCTGATGTTCTTCGTGAGTACCCTTCCTTATTTTTCTCGATGTCTGAGACATTTTTGAGTTTCCGTTTGAAGGATATCTACCAGTTATTTTGTCCTTGACACAATCATTAGCATCTATCTGTATCAAGAATTGTGTTTTACTAGAGACTGATGGCATAGGTCGTGCTTTCACAATTTTAGTGTCTCTCTTTCTTCTATACCATTTTTGTCTTCTTGATTTTTGGTTTGGAAAGTCAAAAAACTTTTCCTCCCCTCCCTTTAAGAGTAATTGAGCCCTCGTATGTTCCTTTTCGGATCCCGAATCTTCTGAGGTAGCTGAGTGTTCATCTAACTCGTCAGTTGCATCATAATAGAGGTCAGAAAAGACTTGTTGAGCTTTCATCAAGTCCTTTGTCTCCTCATCCTTGTTTTCAATGTTAAGGGCTGACATCATTTGGATGGGAATTATGTCGTAGCCATCCTCATTGCAAAATTGAGTAGGCATAGACGTATTCACACATACATCCATTGTCGCTAAGATTTGAGTCCACTCGAATGGTTCAAATAAATGTTTTGGAAAGGGTTCTGGTATGTAGGGTTCGTCTGTACAGTCCCTTTCTACGATACATTCCTCTCGCCTCAAGCTTCCATTTTCTGAAGCTCTGCACATCCAAATAGGAGTGTCTTTGTTTAGCCAAGATGGAAGTTTAGTTTCAGTCGAAGAGACTGAATCAAACTCTTGGATGGGTGTTTTCAAGACATCTCTATAGGTGTGGTCTTTTAGATTGACTCTTGTTATAGATCCCACCTGCTTCAAGTACAGATAGTCGTTTCCCCAATCTTAGATAAGTTGTACCTGTTGCATGAAAGGTCTTCCCAGTATGATTTCATAGTTAATTTTTTTCCCAAAGTCTAGTATGGCCAAAGTGTGTTGATATTCAATTCCACAAGAGTTGACTATCACTTTTTCTAGTAGCCCTAGTGGTCATTCAATGTGTCCGTCAGCCAACTGTAATTTCATTCGCGTTTGTCTAATGGTTGGTTGTCCCCAGGATTCCCATACTGCTTTAGTGGCTATGGCTATGCCAGCTGCACTATTCAGTATTGCCATGGTTTCAATGTCATTATATCTCGTTGGGAGGGTAGTGTTTCCTTCTTCCCCTTCATAATATTCTCCGACCTTGTTCATAGGAACTAATCGAATCTCTTTGTTTTCCATTTCATTTTTCGAGTTTCCGAGATTCCAGATTCTTAGAGATTAACCCCATTATACCCACCTTCTCTAGGGTTTTCTGTAAATCATTCCATAAGTATGGCATGAGTTTCAACACTTCTCCTAGAGTAAGAGTGCATTGGATAGGTGTAGACATGATTGAATGAATGTTGTCTACTTCTAGGGTCTGTTTGCCTCTTTTTACTTGAGTGGTCTTGCAAATGATAGATTCATCTTCGTTATCTCCCAAGTAAGAAGGTAATGTTTTTAATGTCATTGGTTTAGATATCCCTAAAGCCTCCGATCCACAATCCCCGTATAAGGATTGTAAATCCATGTTCATATCACGTGGTAGGTTATCCAACCAGACTTTCTCTATAGGAGTTTACTTTAAAGTTAGGCTCCCATCATTGATCTCTCTTACCTTTTCCCATAAGTGTCTTGGTCAGTCTTCCTCTACGAATGGAATTCCGTCTAAGGCATCTTTGTTGTCCGCACTATAAGCTCTAGTTCATTTGTTTCAAGGTGAGGTTCTACCACCACATCGGATTTTGCTTTTGTTCCTTCTACCGCAAGCTCTTCCGGTTTTGCAATACTTTCAAGCTTGGGTTTCTGTTTATCTAGCATTTCCTGCATGATTCTTACCAAATTTTGATAAGCTTTCAGCTTAGCTGCTTCCATGTCTGGAGATGGATAGTTTTTCCATTTGTTTTCCATGTTTTGGTCTGCTTTAAGTCCTGCTTGGTAGGCTTCCAAGGCAGCATTGATAGCCTCAAAAATTTTATCAACCAGAATGGATCCTCCAGATTTCACGATTTTTTCCTTGAATTCACTACCAGTTTCTTTCAACTTGTCCTGGGTTAACATTTTTGCTTTCTCTTCGTTTTCAACCCGTTCTTTTTGTTTTCTCATCTCATATCTTTTGCTTCTTCTCCTTTTGATTCTTTGAGAAGAAACTTTCGTGTTCGCCGAATCATCAGAGGAATTGTGTTTCTTTTTCTTTGCTTGAGCTCTAGTGATTACCTGGATTGGAACAATCGGTTCGCTCTGATGTGCTACTAGGCATCACTTGGACTATGTTGACTACAATTTTTCCCTTATTCAAAGGATTCTTAGGACAATCTTCCGGAAAGTGTCCTCCCTTTTTGCAACATTGTATGCAATAGGCTTCAAATGGTTTGAGGTTTTTGTCAGGCTCTGGACATTCATTCTTCCAATGGTCATCAGCACCACAGTTTTTATGACAGTTTCCTGTTCTGGGCTGGCATCATGGGTCTTCCCATGGGAGGTTTGACACCTTGATTATCTACATAGTACATTGGTGCAAGCTCTGGTGGAGCATAAGTCATGCTTTCCTCCATTGGTGGTGGATGGGGACTATACCAATCTCTCTCTACCATTACTGTAGATGGACTAGGCTCTGCATAGGGTGTAACAGACACTAATTCTTTTTCATTTATGAATCCTTCTGAGTGCATGTACTTTACAGGCACCGCATTATGTCCTAGATAAGGAGGTTGTTGTGACAGCACAAGTTGAGGTCTCTCCATACCCATTGGTGGTCTTTGAACTTGAGCCATATTAGGTTGATATCTGTACATGGGTTGTCCCTGGGGCCTCATGGGCACGTACTGAACATTCCCATCATACTTTGGTATGAAGTAGTACTCGTGGGTCTCATGGTTGGTCCATTTACCCTCGATTGCACACCATTTTTGTGGCCTAATTGGTTGTCCCTGTGGGGTTATCCCTTGTCCTGGTCCTCTCATAGGTGCTTTTTGCATATTGTTCATCATGTCATTCATCCTTTTTAGCATATCTTCTATGGCTGAGAGTGGTGCAACAACAGCCATTCCCACTTGTGCTGGTTTTGTGGATGCAGTCCTCTCGCTTTGGTTATCCTTAGGGACATACTCTTCATTGAAGATATCACAATTGTCTCCTAGGTCAATAGCATCAGACACACATGCCTCTAGGGTTGTATGCTTTTTACTATAGAGTATAGCATGAAGTTCTTTGTTAAGCAGTCCCTCAAGAAACAATGATACAAGTCGCTCTTCTGCAGGTATCTCCATCTCTGGGCATCTGGCAATGTATTGTTTCATTTGAGTTGCACAATCCCTAACAGACTCACCATGTTTCTGTTTAAAGCTGTAGATTTGAGCTACCGTATTATGTTAAATCCCCGTTTTAGAACAAGCAGCTATAAATCCTTGAGCTAATGTATTCAAATCCATGATTGACCTTGGTGGGATGTTTTGGAACCATGTCAAAGCTTTTCCTTCTAATGTCATTCCAAACGCCTTGAATTGAGTATGGAAATTGAATATACACTCTGCTCTTAGCACTTGCTTAAAGCTTGCTAAGTGGTCATATGGATCCCCTGATCCACTGTATTTTTTGATCCATTTTTTAAAATCAGCTGGTCTGACACGTCTATTCGGTTCAACTCAGGTCTTCTGGGAGTTGGTCTTGTTCCTAGTCCTTCAAACCAGTCTGTCGGAAATAGTGACTCATGTAGTCCTGGATTCGCCTTAGTGTCACCCGGTTTTCTATGTGATGAGGTGGTTTCTAGTTTCTCCACATTACTCTCAGATGATCTCTCACGATGTTCGTCTCTTGGCATGGTTTCTGGTCCTTGTCCCAATATCCAATCCCGTATGGAATACCCCTAGTATTTGGTTTGTTCTACCTCCTCAGGAGTCATCATAACAAAATTGTGGCTATAACAATCCCTAAACAAGTAAGTTGGTAGATCTGTAGATCCCTTATCTTTGATTTTGAAGATATAGATGATCTTCATGGCCGTTAATTGTCCTGGTCTAGCATGGGAAGTCCACAAAAGATCTTTTATGTTCCTATCTTCCCAACAATAGACTCCGATCCTAGGATTATCCGTACTAAGCTGTTTCAAAGGCTTCAAGTCTACTTGGTCGTATCCCTCAAATTCCAAGGTTGGTGGTCCTTCTTTTGCTGACATATCTGGGATTATAGTGTTTACTTCTAAGCCCCATTTGTCTACCACATTAGGATTTTTGACTTGTACATATTGAGTTCTGTTTCGATCCATGTACATTTTTCCTTGTTTGTTTGCCCTAACCTCTTCTTCGAACTCAATACCATGATCATCAATGCGAATAGATTACTCCTCGTTAGGATCCAAGTACACTTGGCTCCATGAGGATTAGTCTTGTAAAAAGAGAGTATATGCTTATAGCGCATTGTCATTCCGGTTTTCGAGTGAGTCGAGTAAGAACACATTTCGGATGTTGAATCTGAAAAAGTGTCTGAGACTTCTTCAGGATTTGTGTGCAAGGAGTTGCCTTGATTTACACTTTCTTCAGTGTATACTCTACTGGTGTTTTCTCCGAATAGGCTTTGATTTCCTAATACACGACCGGATCTAAGGTTCATATAGACTTATGAAGCCCTGATTTGAGTACTCACCTTAGATTGACTTGTCATCAATTTCCACTCGATTCAATTGCAACTTTCTGTCAAGCCACTGATTCCTCATTTACAACTTGATTCCTGTACAAAATTAATCAAATTAGCTATTTTTCTATAAGGACAGTAGAGCTCTTGAGAAATCCAATGATTGTCTTTGTATATCACTTCAATTCGTGCTATGGAAGTCAAAATTTTGACTTTTAGATTCATCTTAGCAAAATCAAAGGTCTAATCTGCAACTTGTAAACTGAGTGTATCTGTACCAATTTGGATCCGATTGAACCCAAAATTGCCCTATGGCCTTATATAAGCCCAAAAGTCAAAATTGAAGTCTTTGGATAGCACAAGTAAATAATCGTGATTATTTACTTTTGTCACTTTTTTGCACTTTTTGGATTGGTTTGGCAAGTATACAACTTGTTAAAGCCCTTGGGCAAGTTTCAACAATTTTGGACAAAATTTGATGAAGTTTACCCACTGTTCCATGTCCACAGACTCTGATTTCAAGACTCTGGCTTAAGTCTCACTTTTGTGGTCCAAATTTCACCAAAATTTATTTATGGGGTCTACTTGATGTGCTTGACCTTGTGGTAAACTCAAATTTGCAAAATCACCAAGTTTTGGAGCAGATGTAAATAATCGCGATTATTTACTCCTGAAATTTTTTTTCAAATTTTTGTCCCAAATTTGACACAAATCTATTAAGCACCTTATGTTAAGGTTACTAGCCAATTTTCATCACGTTTGGACAATTTTTGGTCAAATGGTCATCAATTATATGTTCGCATACTAACTTTGCAAGTTTAGCCACAATTTTCAATCCAATGATTCAAATCTTACAAAATTTGGTTTGTGGGCTTATTACAACTTGGCAAAGCTATTGGTATGCCAACTTGGTCAAAAAAAGTTCAAAAACAGGGCAGATGTAAATAATCGCGATTATTTACATTTGATAAAATTTTGCAAGTTTTTGGTCAAGTGAGCATGTACACATGTTTATCACATTAATATAAGCCTATGAATCAAGTTTCATGAAGTTTGGATAAATTTTTCCTCAATTCACACTCAAGGTTCAAAAAGTCAGTACAAACTTTAGTTTCTACCCAGTTTTTTTGCCAGTTTAGTGATCCAAATCTCTTGGGCCTTTACAAAAGTTGTTTGTACACATGCAATGAGTCAATGGTATGAGTCTTGGCTAATTTAGAGTAAAAAGTTAATAATCGTGATTATTAACTTGAGGCTTGAAATGAGCACTTTTTTGGTCAACTTCTTGAAATTTTTACCTCAAAGTGTCCTTGAACTTACCCACTGGTTCAGACAACTCTTAGGCTTACTTCCCAATTGGATTGGGTGAATTCGAGTCTTTTCGTGCTATTTCTAGCCGTAGACCTGAAATTCTGCAACTTTACATAATAGCTCACACTTGATTCTTTCAGAGAGAGCAATGCTATGAAATCCACCTCGGATCCTACTTACCCTACTCCTAGTTTCTCATGCAATGGGGTTGTGGAAAGTGTCCACAAACACTCGTTTTCTTGTATTTTTTATGTTTTTCAGAGTCTTGATCTTAAGACTTGTCTCGTCTACCGATCATTCTCCAAATCCTAAGCTAAATCTACAATCCTACAGTCCTAAAGGTACTCAGCAAGTACGATTACTTCGAAGCTACCTCTACACAACAAAAGACAACAATCTTAAGCTATGCGGTTTCTAAAAGAGAGTTTTGAACTCTAAGCGAACCTAAAGGAAGTTAAAGGACAATTACACAAGACACTCGTGTTTTTTCCTAGTTTAGGTCTCTTGGATCCCCGGCAATGGCGCCAAATGTGGAACGCATGTCTAACCTCACCATCCTATCTTATTGCAGTATTAGCGAGAACCACGATTAATTTTTCAAACCATGAGACGAAGCTGACTCGACTAGTGCATAAAGGCTACAAGAGGTTGTCAATATCTTGAAAAACAACTAACAACTCGCATCTAACTCACGCTACACTCAAGTGACTGAAATCACCAAAAGCCAATCGCTCATCGGCAAGCAAATCATCCGTTACAGTATAAAATGACATCCAAACGTAACAAAACTTCTAGGACAAGTTTATAAGACCTAAGCACACATGCCTATGGCCTCAAACCCCACTTTAGGTCAAGTTCCAAAATCGCAATTATTAACAGTAAACAGTGGATTTTTTGTCTAGTCGTTTTTGACCTAGAATGCATCTAAATGCTTAGCAATGATGTCCCAATACCCGCCTATGCTTACTTTTTCGATTTAAAAGTGTAAATTCCTAGTTATGATGAAATTAGGCCGCGGGTCGGCGACGCCAAAAGCTATGAAATATTGTGAATTGCCTACGTCAATGCATAGAGCTCTTACATGCGGTTGCAATGCAACAAATGCATTCGCAATGTGACAACCGGAGAGAGAGTAGGAAGCGCGAGAAGGAGAGAAGTGAGCGCCGTTAGCTCACGCTGTGTATTTCTTATCCAAAAAACTTATAAAAAACTTACAAAAATTGGCTTTTATACCTTAGCCAAGGTTTTTGGGTGGTCAAAAGTAATAATCTGGAGTTCTACCACAACTGGGAATTAACTGGTTGATACAATCTGGAAGCTTGTAGCCCCGGCTCATTAATTACAAAGTTTACCAAGAAAACATGAGTTACAATATTCTCGATTATCAAGAAAATAATAAATGTTTTACAAGGAGAACTCCGAAAAATGGTGTCTGCGTTAGCTTGCTGCTAACAAAAACACACACCTAGGTATAAGTATTTAAATAAAATACCAAATAATTATTAGAAATCCCTATATTTAGGCCCTATATACAATGAAATATTTACACACAAAGAGGCCATAATATATTTTTATTTTTTATTTTATTTATTTTTTTGGCTCAACTAGCCCAGTGACTAGCTAATTGAGGGTTTTTAAGGATATATGGAGAAAGTCCCCTAACTCATACACGCCTATGTACAGTTAAATGAGGATAACCACAGGGTTTGAGTGATTTGATAGGGTAAGGTAGATCACTATGGCAATTTTGAATAGCCAAAAAACAGCTATCACCATATAAAACATGGGAACATACTTTTTTAAGGACCCCCATTTAGATGGCCAATCTATGATCTCCATCTAAAGTGTATAGCATCTTTTCTAGAAAAATATATCCATCAAGTGTCCTTAATGTCTGCTTTAAACTCGTTATTCAATTCTTGCCACAAAGGGACCATTTTTGCATGATCTTGTCATCGACATCAATTGATGGATATCTTTGGGCATTAAGACCATAAATAAAGGCCCCTTTTTTCTGGTAATACCTTGCAACCAAGAATGTGTCAGTCAATAATTTCAATTTCTTGGAGTCTCAAGCCACCTACCTTGCTTTTTCTAGCTTTGTTAGTCGATATAGATGAATCCATGCCAATGGAATTTCTTGCTCCTCCTACATGATTAGCATGGTTTAAAACACAAAAAATAGTTGACCAATTAAAATCAATAATAGATACCTTCACGTTCATTGGATGTTTAGACAACATGTCATGACATATAGTGACGTCTTTGTTAACTATTGTCGCCACCAGTAGTAGCTCTAATTCTCATATACACTTCCATCTCTCTATGATCAAATTAATCCTTGGAATCTTCCACATCAGAGAAAACCTTAGTAGAGGTTTCCTCATACACCTTAGCCTTCTCTTTATAGCTTTGGTAAATACAGATTTTGGTGTAGTGGGTGGTGCGAACACACTACTCACACATGTGGTCTCTTGAATTGAAACACTAGATGTTAGAGACACCTCTTTTTGTTTATCATCTTTTGTTTCTTTTTTGAAATTTTCCAAAAAATATTTGAGAAATTCTTGAATCTTAAATGAGTTGTGACGTTTCAAAAAATTTCTAAGAGTAAGGTGTATTATCATATCTCCTTTAGGCCATGTGACCATGCTATCCTTTTCCTTCTTTAAGGTAGTAGTCTTTGTATCTATAAGGGTTACATGCAGGCGAGCAGTGTCTTTTCCATCCTACACTTCAACAATGACAATAAATTAACAACCAATGGTAACTTCTCTCCCATATAGGTGGGCTAAGTGGGATATCTTCTCAATTTGTCTTTGCTCAATTGCGTCACCGTCGTAAATGACCTCCACATGAGTGCCAACACCAACTTTCTTTTCCCGAGCCATTCGGAATCTCTTCAAATTTGTCTCTAAAGAACACAATCACATTAGCAAACTATTTTGTTATCTCTATATTTATCTCATTCTCTCTCCTCGCTATCTCTATTACCTTTTCTCTATCTCTTTACCCCTCCATCCCTATCTATCTCTCTCTCCTCTTGCCCTCACGGGCCTTCTATTTCTCCCTCTCTACATGTCTCTCTCACAATCTCTTACCCACTCTCTCTTTATCCACTCTTGCACTCTCTTTCTATCTCTCTCATCTTGCCCATTCTTGCACACTCTCTATCTCTTTATCATTCTCTCCACCTATCGCTTGTCCTCTATGTTACTTTATCCCTTTCACATCCTTTATACTCTCACCCTAAGAGAAATGTAAGAGAGAGGAAAGAAGACACAGATAGCTCCAACAATCACCATAATCATAAATAAACCTTAAAGCTTAATTGAGAGCCAAAGTGGGCTGCTAATGACACCGTTAATTGAGTCACATGAGGATTAAGGAATTTAAGCTCCTTCCAAAGTCTAAGCAAACTTGTAATGATGATCTATAGAGTGTAAGCTATGAGAGTTTTCTGACGATGATGGTGGAGAGAGCAATGGAAACCTTGTTCCTCTTCTTGTTGAAATCTCTGCTTATTTTCCTTCTTCCTTATCTCTTTCCAAAGATCTCAAGAGATCTTCTCCCTCTCCCCTACTGCTCCACACTCCCTTTTTCGCCAAGCCACCGGTTTCTTTTTCCCTCCCCTCACGTTTGCATGCCAAAAACTCTTTCTTAAAATTGCCCCTCCCTAAGAACCGATGGTGTCATCCTTCGTAGGAACCACTCAAATAAACCATTGATGATGTGGCGTGTTGACATGGACCTTCACCATTTTTGTCATCTCTTGTGCTGGATAGGGACACCACACCTTGCTCTACAACTTTCACTCCATGTAAAATCTTGTGAAAGCATGGTACTTCCCTCCATGAGGTCCCCGTCACACCCCCCCCCCCCCCCCATGTTACTCGTCGATGCCTGCACTCACCATACCCTCCTTTTTATTTTCTTTCTTTTCACATCAAAGCCCTTCAATTTTGTTTAATTTGGGACGCCATTGGATTTAAACATAGATGGTCATTTCTTTTTCTCAATTGGGAGGCCACCTCTTGAGCTCATGGGCGTCCATTGAAAGGCAAACACAAGCAAAAGAATTTGGAGTGGTGCCCTCAAGTCGCATCCTCTTTAAACTACTGCGGCTTCTTTTCTACAACCTTACTATAGAAATATCACAATTATTGTGTTCCAATAGACGATGGTACATGCAAAGTTAGTCAAAGCTCGAAGTGGTGCCAAGTTGTGCTATGGGTGCATAAAGATATTGGGCAAATGGCTTAAGGATGTATGGACGACTTGGGCAGGAAAATGATAGTTAAAATGTATGGTATATGCAGTTTGAAAGGCCAAAAGAGATCCAAAAAGGGCCAATTTGTATGGTGGGTCTAGGTGTCTGAAATTTTTGTGTAGTGCCCAAGAATGCAGTGCTTGAGCCCGCATGAGAACCTTATTGTGGACACCTCATCTACCTTTTTAGATAACCCCTTTGACAATGGATGGTTATGAGACCCCATGTGTATGGAACATCTGGTTGTGCAATCTCTATCTCAAGGGATATAGTAGTATATGAATGCCTTACAAGTTTTGATACATCTAGTGATTCACCACGATACTTACAAACAAGAACTTTAGTTTCTTTGTTCAATGGTCCAATAGGTGGTGAGGAGTGAATCTTGCCTTTCCATTGTGCCTCGTTTACTACTCCAAACCTATCTACACAAGCACAATCAATGTTATAACACCTTAAGTGTCCACAGAACCTACTTACTATTAGTATTCCTTTAAAATATTCAACATAGCTAATCTTGTAGGTTGTCCAGACATGTCCATCAAGCCTTTTCTCCATGCCTTTCATGTCAGAACCATCTTTGCAAGGTGGAAGCTCAAACAAATAGTAGCCATCATATTCAAGCGAAAGCTCATCAAGTTCATTAGGAAGAGAATGGGGTCTAGGAGGTCCTCTTTATATGGCAGTTTAAGGAAGTCAAACCTTTAGTATTAAGAAAGTAATTAAAGGACAGCTTTTGAATTCAAACATGCAAAACGGCTAGACTATTTGATCTCAAATTTCCCCCTCAACATGGAATTTAAAATCTAGTTGGTAAAACCATGTCATGTAGCATATCTATGGAAAGATCTCGACGCATAGACAACAGATGTATGATCTCCGCTCAAATTGGAGATCATATGTGGGATTTATGGAAGACCAAAAGTCATATAGTTGTCTACCTCCTTTGTTTTTTTTTTTTTTGGGGGGGGGGGGGGGGAGTGCATCCCTTGACCATTCTTACACATCCCTTACACACCCACCATTCTTGCACACATGGAATAAACCTATTCACCAAAATGTTAATTACCTCCATAAGCTCATGTCAAATAAAGAGGCCCTCCTAGACCTCATCCACTTCCTAATGTTTTGAGTAACTTGTGTTGAAGAAAGAGCAACGTGAAGAGAGCTAAACAGTGGAATCTTCTGAAGACTTTAAAGAATGCTAATTTCTTTTTCTAACAATTTTTGTTCTTGTTTCTTTCCTAGCTTGTAAACACCCCGTTGCTATCTTTAAGCAATTTGTGTTTCCAAACGCAAGTCTCCAAGCTCTAGTCAGAGAAGATCAAAGAGGCATTTGGTTTGCATGGACTACAGGTTGAATACTAGATTCAAAGGTTGACAAATGTAATTATTTTCATTTGAGATTATGCAATTGTCTTGTTTATTTTCAATCAAAATACCTCACAATGGGGTTTCCATTTGTGTTTCCAAACGCAAGTCTGCAATCTCTGGTTTAACCATGAGAGGAGTTTGATGTGCTGCAATTGAGAGGAGTTTGATGTTCATTTTGAAAGTGTTTTAGATGTTTTTGTTATCAATGTGATATTGGGATTTTGCCTTGTAGGTCTGTCCATAATGGGGAAATTTGTAAAGAGAAAGACAACTAAGTTGACACATACTAATTAGCAAAGTCCTAACAAAAGTTTGAAAAAGAGACCTGCTCTTATATCTATTCAGGCTGACGTGATCAATGTTGACCCTAACCCTTCATCTCAGCTAGAAAATGTCACAGGAAAATAGTAAAGTAGAGGATAAAGATGTAGATGATGATGATGAAGATGGAAAAAATGCTCTTATAGCAAGTAATATCCAATTGGCAGCATGTGGTGATGCTATTGGGCGTTGCAGAGTATTGTTTGTTGAGAGGTGTCCTTGCATACCACTGTGTAGGTTATTGCCACATGCCAACGTGAGAGGTCTCCAAAAGGATGTCACTTATCTTAAAATTGTAATTTCTACAAACAACTATATGCTAGAGAAGGGAACATTTGTTGTCTCCACTTATCTTTACAATGGGAAGAAACCTTGGTAACAGATACTATTTAGGAGTCTTGGTATCCTATGTGGCTCGAGGCAGATATGGAGTTTGAAAAAGAGGTGACCTACAAAAGAGAGCTTAAATCTATGTCAAAGAAATTTTTTTGTGTGTGGGAAGGCAATCATAGAACAAAGGCTTGGATGGAAGTCATAACAGAACGTTTCAAAGAGGATAAGTCCAGACATGTGAGACTTATGTCCACTCTCATAGATCCAAGTAAAATTCCATAGATAGCTCTTATTGCTTCTTTGTAATGCATGAATGTGTAAGTTATTTTTTTTGTAATCTTCTTTGCACATTGTTCCTTTGAAGGCCTAATTAATAAGTTTTTTTATCACCCTGGTTTATGCAATAGGCTAAATGAGCATGTAGTGATTAAACCATTGCTTTGAGATGTGCTAATTAACACCAAAAACATCTTTGGGAGTGATACAAAGGTGTATATTGAGTCTTTAAAAGAGGACGAGAACTAGCTTGTCAAAGGTTGTAGAAGCAAGGAGTCATGGTTTCCATTTTCAAGAGGCTATTTGGCAAGACTTGTACTGTTTCAGGTCCTTTACAAAACTCTTTTCTTGTAGATTTAGTGCATTCAATTATGATTTATATTTTTGAGTTATGTAAAGGTTGAATATAACAAGGAAGTTCCATTGGCAAGGAAACAATTGAAAGAACTATGCCAGAAGAACAAAGGGAGGATGCATTATTAAAGGAGAAGTCAAAGGTTCAAAAAAAAATCTCAAATAGGATTGGCGAGGTGTGTTTATTTTGGGAAGAGAAGTAATTGAACTTATTTTTCATTTAGAGAATCTAAGTGTTTTTTTTACAATGAAACTCATGTCACGTTTTACTTTGCATGCATCCAAAATTGGGTGAGCAATGGAAGAAGACATTGGTATATCTAAATACTAAATCCATGTTGTGCATGTTAATTTGTGATAGTAGGTTGGTGAGAGAAATATTTTTGGATAGGGTTGTAAGCATGGAGTTGTCCTTTCTTGGATCTTCACTTGAAAGCATGGAGGAGCCACTGACAATGCCAGTAGACCCTACTTTAAGAAAGTATTTTGATGGGGTAAAATTGGAAGCCCGTAAGTATATGTTTCAAAAGTTGAGAAGTAGAGATGCAAGAGGGGATCTCAAATCAAGAAAAAATGGTAATGAGTGAAATGAGAATAAATCCATGAAACTTGAAAAAGCAGCACAACATATTGTTTTCAGGTAATGTGAATGCTCTTTCTAGCTAAGATTTTTTTTTGTGTGCTTTGATGTGATTTTTTTGTATGTGTCAGTCTATCTTAGGTTTTTTAAACACCTCGTTGTCAAGAAGATGCTTAATGAAGTAAAAAGTATTCACAAAGCATGGTGTAAAGTGGGTGACTCTCCTCTATGCATGTTTCCCTCTACCATGCATAGATTGAGTAAATGGGAGAAAGAAAACTATTTATGGTGGATAGACTTTCCTTTGGGTAATTGTTTGGAGGAGGAGATTGACATGTATGAGTTACATGCTGGCAAGAGATCCACAATTTCTACATCCACTTCGGACAAAGAGGCTAGAAAGCTAGCATCAAAGAAAGACATAGCTCGCAAACCAAGAGGTAAATTGTTTCTCCTTGAACTATAATTAAAACCATTTGATAAAGTGTTACAATTTTTTGGGTTCTTTTGAATATGTGTTTTTTAATGGGTTTTGTCTATCTTAGATTGTAGTGGAAAAGACAAAAAGGCACAAGAGATTGAAAAAATTCTTGTACAAGGTGATGTTGTCTTAGGTGAGTTTTTTCTTATAAACTATGATATCCTTGTGTGTTTCTTTTCTATCTTTAAGAAAAAAAATTTATGTGTGTAACTTGCCAAAGATACAACTATTGCAAAGGAATTTGTGACATATATTCGCAGTAGGCCATCAAATCCCATAGCATGTTTTGTGTCTATTTTTGGGTGTTGTGTTGGTGACTATATTGACATGGGTAGAGATTTTGAGAATCAAGAATTATTAAGGCATATGAAAAGATGCATGAGTTGTTCAGCTTGCATGCTTACAAGGACCATCATTACAATCATGGAGGACAAAAGTGAAATGGGTAGCTTGACTTGTTTTCATAAACTTTCCCACAAATATGGTGGGAATAGATGTTGGTGAGGAGGTTCCTTTGTGGGATATGTTGGCAGAGGATCATGTACGCTATGGTATCTCCATAGGGGCTGCTAGTCTTGACGATGATGGTTGGCTGCTCATGATTAGCCCATCGGAGTGTAATCCTAGTTATTTTTTTGAAAGATCTTCTATTTGTTACTTTCTTTTTTGAAAATTTTGTGGTTAAAATTTGTAGGTCCTTGTCTCACTTGGATTTAAAAGTATGCATATTGCAAAGGCTTGGTTGTGGCAAGAAGAGTGGTAATGGGAAGAAAAACACTATATGAAGGCTGCAAACAAGGAGAAAACACCCGTAGCGTGAGTAATTGCATGAAGATTGGTAATACAAAGATCTTAAAGAAATTGTTTTATCATTTAATACTTATATTGTTTTATTCTGATGTGCATAATAGGTAGGATGTAGCATACTCATATTTTCTTATCAAATGGATTACTATCCAACTTTGTAACTTAAGGATAGTAAAGCTCTTTTCAAAGGTAACCCCTTGCAAAGTGATAATAATTTTTGGGCTCATTATGCCTGAAAGTAAGAAGACACCACATCCACAGTCCTCTAGGCTAATTTGTGGAGCAGTTAAAAAGATTATAAGCTTCATGGATTGCATCCTTTGCACTTGTTGTTCTCCAGTGGGTTTAGATTGACATGGGTTGTGGTACAAGACCCCCATCACAACCAACCATTATATTGGTATATACATGCTTTGCATTTGACAGTGATGCATCAATTGTCAAAAATTTGGTGGAACCAATCATGATATCAAGTAAGAAGAGGCCAATGTGATCAAAAGGGGAAAAAATTACAAGAGGAGTGGAGGAATTTGTGGTCAAACCGCCTGGAAATCCTTTTTTGTTGGATGACTAATAAGTTTTATATTGGGTGTCTCTTAGACCTATGCTACACACTTTGATTGCTTACTTGCATGATTATTTGAATTATAAGCAAATTTTTGGTACTTTCTTTATTTAGTTTTCTGCCTTTAGATAGTGAATTGTGTGCCATATACACGATGATGTTCTTTGTGGTCTTGTTTAGAAGTAAGCTAGTCATTATAGAATGTAGTTTTAATAGTTATAGTATAGATAAGATTGATATTCTATGAATGCTCTTTCTTCATATTTGTTTTCCATTATCAATGTGTATGTCATGAATAAAGTTACTTTTGTTTTATGGATTTTTTAAGACTCAATTTAGACATTTTTGTGGATATAACATTGATTGTTATTGGTGGGATTTTCGAGTATACTTCCTTTGTATGCAGAGCTAGAGGCACAAAGAATGGTGGAAAATGACTCATCTGATGATGATTTTGTTGTTTCTCCAAGGAGGAACAGAAGAAAATGTGATTTTGTTGATGATGAGTGTGAGGAGGATAAATAATTGTGCAACTTGAAAACATTTGGCTAGATATTTATTTTGATAACATCATATTGTTACATAATGCTTGTTAATCATGCTTTGGTTTTGAGAGGGGTATTTGAGGTGTTATTATGGATTTGAAAAACAAAAATTTTGGTCTCTTATGAATGGAAACCATGTGTTTGTTGATGAAGAAATATATGTAGAGTGTGGTTGTTTACATATCCTTCTCGAGAAATATGTCTTCTTTAGTTTTTTTCCATAGTATGGTCTCTTTGGTCTTAAATCTTTGTGGGTTTTTTTGGCAATAGAATCATGTTTTCTATTCTAATCTCTTTGGTTTTTTTCTCACTTGGTCTTTGTTCTTTAGTTTCTTTGCTATTATGGTGCTCGCTAGTCATGATCTACACTTGAAATGTGTGAGTGGATTATTTGTGTGTCTTTGTAGAAGATTGTAACTATACTCTTCCTTTAGCTTGTTTGTAATTATAGTACCTCCTAGTCATGATCTAGGTATAAGAAGTGTGAGTGGATTATTTGTGTAGTCTTTGTAGAAGACTGCAACTTGCAACTGTAGTCTTCCTTATGTCAAACAACTTCATGTCTAGAGACTTTTGAGCACCATATTAGAGAGTTTGAGACTTTTGAGCCGACGTGGCAATCACAAATGTCTTAAATATTTGTCCATATGGACAAATCTCAAAATATTTTTTAATGATAAAGGCTTCCAAAAGGTACTACTTGAAAATCTATTTCAAGCCATGGTCTCAAAACTTTGGCTAAGATTTGGTCATGTGGTTAAAACTTAAGCTCATTTTGAAAGTGGAAACTGATAGATTCTCAAATTCACTTATACGATGTTCTTAGGCATTTTATGACATATGTTGGTGATCTTGGAAATCCAGTTAGGGCATATTCACACGAGGGTGACCAAGGGCCCCTCCCCTTGTGTTGGAGGCCCATGAGCTCATGTTTGGTCCCCATCATCGGGCACCACTACTAAGAATAGGAAGTCTTTGCCACGTTGCAAGTAAACTTCAAGTGTCAGCCAAGAACGAGGTGGTTCTCATGCATGCATGTAGGATATGTATTGGAAAAGTGTCAAGAAGAGAATGGAATTGCTAAAAAAAGAAATTCCACCCAAATAAGGGGGGGCCCTTTTGCCATTTTAGGGGGCTGATATCTAGAGATTTGTAGGAAGTTGAGAAGGCAATTGTATAATCTTTTTTGAGAAATCAAACTTCCAGATCCTCCTTGCTATTGATCCCCAATCCCCCTTCTCCTCTCTATTGTTGATGCTCTTTGGAGTTGGTGTTGGCTTGCATGTATGTCCCCCAAGACCGTGTTTTTTTGTGGTGCAAAGAACGAGGGAGAGAGAGAAGTGTTGTATGTTAGTGATCTGTGTGATTGAAGCATAGTAAGTGATTCACAGGTGCTAATTCTTCAAGGTGTGTGTGTGTGTGTGTGTGTGTGTGTGTGTGTGTGTGTGTGTGTGTTTGCTGGTTTTTTTAGAGGACAAGGGTGTTGTGAGTACAATGGGCTATAGAGAGGCAAACTAGTGTGTTTCTGGGTGTGTTCCAATTTCCATCTTAATTGTGTTCAGTCATAGATATCTGGCACCGTCCATTACTTTGAGCTTTTGGTGTAGATTCCACATCTCTTTGGATTTTGTTCTAGTTGCAACTTTGAATTTTCCAATGAAGATATTTGTTGGGATCTGTTCCAAGTCATCATCTTTGATGTGTGCCCTCATGTTTGATGAGATATTGACAATCTCCTAGGAAGTAGCTCCCCATTCCTTGAGTACATGTCTACAAGGTATCCTGATAACAAAATGTATCACGTTTGTGACATGAATTTGTTGGCAAGCTTGTTGAAAATTTTACTTCAGTGCAAAATTGACCATAAATTGAAAATTGAATATAACTTAAGAAAATATTATCCAAATTTGATCAAATTGCACCAGTGTGCCTAAGATAGCTATAGGCACTAGAGATAGTTGATTTGAGTCAATTTTGGAATAGGGATACGTAGATTGCAATCCATGTTAAAAAACCACTTTGCATTTTCTTGATACCATCAGGTTCAACATGATTAGTGTGCCGCGACATGGGAGATCAAAATACATTGATAATGAAAAATACAGACTACGCAAATTAAATAGATGAAATAAAGAATTTGTATGGTGGATGTAAGGTAATCATTACAAGAGGAGCATAGCTCGTTTCATAACCTTTGGACCTCCCCCGAGCTATCTCAATCTCAATCTCATTCACACTCTCACTCTCAATCACAATCGTAATCTCAATCTCAATCATGTGCACAATCTCAATCTCAATCAAAATCACACTCTCAATCTCAATCACAATCTCAATCTCTAGATGGCAACAACGATCATAATCTAAATTGCAACAAGATCACAATCTCAATATCATGACACCTTGCACAGATCCCTTTTGACTTGGTAGAGTGGACATATTGGCTTCTTCAACGTTTGTGTATATCTATTTGTAAGCTAACCTGTTGTTGCTTGTAGGATAACCTAATATTGTTGGTGATTTTTTTCTATCATAACTTTGTCATATGTACTCCAAATATAGGCTTCTAGTAGGAACTCAAAATGGCGAGAATAGATCTGGTCTACAAGGCATCACGAACAAAATAGCAAACACCTCTTTTTTTGGTAAAAATGCAACTTTTAGATTGCAAGTTAAAAGCCTTTTTATAGGTCTCCACAACGTTTTTAACTAATTTTAGGCTTATCCATGTATTTTAAGCTAAAAAACAAAAATAAAACATTGATATTGATAAAAATATCAAGTTTGACTATGTTTTAATTGTATTATTTATAGATAGACTATCTATTATTCATTAATCTTTATTAAATATGTCTTTAGTGTATTATTTAAAAGAATTTCTCTCTCAATATCTTACAATTATTTACATAAGACATTATAATACTCTCTATCTAATAGACTATTCAACAATCTTTTAAGTCATGCTCAATGAAAGATATAGCCTATTACATTCTTTTGACTTTAAGAATTTTTGTAAATAAGTCCTATCACAATTAGTAGATGTTTTGGTAACAAAACTTTTGGATTTGGAACTTTGGTTTACATATCAAGTCAATTTTTGCTTTTTTTTTTCCCACAATCCTAGACAAATTTGGGAGTTTTGCAAGGATTTTTGTGCCAAATGACTTGAAACTTTGGGGTTAGACTATAAATAACATCTAGGTCAAGATGGCTAGGTGTTGGCTCAAAACCATGAGAGGGCTACATGGATCGTGTTGGAAATAGGGTTGCAAGGAAACACACACAGCTTGGAGAAGATGAAGAAGCTCAAGGCACACAACAAAGAGTAGTATTTCTTAGTGCATAATGGAAATATAAGTTAGGCCTAGAGGGTGATGGGAATATATACAATGCATTGGGGTAATAGCCTCCTAGTGAGGGAAAAAATGCCTCCACGATCCTAAGTGTGTTGACATGCATCATTACCACATGTATATGGTAACAAATCCACCCTGGGAGAGATGCAATGAGCAAGACCTGGCACATATTGTTTAGGGGCCGTCATTGTGTAGCATGCTTGTGAGCACCCATGCAAGAAGGGGAGAGGAGATCTCCAAGGAAGCTTCTCTTTCTCCCTTTGATGTCAAATGCTATGTCCCAGCTCAATATATATACTCCATGGTGGTTGATTACTATCTACATGTGTCATATGTTGGAGGCCATGTTGCAACACCTCAACACCCCTCCCATAGAGTTCCAAAAGAACTCCGTTCAACGCTTAAATATCATTTTCCTCTATCACCTTTTATCGGCTCTCACTTCCTACTCACTCATCAGATAGGTCATCTATAAATTTCACCGATAGTTCTTGTTCTTAGCTTTGGACACCATCATGTTCTCTACATTCCAAATCTACCACGTCCTCAAATGGTGCCCCAAAAATGGAAAAAAATCATTTGGTCCCTCACCGCCGTAGTTATCCACCAACTGTAATGTACCCAACATTTTTCAATAAAAGTGCTTCATTTACTTTGCAAAAATTGGTTTGCATTCTATTAAGTTAAAGAGCATTCTAATGGAATGATCTAATCAAAAATCGAACTTTAGAACTATTAATTATGACCCTTACACTTGAAAACAATAAGGTTGATGGGAAACTTAAGCCTGAAGACTCTATCTAGAGATAAGAGTTAACCTTTAAGAAAGAAGGAGCAATTTTAGGAAAGAGAGAATAATTTTAGGAAAGGAGGAGTAATTTTAGAAGAGAAAGAGTATAAGGAGTACTTTTAGGAAAGAAAGAGAGGAGGAGTTTAGTTTAGAGCTTTTTCTTGGAAGTCAAGCTTCTTCTTAGAGGCTCAAAATCGTGCATCGAAATCCGTGTCCAAAAAAATTATTCGTTTATTTTTTTACAGCCAGAACGTACGCGAACTTATCTCTCATTGCTTCCCTCTATTCTTAGCTGGTCTTGAGAGCTTATATAAAGACCCCTCTCCCTTCGCTTTGAGAACACACACTCTCAGAAGAGAAATCTCTCTTGCCTTGATGTAGGAGTTACCTTCTCTGCCTCAACCACTCTCCCTCAAGCTCTTACCCTCAAGCCATCTCCATCTCCAACTTCTTTCTCTACCATCATCATGTTGTCCCTTAGATTCTTGAGTTCTCTTTATCACTTTCTCCTTTCTCTTTCGCAATACGATGGCCCCAAAGCAATTGACTTGAAGCTGGAAGGACGCTCATGTCGCTCCACCTCCAAGAAAGGTGCAAAGGAAGGCGTCAACTACTCCAAAAATTTCTCAAGCGGAGATATCAACTGCGGAAGAAGGCGAAGGCATCCAACCTCAACCATGACAGGTAGTCGAACGTGTTGCTAATCCGGTAAGATCAATTTAAAATTTTGCATCGTTATATATGATGATCGGTAAATCAAGCCTAAGAATTTTCTTAAACTATCCAAGAAACGTGATTGTAGCACAAGAAACATGCATATGTTTTCATAGAGTAGAGAAAGAATTGTTTGAGTTATGGTTACTATGTGATAAACCGTATCTCTGTTTGATATTAGAATTTAGTTAATCATGTTTTAGAAGTCACTTAAAGAAAACGATTGCTGAAAGGATATCTTGTTTCCAGATGGAACTCGCGGTTAGCGAGGTGATTCCCCGGTTAGTGGAGAATAAGATGAGGTTATCAACTCTCTTTTTGTCTCTTGCGGTTAGGAGGATACCTTGCGGTTAGTAGGAGGATGCCTTGCGGTTAGCGACTGGGAAAGTATGCACATTTTGTGGTTAGCGAATAAGTAAATCCTTTGCAAAGGCTCTGTTGGTTAGCCAGAGAAAGTCAGCGGGTAGCGAAAAACTCTTAAGAATAATTGAAAGATTCATTTTTGTTGAATTATAGAATTGTCTTCATTAGACCATGTTTGAGAAAGAAATCTTTTGGTATGTTTGAAGGGCTGGATGAAAGAACCCGTGCCTGGAATTAAGAAAAGCTGAACATTGTTTGTATATGTAAAACAGTGTGGTAGGAATTAGAAAACAAGCTAAAAAGTGTGAGTGTGGAATGGAAACCGAGGGCTAGCTCAGGTGGCCACTCAAGGATAGGTGGTCTTGATTAGTCGAGAAACTCTCCACTCTCTCTTATTGAGAGAAGTGAAATTAGAGACTCATTGTGCCAAGAGTCGAGATGTCCCAAATCTACACACCCCTGAAAGCTATGGACCCAATTAGTCGGTACTTTTCACAAGATTACTAGTTAATTTAGACTAAGTCTCATATCATATTTATGGTTTATGGATGGGCGGTTGTGCCTCTTAAACGTGGGGAAAAAGGCATTCTTTATGGATTCTAAATATGTCAATGGAATTTCATCTTTATGTTAGAAAACAATTTTCATTAGAATCCTAGATTTATTGACCTGGCTTCTAGCGTATGATCCTTGTAACCACGTAAACGATGAATAGAGGACTTCCTCTCTTCTGTTTCTTGTATCTCTACTTTGTGGAAACGGAGTAGGGTGTCGTCAAAACGGAAAATGAGAGTAAAGGAAGGCCATCTATCAAGTCGCCCCAATCTTCTTGGGGTTGGGGACCTCACAGTTGGTATCAAAGCCTTAGGTTTAAAATTTGGTTTCTTAACCGTCTATACTATTCTTGGGCTTGATTGCATGAATACTTGCTTGACATTGTTATCCTATCTGTTTTGTAGCACAAATTTATGGACATCGACTGTTTAACTATCTTTAAGGCAATATATCACACTGCTTGCCAATCACCAATATTTGAATTTTGTGAGAATGTGTTCCGCATTCTTGACAAGGTTCTTGCACCTCACATCAATTTTGACCCACCAAATACATGGTTATATACAAGTCGTTGAGTTCGTGAAACAACCTTTTCTATCCAAGCACGTCACATTCAACACTTGGAGATTGACCTACATCGAATCAAGTGGGCTGAAGACTTGAAGCTAGTTTCATACTTTCAACTTTATGAATCACCACTGACTGTCATGGCCCCGGATGGAGTCACAATTTGTAATCGATGGGTTTATGACAAAGTGACATCAGTTATCCCTGTCAATCGGGTTGTTATTGACAATCACACTCACCCACCTTCACACTCACCCACCTTCAAGGAAAAAGTTTTCATTGGCTATCTCGAGCTTCCTCTTATGTTTTGCTTCTTACATCCACATCATCAATCACCAATCTTTTACGACATGTCAGCTGACGTGTATTACAACTATGGTTGAAATCTCTATTATATATTCACATGGAGAGATCTTTTGTAGACCCCTATATGGCTTTTTGATGAGTTTATGAATAGTAATGTTTTGCTTCAAAAGATTGTTGACTGGTTAAGTCATTGATTGAGCTGTTTTTCTTAAAAAATATTTATATGATTGGTTAAGTCGTATGGTTGACAAGAGTCATGATTGGTTAAGTCATGTGACTGAGTTTTGATGGACTGAATAAGTCAGAAATGGTTGTCATATGGTTAAGTTTTAATAGACTGGGTAAGTCATAATTGGTAAAGTTATGTGGTTGAACCTTTAGTGAAATGGATAAGTCTAAGTCTATAAAATACCCAAATTTTTTGGGTTATTATGAAATTTAATGTTAATATATACGTACACTCATGAGAACGCTCAAATCACTCCTATAATGGAAAACCCTCAAAATGATGCTATCTACATGGAGATTCAGGAGAAGAAGTTATTGTTGAAACAAATGCAACCACCTTCTTTTAAAGGAGAGGGTACTGATATTGAGAAGGATGCAGAAGTATAAATCGAAGCTATGGATGATTACTTCTTGGCTGCAAAGACTGCACCTTACAAATCAAGTGATGCTAGGGATGTTTTGCCTCTTCGGTGAAGCGAAATTATGGTGGAAACAACATTGTCGTGACATGGGAGTATTGGAGAACTCTCAGAGTTGGAGATAAATTAAACAGGCAGTGAAGGAAAGATACTTGCCTCCTACACACGAAGCATTGAAGAAAAATGAGTTCTTTAGCTTGAAGCAATACAGTTTAACCTTGGAAGAGTACTACTCAAAATTTATAAGGCTTAGGAATTATGCTCCACCAATGACCATAGAGCAACAGGTAGCCCATTTTTGTCAAGGTTTAAGAGAACCAATTAGCTCGTAATTAGAAGCCATGAAACCTACTACTGTGCAAGATGCTTTACTACAAGCTAAGCCCTTAATGAAGGAGTAAGGGATTAGAAGGAGAGTTGAACAAAATCAAAGTTTTAATGGAGCAAGACGTCCAATAAGGCTTCCAATAATAATGGAAAACCACAAAGAGCTTATGTTGCTAATGCTCAAAATCCTTCACGCTCGGATGTTCGATGCTTTGAATGTGGAGAGTTGGGATGTTATCAGAATAGATGTCCACGTCTGACTAATAGAGTAGCAACAACAAGTGAAGTAGATCAAAGACACCGTCCTTTTGGACTTAACAATGGACAAGGTGGTGGGCGAGGTAGAGGACGAGGAAGAGCAGCCAGAGCCTTTGGAAGAGGTCAAGGTAGGAATGCACATGCACATGCAGTCATAGGAGATCCAGACAACAAATGGATCCAAATTCAAGCGTTACAAAACCCTCTTGGCTTTATGAATATTCAAATGTATTTCCTGAAGATCTCACCTCTCTTCCTCCAAATTGAGAGATTGATCATGAGATAGAGATTCTTCCAGGAAGTGAGTCAGTGTCAAAGAGACCTTATAAAATTGTGCTACCAGAGGCCATTGAATTGAAGGAGCAACTTCATCAACTTTTAGAACAAGGATTTATTAGACAGAGTAAATCAAGTTGGGGAGCTCCAGTACTCTTTCAAAAGAAGAAAGATGGGACTTTACCACTCTGCATTGATTACAAAGGACTGAACCAGGTAACAGTTAAGAACAACTATCCTATCCCACAAATTGATGAATTTCTAGACAGGCTACATGGTTCCAAGGTCTTCTCAAAGATAGATCTAAGATCTTATTATCAAATCAGAATAAAAGAATCAAATATTCCAAAGACAGCTTTCAAGACTCGATATGGAAATTTTGAGTTTATAGTAATGTCATTTGGTCTGACTATTGCTCCGGCTACATTTAATAGATTGATGCAGGATATTTTTAGGTTGTACCCAGATGAATTTGTTCTTGTCTTCTTTGATGATATTCTAATCTACTCAAAGGATGAAGAAGAGCATGAAGACCACTTGAGAAAGGTGTAAGATATTCTTCAAGAACACAAGCTATATGCAAAGATGAGCAAGTGTTCATTTTTCACTCCAAGGATTGAGTATTTGGGATTTATTGTTTTGCATGAAGGAGTCTCAATGGACCCTGATAAAGTTCAAGACATTGTTGAATGGCCTCAACCATCAAATGCAAGTGAGATTAGAGGATTCTTGGGAATCACAAGATGGTAAACTTTATAAAGGAATATGCAGTGATTGCTTCACCCTTGACCGATCTTCTGAAGAAAGGAGTGAAGATAAGCTGGGGACCACTACACCAAGAAAGATTTAACCAAATCAAGCAGTATGTGACTAAAACGCCGTGCCTAAAGCTACCAGATTTCAATCAGGCCTTTGAAGTCGTCTCACTGATGCTAGTGGAATAGCAGTTGGAGGAGTATTATCTCAAGAAGGTAGACCAATAGCTTTCACCCCATGTAAGCTTAAGGTTCATGAAAAGAACTACCCCACCCATGACCTCAAACTATTGGCAGTCATTCGCACTCTGAAGTTGTGGAGACACTACTTATTGGGAAGGAAGTTTTGACATATAACCGACCATAAGAGCTTAAAGTGGATTTTCACCCAAGCAACTTTGAATATGCGATAAAGGTTATGGGTAGAAATTTTGTAATAATTTGACTTTGACATTATCAATCATCCCAGAAAAGAAAACGGGGTTGCAAATTCACTCAATCAAAAACCTTTTTTGAGCTCATATCTATACCCAACAACCCAATCGTTGAAAAGATTAAGGAAGTTGCATCATTTGATCCAGAGTATCAAAGGCAGCTTAACCTTGTTCGATCTGGGAATTCAAAGAATATACCTTCAATGGTACACTTCTCACATGATGGACCTTGTCTCTACTGTAGAGATAGGTTATGTGTAGCAAAGGACCCTAACTTAAAGAAGGCTATCTTATTTGAGGCCCATGATAGACCTACTTCAGGACACCTAGGATATGCGAAGACTCTCAATGCCGTATGGAAAAGTTTCTATTGGACTGGCCAAAAGGAAAATGTCTACGCTATGTTCTTCAATGCTCATATGCCAAAGGATTAAAGCTGAGAGAGTTAAACTTCTCAGTAAACTTTAACCATTGGACATTCCCCAAATGAAATGGGAATGCATAAGTATGGACTTCGTCATTGGATTACCTACATTACAAGGAGGATATAATTCACTCATGGTAGTTGTTGACCTACTCACGAAGGTTGCGCATCTCATATCAATCAAAACAACCTTTACCGCCTTTGATATTGCATGACTATTTGTTAAAGAGATTTTCATATTGCATGGATTGCCCAAACGGATTGTAAGCGTTCGAGATGTGAAGTTCACTTTCAAACTTTTGCACCTCACTCTTTAAGGCAATTGGGACAGAGTTAAAATTTAGTACCGCATACCATCCTCAATCAGATGGTCAAACAGAACGAGTCAACCAAGTCATCACAGATATTCTTAGAGCTTATTGCAGTAGAGATCCTAAACAATGGATTCAATTTTTACCAAGTGGAATATGCTTACAATGCTTCTCATCATCAAAGCATTGGTATGACCCCATTTTGTACCTTGTATGGTCAAGAATGTGTCTCTCCACTCAACTTTTATAACCCTACCATCAGAGTTGAAGCATCTAAGAAGATGCTAAAAGAAATCAAGCAAAAGCCATCCGAAAGGATATTCAGGCAGCTCAAGATCGTCAAAAGCAGCATGCAGATATTAAGAGATCCGAAAGAAGATTTAAAGAAGGTGACAAGGTTACTCTTCGGATTCATCCAAAGAGGAGTACCTTATCACTTGGAAAGTACAAGAAGCTTAGTCCACGTTATTGTGGCCCTTACAAAGTGACCAAGTGAATAGGAACCCAAACTTACAAGTTGAAGTTACCAGCTCACATCAGAGTCCGTGATGTATTTCATGTAAGCTTATTAAAACCCTATATTCCCAATGATGATCAACTCCTCAATGATGAATAAATTGCCATGCCTACTTAAAACATCTTGGAACTCCAACCTTCTAGAATTTTGGAGTCTCCAGAGAAGATTCTTTGAAATAGAGTTCTTAGAGAACACCTTGTTCAGTGGGGCAGGACTATCCTAAAGAAGATGCAACATGGGAAGATGAAGCCATCCTAAAGAAGTACTATCCTCAATTTTTCTAGAGATGAGGACATCTCGAATCCCCAAGTTGGGAAGATTGTAATATACCCAACATTTTTCAATAAAAGTATTTCATTTACTTTGCAAATATTTGAGGTTTACATTTTATTAGTTCAAAGAGCATTCTAATGGAATGATTTGATCAAAAATCGGACTTTAGAACTATTAATTATGTCCCTTATTCACTTGAAAACAATAAGGTTGATGGGAAACTTAAGCCTCAAGACTGTATCTAGAGATAAGAGTTAACCTTTAAGAAAGAAGGAGAAATTTTAGGAAAGAGAGAGTAGTTTTCGGAAAGAGAAGAGTAATTTTAGGAAAGGAGGAGTAATTTTAGAAGAGAAGGAGTAGAAGGAGTACTTTTAGGAAAGAAAGAGAGGAGGAGTTTAGTTTAGAGCTCTTTCTTGGAAGCCAAGCTTCTTCTTAGAAGCTCGAAATTGCGCATTGGGATCCGTGTTTACGAAAAAAAAACTTTTTTTTTAGAGCCGCGAACGTGCACAAACTTATCTCTCCTTGCTTCCCTCTATTCTTATTAGCTTGCCTTGAGCGCCTATATAAAACCCCTCTCCCTTCGCTTTGAGAACACACACTCTCAGAAGCGGAAGCTCTCTTGCCTTGACGTCAGAGTTGCCTTCTCTCCTCAACCTCTCTCCCTCAAACTCTTACCCTCAAGCCATTTCCATCTCCAACTTCTTTCTCTACCATCATCTTGTTGTCCCTCAAATTCTTGAGTTCTCTTTCTCACTTCTCCATTCTCTTTCGTGATACGATGGACCCAAAGCGAGTGACTTGAAGCTTAAAGGACGATCATGTTGCTCCACCTCCAAGAAAGGTGCAAAGGAAGGCATCAACTACTCCAAACATTGCTCAAGCGGAGATATCGGCTGCGAAAGAAGTCAAAGCCATCCAACCTCAACCACGAGAGGTAGTTGACGTTTTGCTAATCCAGTAAAATCAATTTATAATTTTGCATTGTTATACATGATGACTGGTAAGTCAAGCTTAAGAATTCCCTTAAACTCTCCAAGAAACGTGATTGTATCACAAGAAACAAGCATATGTTTTCATAGAGTAGAGAAAGAATTGTTTGATTTATGGTTACTGTTTGATAAACTATCTCTATTTGATATTAGAATTTAGTTTATCATGTTTGAGAAATCACTTTAAAAAAATGATTGCTGAAAGGATATCTTGTTTCCAGATGGAACTCGCGGTTAACGAGGTTATTCCACAGCTAGCAAAGAATAAGCTGAGGTTATCAGCTCTCTTTTTGTCTCTTGTAGTTAGCAAGATACCTTGCGGTTAGCAGGATGCCTTGCGGTTAGCGAGATGCTCCCTTGCGATTAGCGACTCGGAAATTATGCGCATTTTGTGGTTAGTAAATAAGTAAATCCTTTGCAAAGGCTCTGTTGGTTAGATAGAGAAAGTCCGTAGGTAGTGGCAAACTCTTAAGAATAATTGAAAGATTCATGTTTTTTGAATTATAGGATTGTCTTCATTAGACCATGTTTGAGAAAGAAATATTTCCGTGATGTTTGAAGGGCTCGATGAAAGAATGTGTGCCTAGAATTAAGAAAAGAACATCATTTGTATATGTAAAACAGTGTGGTAGTAATTAGAAAACAAGCTACAAAGTGTGAGTGTGGGCTAGAAAGTGGGGGTTGGCTCAGGTTGCCAGTCAAGGATGGGTGGTCTCGATTGCTCGAGAAACTCTCCACTCCCTCTTATTGAGAGAAGTGAAATTACAGACTCATTGTGCCAAGAGTCGAGATGTCCCAAATCTACGCGCCCCTGAAAGCTATGGACCCAATTAGTCGGTTACTTTCCCAAGATTACTAGTTAATGTAAACTAAGTCTCATATCATATTTATGGTTTATGGATGGAGGTTGTGCCTCTTAAACGTGGGAAAAAAGCGTTGTTTATGGATTCTAAATATGTCAATGGGATTTCATCTTTATGTTAGAAAACAGCTTTCATTAGAATCCTAGATTTATCGACCTGACTTGTGGTGTATGACCCTTGTAACCACGTAAACAATGGATAGAGGACTTCCTCTCTTCTGTTGCTTGTATCTCTACTTTGTGGAAATGGAGTAGGGTGTCAATGAAAAAGGAGAATAAAGGAAGGCCATCTATCAAGTCGCCCCAATCTTCTCGGGGTTGGTGACCTCACACTAACTTTTATACAGTGTAACTTGATTCCCATAACTATGATTGATGCACAATCAATTCTACTAGCATTTGTATGTTAGGCACAATCTTGGAAATCTCAAGAAAATCTCTGATGGCACACTTATGGTAGCAAGAAAATTGGCATAGAACTACCCCCTGACAGAACTTTACCTCCCCATAACTTAATCTTCTGAACTCTGGTTGCCATTTGGAAAAGATTGACATGCGCCATGAATCAAGCACTTGGGTCCATGCACCCACATCCACTTTGACCACCTATCTTCAACTATCCAATCTATCGGGGTGTTTTGCAAACCACTTTAAGATTCAACCTGCCATATCTTGCACTCTGTAGCTCCGATTAAGGAGCCACCCATACCAACATGGAGGCAACCTTGAGGACCACCTTGGGCACTTCTATTTCTCCACTTTAAACCCTTTGAAAAACCACCTTTTGATAGGAACCATAGCAGAGTACCTTGGCCTAAAAACCACATAGAGTATACACATTGTTACCATTTTTTTGTGAAAAACGAGCAAGGGGTATAAAGCAAGCAAGAGAAATGGTTGGATATATCTTCTAGCTGAGAGCCTAGTAATACGTGACAACACTTGACTTTATTTTTATCCCATGTTCATATACAAACTATGCATGCTCCATTATCATTTCTTGTTTATTTCTCAACACCATGTAGGGCATTTAGTGAGCATTTTTTATTCTAGATTATAGTTATCAAAACTCTCATCTTGAGTTAGGACTTACGACACACTTTTTGAAGAATTGATTAGGTCAAAGAGAGTGCTACCGATGTGACAAAAACCAAAGAATTCATAAAAATTATAATTAGTAAAATGGCCATAGTCATTTTAAGGCCAACCCACAAACTACCTATATACCCGCACAAAAATTGTGACATGTTTGCCGCCAACTGAAGGCATAAACATCCATGCCCTAAGTGCATGATCCATCCACAAAGTGGAGTAAGCCCAAATCTTTGCATAAAGCTTTGAACTTCTCTCATGAGGCAATGCCTTTCTGAACAGATCTACAAGGTTGGCCTCTGTTGGCACATAAGCCAAGATGATCTCTCCTCTTGAGAGTATCTCCTTAACATAGTGATAATGCACCTCAATGTTCTTTGTGTGAGCTTGAAATAAGGGTTCCTTGCAATTGCCAATGTGCTCTAATTGTTAGTGTAGATGATGTTGGCAGTGTCTTTTCCAACACCCAAATCAGTGATAAGGTGTTTGAGCCATACACTCCATCATAGCCATGAAGACTACCTTGTACTTAGGTTCACAGTTATAAGTGGCCATAGTAGGCTGCTTCTGTCTCAACCATGATATGCATGAACTACTGAGTATGAAACAAAAAACCACTTGTGGACACTTGTGTGTCAAAACACCTGGCCCGATTTGAGTCCGAGAAAGCATGTAAATTTTGGTGGCAATGGTCCCACTTGGGATAAAACAACCCAAGATGAAACGTGCCACTCAAGTAGCAAAAAATTCTCTTGAGAGACTGCCAATGCTTAGAACCTGGGCTATGCATAAGTCTACTGACCTATGGGACTGCAAACTGAATATCACGTGTTGTGTTGCATACATAAATAAGGCATCAAATAGCAATTTGATAAAGAGTGATATTGATAGGATCACCAGCATCATGATGACCCAATTTCCAGCCTGTGTCATTGGGAGTAGCATTAGGTTTGCATTTCTCAAGTAGAAACTTACATAGCGATGTCTCTATATAACTTGTTTAACATAAGGCAATCCCACCATCACACTACTTAAATTGTATACCCAAGTAATGACGCAATAGCCCCAAATCCTTCATCTTGAAAGTAGCATTCAAATCAGCCTTAAATTCAGCAATATGTGTCTCATTTGGTCTAGTGATCATCAAATCATCAATAAAAAGAATGACAATCTGAAGTACATCACCCTCAAGTTTTATATACACAATTCTTTCTGTTAGACTTTTATGAAGGCCTAGTTTAACCAAATGAGTGTCATCTTTCTCATACCAAGCACAAGGACATTGCTTTAACCCATACAAAACTTTCTTACATTTTCACACTTTATCTTCTTTTCCTTTTATGAAAAAACCATGGGGCTTTGTTACATAAGAAACTTTCTAAAATATGTCACCATTCAAGAAAGAAGTAGCAATGTCTAGTTGATGTAAATCCCATCCAAAATGAGTTACCAACGCACATAGAAAATGCACAATAGTCATATGATAAGTGGGAGCAAAGGTCTCTTCATAATCTATGTCTTTCTATTGTGCATAGCCTTTTGCAACAAGTCAAGCCTTATGGTGATCAATCTCACCATCTAGCCTACATTTCAACTGATAAACCCACTTTGTACCAATGGTAGTTTTTTCAGGAGGAAAATCAGATAAAGTCCACGGGTCATTTTCTATAAGTGGGTTCATATTCTAATTGCATGGCAGCCATCCAGTTTTTATTACTCTATGCTTCATCAAAAGATACAGGTTACTCTACATCACATAAACTAGAAATAGCCAAAGCATAACAATCTAATGTATAAATGCATGGCGATAACCTGAACGAGTATGTCTAGACAGACGTGATCCAATTTGCTATCATGCAAAGTATGCATCAGCCATTTTGGCATACCTCTAGCTTGCTCAATCTCAGCCATTTCCATATCGATCACATCATGTACACCTCCATCAGTAATAGCCTGATCTAAAGCATTTTTTCAGAAACCCCTTAGGCTGTACATTTGTCTCATTGGAATCTACATTCAAGTTTCCACCATCGAAAAGAGGCAATATATTGTCATAAATGTCCTATGAGCTTACATTACTATCTGTAGTACATAACAACAAGGGCTCAAAAAAATCTTCCACAAACACATCTCATCAAACCAAGATACATTTCTTTTTGCGGATGGTACAACCTATAACCCTTGCTTCCAATACTGTAACCAACAAAAATGCATTTAGCAGCCTTATCATCCAATTTTCTATGCTAACTTTTTGCCACAAAAGCATAAGCCAAATAGCCACAAACTTGCATGTGATCAATAGATGGCTTCTTATGATGCCATGCTTCATAATAGACTACAAAGTTTTTGTAGGAGATTTGTTAAGTAGCACACATGATAGTATCAAGCCAAAAGGAATGTGGAAAATCTTGACTTTTGACCATATATTGTGCCATTTCCATAAGACCTATTTTTCATTTCAACAACACCATTTTGTTGAGGTGTAAACAACATTGTCCATTGGTGTGTTATCCAATGACTAGCCACAAATGCACTAGACTCGTGCGACATATACTCCCCCCTCGACCTAAATAGAGGGTGCCCATAGAATATTTAGAGACATTTTCATCGATATCCATAAATTTCTTGAAGCACATAAACACGTTGGACTTAGCTTTAAGTGAATACACCCATGCATGCCTAGAGTAATCATCAATGAAAGTCATAAAGTAAAGGTAATTGCTCAAGGACGGAGTTTGCATAGGCCCACAAATATCACTATGCAAAAGTTGCAATTTTCATACATAGCCCTAATTGAACCATCCTTTGAAAACTTCCAACGTGTTAGATACATACAAAAGGTTATTTTTTTATCCCAAGTACATAAAATGCATCAACAAATGTGAAAAATTATCATTTCAAATAGTTAGCACAATCTTTTCAACTCCCTTGACCGTATAAGAGGAATTTTTGGCACAAATGACTATATTCCCATGAGGAACACACTTGAAAGAGTAAACAAGTCACATGTGAGGTAATGTGCTTTGTAGCATCGCTATGAAATTACCACACATGTGAATCTGCAACAACTAACATATTTTCATCATGGACAAAAGGATCATAAGTGCAATCTACACTAAATTCCCACTCTAACCTACATCAACATCACAATATCCTTTCATAGAAGATTCTACAATAGCTGCACTTGTAGTGGAGCCAACCTCTTTCTTCTTGGTCTCTTTTGCTTTCAATTTAGGACACTTCTGAATCAAGTGATCAACGGCCTTGCAATAATGGAAACACATCTTATTTTTGCCCTTTTCACCAGAATTCCTAGATGAAGTGTTGCCAGCAAAAGCAATATTGGCACTTTGTTGAGAGCACATCATTTCCACTACCATTAAGGGAATGCTTTCCAAATCTATGTTCTTCAAGAGATTGCATTCCAAATGAGAAGCTCTTAAGGACTTACAATGCTCTCTCATTTGGTATAAATAGTGATAGGCACCTCCAAAAAGCACAAACATTTCCACATGTATCTAGCAAGGCATGCAACCAAAGTACTACAAAATACCACATTAAAAACGATAGTTCTTCGATCAATAAACATTAAAAAAGTCCTTTGAATTTTACATTTTTCTCCCAATGAATGCGTGGCATCACAAAACTATTGTTGAGTAAAACTCCTCCATAGAAGTCCAGTTAACATCTTCATAGCTATGTTCTTTCATACTAGTCCTCGTTGTAATCTCTTTGTGCCTCAAGTAAATGTCGTTGTGGTCCCAATGTTGTATTATTTTAAGTTGATTGTTAAATGGTCTCCCTAATATAACAAAGTTATTGTTCTTGCCAAAATCTACTATTGTGAATTTATGTTCATACTCTATCCCATAAGAGGTTACTATAATATGTTCAAACATACCTACAGGTCTCTCCACATAACCATCTACAAGGTAAAATTTCATCCTTGTTTTCTTGAGAGCTAGTCTTCCCCATTTCTCCCATATCTCTTTGATGTCAATGGACACTCTAGCCGTGCTACTATCAAGTATAAAATTTTTTTTTATCCATTTATGCTCCATTGGCAAGGTGGCATTTACTTCTTCTCCTTCATAGTAGTCAGACACCTTATTTAGAGGCATTTGTTTAGCTTTTGGTTTTCCTTGTGTTATTTTACCCGCTTGATCATCTAAGGGGGTGTCTTGAAGAGGGATTTTCAATCCTATCTTCTCTAAGTTTTCTCCCACCTCTCCCCATAGACATGGTCTAATCTTTAGCAACTCATAGAGAGTTGTCAAGAATTGTATAAAAGTAGAAATTAGTTCATGGAGACTTTTGGTGTCCATCATCCTTGGGGTCGACTTCCATTGTGAGGAAACTACCTCAACCTCCAATTTTGTTTCATGTTCTTCTATAAAAGACAAAAAAGTTTTCAACATCGCAAGTTTACTCTCCATAGATGCTTCTATCACTGTGTCAGCATATAGAGATTGTATATCTCCTAGGTAAAACTCATGATCCATGTTGATCTCAGTGATAGGTGCACACTTCAAATTTTCAAATCCATCCTTCTTACTCCTTATCATTTCCCGTAAGGCTTGTGACCATGGCTCTTCCACTTCACAAATTGGCATCATCACTTATGATTTTGCCTCATCATTTGTATTAGCTGCTACCCTATTTTCCAATGGTGTTTTTGTTTTTGGATTCATTAGATCATGTGTTTTTTTTTCCTCCATCACTTAATAATTATGTAACTATCACGTGAGTGCATCAAAAGGGGTTATCAAATTTTCTTTTTTCTCACATTTTCACATATAGAAGGGTATCGTAAAATTGATCAAACACAATCACACTTCTAGCACAAAACCTATCTTGGATTTTTGAATCCTATAATGATGTTTGAATTCAATTTTGAAAAGACGTGTGGACTCCCTATGGTTATACCTTTTTGTAGTCTCAATCTGCTTCATGGGACATGGATCGTGATCCATGTATCTCAATGGAGAAATAAGATGAAACTTCATCCAAAGATTACCCTTGGTACGGCGATACTAGATATATGCTTTTCATGTAATTTGAAGTGGTTTAGGTCATCTAAAAATGAAACCTTACGTTTGACTATGCGGGTTTTCACCATAAACAAATTTTGGTCCTTTTGGTCTACCTTTTGAATTCTTTCTATAAATTTTTTTTGGGAGTATATTTTAGGGGACATGAATTGTAATCCATGTTCCATCTCATCTGAGTTGTCTAGTTTGTAGACTCTATTGTTTAGAGCCTAATCCCAAAGTCTTCTTTGATTTGGATAAGAAAAAGTACAAAACACCCAAATTTTAATCAGATAGACTAACTTTAGGTGTTTTTTCGACAATTTTCTTCTTTTGAGTGTGCCTTTTTAATCTCAATTTGATCCCAACATTTTCTTTCAATAGATTGAGGTTAGTTGATCTCAATTTTGTACTAATCATCCTCTAGGGGACATAGATCGTGAACCATGTTCCACCATAAAATCTGAAAAATTCTAGTTTTGTTTTTTATAAGTTTTTTCAGATCCTTTGACACCCTCTTTTCGATTTTAAATCAATTTTCAGGTCTCTACTATCAAATTTTCAATATTTTAGAGTTATGGACTTCTTTGTATAAAATATGTTTTTTTTGTCTCTTTTACCCCAGTCTTTTCAGCCCAATTTTGATGGTGATGGTTATTACTTACTCTACTCCTATAAACTGCAAAGAAACATGAAACAAAAATGAACAAACAATGCAAATAAGAGTCGCAATGAAAAATAGAATAGCAATCTCAAAGAAATAAGAAAATTTGAAGAGGAAATTACCTTTGCTATCTCACTGACAACTCTCTTCTCCTTCAAAAATAGATCTAGCTAGTCCTTGACTTGGAGAGCTTTAAACTTTACTTATGTATTGACAAATTGCCCTACTTTTATAATCACATGATTTTTAGAATTGTGATACCAATTTAAGATTATTTTGGATGTCTATAGTGATCAAATGTTGAATGCTAAAACCATCAATTTTGTTTTAAGGTTTAGAAATGAATATCAACTAAATGTTTCGTGTTTCCTTTTAGAGCCAGAAGAAAGAAATATGTTTTTTCTAGAGTGAAATAATTCATTTGAAAGAGAAAATTCTTCTATTCAACCTTTTATGGGGCCTCATCGAAGCCATCAACTACCCTCTACTCAGTTAATTACTACTTACCTTGAAGCAACAACGGAGGGTTCTTATCTTAGATATAGAGGGTTTACTACTTCATTCAATTGAAATGTGACACGGTGATATTGCTCCATCATGGGCCGAGCACATGCAAATTGTCAATGACAAAGATGAAGTTTATCACGTGGTGCACCGTGATGCAGAAGCTTTCTTGGACTCTTGTTTTGATTAATTTGAACCTTGGATATGGAGTTGCTATAACCTAACCAAAGCTCAACATATACCTGAGATGTGCTTTCCTAGGCATTGTTCAAAGTTCAAGATGTTTATGAGCAATAAGAATTGTCAAAATCCAAATATTATGATTGGATATAAAAGAGTTTATCATAAGAATTTGACTTTGGTTTGGGGGATGTTTGAGGATCTACATGCTAGCAACAAATTAATTTTTGAAGATACTCCGTATAGAGTGATGTGGAATATGCCAGGAACTTATCTCATATTTTTAAAAGTTTGGAGACAAACACCTGAACAACTTCAATTCTTCTAATTAGAAGGCACAATAGTTCCATGGTTAGTGGGATGGTTGTGTGCAAGAAACAAGAGGAGTTATACTTCCAATACAAGTGTGAACAAGGTAGAGGATCCTGAGAAAACTTATGTCATGAATTTCTACTTGTCAAGAAGACAGTGTTGAGAGTCACATGTTGAAGTTGTTTGGCAAGGATTTAGTAATAGAGATGTCAATTGTACACAAAACCACATATCAATAAGAACTGGTTCATTGTAAATTTTTATTCAAGGTGAACATAAATTGTACATTTATCTTTCATTCAACCATTTATCACTTTATTTTTTTCTACTTGAAGTGTAACCTATTGTAAGGGGACTTCTATTCAATCTAATGTGTTTCACATGGAGTGCACCTTAACATTTGGGGAACTCTTTATTAATGGAGTGCATCCTTCTTATGGGTGATCTTTTTCTACTGCTTTGAGTAGAGAATTATCTATATTGTGTTCATATCTTGTGTAAATGGATCCACTATAAATATTTAGGCCCCGTTGTAACTTGGCATTTTTCACAAAGTTCACCCTAGTGAAAGGGGACTTTTTTATTAATGGAGTGAATTCTAATTTAAGGATACAAAATTTTCTTTGTATTTCTAGTTTGGAATGTGATCACTATTTTTGTTTACAATGTTTAAATGGATTTATTCAAGAGAAGCCTTTTTGCTTCAAGACACAAGTACGACATGAACAACGTCCTTTTTTGTTAAAAACATGAGTACGACTTCTTATGTTGGGTCAATGGGTGGTATATATTAATATGTACCTAGTATAAGTTGTATCAAAAGAAGACCTCTCTTTTTATACTCATTCAATACAAAAGATATTCATTGAACAATGTTGCTGCCATATTAGCATAGAGACTCATACAAGAATATTCCATGTTGTTGTAATATTGGCATGGGAATTCATATGCATGTATTCATGCACAAATAAAAAACTTCTTATCTAAATCGTACAATTTTGAAAAATATGCAGCTATAAACCATTTATTTAGAACATAATGTCAAAATCGCAAGTCTTTATCATAAAATCCATAAGACTTGTGTTTTCCAAATATGTTTAATGATAGAAACAATGTAATAAACACGAGAGCTTTACATTTATTATAGTTGCAAATAGATTGAAGTTCTCTTTATAACAACTGCTTTTTTCTCATAAATACACATAGAATAGCATTGACACAAGTAACGTGAAATTGATTAAATAGTTTAGAATGGCCAAGTGGTGGATTAACAACCCCTTTGTTATAAAATGTATAAAATTAGGATGACTTAACATAAGTGTAGTTGAATATCTAAATGTGTTATCCTTATG
>NC_140948.1:47067427-47277427 GCF_014529385.1 Adiantum capillus-veneris | reverse complement strand
CTGGTGTAAATCAACCCTTGACCTACTCCAAATTAGCCCTTATCTATGATCGGCTTGATGCAAAATCTGATGTGTGACCTGATAAAAAAACTTCCCCTAAATTCATCCAAGTTATAGTGACCAATCGTTACAAGTAATCAGCCTGAGTCAGGTTCCCCCTCTTCCCATAAATATGATACCCCCCTCCCTTATTTTTAAGCTTGCGAAATAAATTATTGGGGGTATACCCCTAAATTATACGCTTATCTAACTTGTTTAAAAAATCTCCTCCCTGCACTTCTGTGATGCGGTAAGTTTTCCATGGTGAATCCCCCGGGCAGTGCAGCATTTTACAGCGTACATGCAGCAGCAATAGGCTACCCAACAACAACATAATCTGCAAGAGTGGATTCGTAAAGCTTGTCAAATTGTTTTTATAGATAAGTTGCAACGATTTGAAGTCCGAGATATATCAAAACTTTGTAATCTTTATAAGCGGTCTATGGAAGATAATGGAATTGAAGATCAGAACTCAGTGGAAAGGTTTCATCTGGTTGTAGTGTCGGAACTTAGGGCCCGGCTTAAAGAAATTGAGGCAGCTTAAGGACCAAATTGGTAGGACTTCAAGAAGGTGCTACAAGAGGAATATTTCCTTGAACATTCTCAGAGGGTGACCAGACAGAGTTTTATGAAGTGGGTGCAAAAGAACAGTAAAAATTTATCGGCACGAGAGCTGTAGTGAGAATTTTAACAGAAGTTTTATCAGTTTTTTCAGCATTTGATGCAATTATTAAAGGAGCTGACAAGAGAACTGGGATTGACATTTGATTGGAAAATAGTCGCCGAAGCATTGAATATGATTGTAAAATGACAGAAGCGAGTTGACAAGCAGATTGTGGTCGAGGCATTAGATGATGCTAAAGAAGAGATTAAAGAGAAATCACCATCGACAGTACCCAAGGGAGGGGCCTTTTCTCAATGATCTGGTCAAAGGTATTTAAGAGCTAAAATTAAAACTCAAAACTATAAAATTTGAAGGGTTAGCTACAAAGGCGTCTAATTCCGAACCTAAGCAACAGTAGCCACCACATAAAAATTTGAATAATCGATGCATGTGGTGCAATAGTGAAGACCATAGGTATGTGAAAGAGCGTGATGAGTTTGATGAAGCTTAAAGAAGAATGTGGTTTTTTGGAAAGGCATCTGGAAGATATTGAACAGGCTAAAGTAAAGCTTAAGGAAGCAAGGTTAAAGAATATAGCAGCATTTGATGGTAAGCACAGACTAAAACCTCATGCTATTAAAGATGGGGATTGGGTCCTTGTATATGACAGTAGCATGGAGAACCAGTACATATGTGAAAGATTGTTAAACAATGGTTTGGACCATATGTAGTACTTCATGTTTATTATAATTCGACATATAAGCTATGTGAGCAAGAAAAATATTTAACTTGTTTAAGCAACGAGAAGGTGAGATTAATATTGAAGATTTCAATACAGATCAACCTCTAGAAGATAATGCTATGTATGTATTAGACGATGAGTCTGATGATGCTCTTGATGATGCTTCTTAAGTGCAGTTGGTAGACACCGGAGACTGTGCACATTCAAAGAAGGTGGATGTCGTGCAGCTCCGCTCCTATGCTAAGAAATATATCAAGAAGATTCACATTGAGCTTAACACTAGAATGGTAACAGGACACTTTTGTGTCCTTGGACACTTTTGTGTCCTGTTAAGTGACCATTTTGCTTGAATTATTTGAAGAGTATGAAAATGAATTTCTTGGTGCTATATATCCACAAAGTTGCCTTATGAGCTGAAAAAAACTTAGCATTTTATTTTGAGTATCGATCTCACCATTAACCTTACTCTTGCACAACATTTTTGAACCTAAACTGTGTGAAAAAATGGGTCCTGTTTTTTAACTTTTTTCAATTTTTGGCAACTATACTACTCTAAACTTCATGTTTGTGAGGTTTAGATGGCTAGAGGTTAGGCCTTCATAGTTCTCAACATGTTTTGATGTTTGTAGGGAGAGCTAAGTGTTAAAATTGAAAGTTATGACCGATTTATAAGAATTGCATAATCCTGTTTTTTCGCCAAAATTAGCACTTTTATGATTTTTTGGTGGCTTTCTTGATATCCAGATTCAATTTTGATTGTGTAAGTGTAATGTATAACATAAAGCTAATCTTCCTTGAGTTTTGGGGGACCTAATATGCTATATAGCATAGTATATGATGATGGTTGAGTTTTTTGATGCTGAAGAATACGATACATTTTAGAGTAGCAAGTATAACTTTCTCGATATTGCTAGTTTCTTAGGCCAATTGTGTGTATTTTGTAGGTAGTAACCATATCTAATCATAGACTACAAACTTGGCTAGATATTGAGTAGTTTTTATGGGTTTCTAGAGGTCATAATGCTAAACCCAGTTTTTTTCATGTTTGCTGTATTTAGCACTTTATCATTGCCCCCAAGGTTCCAACTGTAAGAGATCCATTATCCTTTTGACATGCTCCATGGCTCCTTTTGAATCCAAAGGCCCAAAGGAAACTAAGAAAACATGTATATAGTATATGTATTGAGCGTGACTATAGAAACTTTGATGATAGGTCCGCAGAATGGCAAAAATGCAACTTTTTTGTATCTATTTCTTTTACCAAAAAAAATTAGTGAGGTAAAAGCAACCATATGTTTTGGTCACCAACCCATTGAAGTTAACGGGGCATTTTATCTCATGTCCTACAAAAATCCCCGGTCTTATTTATATACAATCAACCGTAAGAAATTGTTGTTTTGGGCAAAATGCACTGGTCCATCAACTTTGGAGGCTTGCAGTGACCAAGGGATGAGAAAAATTACAAGTTTCTCATTTTTTCCATATGAAGTAGTTATTGAACTATAAGCTCATGAAAGGATTTTTCAAAATGAGTGGATCTACTATGGTTTTGGAATTTTTTCCCAAAATCGTGAAAGGACACTTTTATGTCCTGTTAGGTTACCATTCTAGTGTTAATTGAATCTTACCTGATAAATGATCAGTGTTCATGGCTTGGTAACAAGCTACCTTTATGAGTAATGTATGCCAGATGCGGCTCAAAAGGGCCAATAGATGCCTTAATGATGCTAAAAAAGGGTATGCTTAAAGTGAGCACAAATGGGAGTTTATGATTTAGAACTATAGTGCTTGAAGTGCTCTATGGGCTTGTCTTTACTGCTCCTTGATTAGAGCGACGGTGAAAAGTTATGGCAGTTTGAAGTTTAAGTTGATACAAATTTGTACCAGATTGGGCAGTTGTAGCTAAGAGATTTGAGATGAAGTGAATGCATGGGCCTAAAGTGCTCACCTTGTGGATCACATCGGTCTTCTTATATTAGCAATCGGAAAGCAAGACTCGCTCTCTCTCTCTCGGGTCAGAAGCAAGGTCAAGCCTCGATTGAGAAGGTCGTGTTGCAAGAGAGAAGGGTTCTCGAGAAAAGGCAAGCAAAGGGTTATTTGTTGCGTAAGCAAGGGTTTTTTGACCTAGTAAAAAGGGAGAAGGCACAAAAAAATGAGTGCATGAGCAAGCTAGGTGTCTCTTTCGTGGATGAGCAAGCATGAATTCTCTCTCTCGTGGAGCATAAGGTGAGAGGCCCATGATTAAAAAGGCAAGAAAATGGAGAAACGATATTAAGCAAAGAAAGGCGCGAGTAGAGAAGGATAACAAGAGGTGAAATCTTAAGCTATCGGTGAGCTTGGTAGAACCCTTTAAGGGAAATTGAAGACAATCTAAGAGCAAGTTTTACAGATTTTTGGACAGCAATTGAAGGCAACCAGAATAAGAAATTTCGTAGAGCTTTTGAGAGTTATTGCTAGAAGTTGAAGCAAATAAAAGTGACATGGAGAAAAAATCCATCACCGTCATCAGCTAGAGATTGATTAATCATCCTGATAACTCCCAATGTCGTTAACGGCTTGGGTAATTGTAATAGTTTTTAGTGAACCCGAGTGTTGGTGCTGCTAACAGCCCGCCTTGGCAATTGATCTTAATGTACCTAGAGCTTGAACTGATTAATTGAAGATTACGGTGATTTCTAGAGCCATTTGCATTTGTTGTTCTTGTTCGCTCTATTTCACACCTCTCACATCCAAAGGGCCCGCGCCAACTCGGCTCACGTTTTGAACCCATATCCCCCGACATCGTGATTGGACATAGATTCCAAGGTACCTGAGGGATAGTGAAGATCACCATAGGTGAAACAACAATACGATCAACACACCCTAACTCATATAGCTAAAAAGCAAAATCCGTACCATGTCTTGGAAGCATTTCTTAAAACTCTTCTTCTCTTATTTTGTTAAAAACTCCTCACAGCCAACTTTTATCTCTTTTAGGTATTCCATTATGAACTTGTCTCCACGTCTTTTTGGATCCATAAGATTCGGCTACAAAGAAGCTTGCTCTAGCTTTTTCTTGCAATTTGATGATAAAGGTAAGGCCGCTGGCCTCACTTTCTTTGCCACCCACACGCACTTTTGGTCCTTCATTAGCATTGAAATCTTTCTTTATCTTCAAAATCCTCAATCACATCATACATTTCCATAGAGCATACTTCCACAACGTGGGTTCCATATTGCATTCTATTGTCCATTAGAACCTCAAGCTCAAGCATAGTATCTACATAAAAAACTTGTTCAAAGAAACTAAAAATGTATTCACTATCCTCTATGAAACCATTTTCCTTCATGTATTTTTGTATATTATATACATATTGTCGTGCACTTATTCTCAAGCTTCATAAAACATACTGACCCATGCTCTATTTATCCCTAGAAACCTGTATAAAAATCTTCTTCTCACTTTGGATTAGGCAAGAATCTTTTTTTTCATGTACCATCGCAATCCCGCTTTATAATGGTACATGGCCAAAACCCCTTGTCTCCCTGTACTCTTTGAACTGTTTGTTCGCTTTTCGTAGAGGATACTCATGAAGACTATCACGATTGCTTTTGTGATTCACACACATAGTCAAAAATTTCATAGCACGCTTCCCATCTCTGCTCTTTACCCTTGCATAAGGAGAACCATCATCCAAGGCCTTTGTTTCCATGCAAATAGTTGTGATGTATGGATGCCCAAGGATTAGAGGATAGGTAGATATCTCCTACACAAATAAGTTTTGCTCATCTTTTACATTACCAATTGTCACTTTCACATTTATACAAGCCCCATATAGATCTCCTGATGAGTTATTTGCAACTCTAATCATCCACCCATGGTATGTGTCTATCGGCCACTTTCCCTTCATGTAAAGACTCTTGGACATAAGATTGATTTCAAAGCCATGATCTATCAATGCAACATATGGCTCCTCAACATCACCCACCTTGACTAAACTTTCTATTGTAGCTCTTGCCCAATGACTTTTGGAGTAGTGTCTTTTATAGGAGGCTTCATCTTCATCATCATCATCTGCAAATCTAGCATGTCCATCTCTTTGAGAAGACTGGTAGCATCCTACCACATTGTCATCGCAATCACTCTCTTGGACATGTATCCCATGTGCCTTAAGTGACTCCCCTTCACCCTCTGGCTGTGGAGGAATAGAATTAGTGAGACTTTTCCTCTTCATTTTTATGATATTTATAATCTCTTCATGAAACTGGCATATGCCAATAACTTCACCCAATGTAAATCAACTTTTCTATTCAACATCCTTTCCTCCAATACCTACTTTCAGTTTGTGGAAAATTCAGTGTCATAATGTAGTTTGCATGCAAGGCCTTTTTCTTTGGATTTTCCTTGCTCTTTCTTCTTCCTTGTCGATGCTTCCTCCATACGAATCTCAGGACGAGGAGGCACTTGTGGTGGCGCTTCATAAGAAGGTCTTGGATCCTTTCTTCCTCTGTCTCTTGTTGAAGTAGAAGGACCAGCATCTCCATTCTCATGTCTACGCTTCTCTTCCACATTTGCTTCATTGTTATAGCATTTTTCAAGATAGTAATGCACTGATAAAGAGTCCAGAGGTTCTCCCAACCTCTTGTATGGCGTATGAAATCACTAGATTCATGTAATACATGTTTAGTTACCTTCCCCTTTTTGGCTACCGTTATTGCGTTTGGACATAAGCTATCAACCTCCTCAAAAGCATCTTGAGTAGACTTTAATGTTTTCTTTGGAATTAGCTCTATCTTTGCCTCATAGGTAGCAGCCTCCACTACAAACATAGCATGATTGGTTTCCATATGCTCCACTAACTTCCCTATAACCCCTTTTCCAAAGTTAGTTCCTAATGGAATATCTGTCTCCTGTAGATGGATCTTTCCATCCTTTAAAAAAACAAGATCTCTTTTCAAGGCATCACTGAAGCTATCACAATCCCTTTTGTTATGGTCTCTGCTATCATGCCATATGCATCTGTGCACAAATCCTTTGGGATTTATGTCCTACATGTTGTTCCTTGTTAGGTTTAAATTCATTTCTTGCATGCCCTTAACAAGATCATCAAGCATTGAATTATCACCTTTTGGACTCACAACAATAGGCATTGATGTAATCTATGACACGCTAGGAGTACAGGTAGTACCATTCACCACCATCTTGCCCCTACGACGTTGCATCTTAAAAAGCAATGAGACTACGCCCTCAACCTCTTTCCACTTATCCTTTAGACCATGTTTTGTATTCTTGTCTTCAAGGAGTATCTCTAACTTTTCTTGGAGTTCAAGACCTATGGCTTGAAGAAATAGTTCAGTCTATTTACTATCCAAAGTAGCTTGCTCTATTTCTGACAGCTGAGCATAGCACCACTCAAAATCTGTTAGGAAATATGACGTAGCTAAATAGATATTTGATTAGATTACTTAAAGGAGAGAGATAGATTTCACACACAAGAGATTATAGAGTAGAGAGAGAGAGAGAGAGAGAGTACACACGATATACGTGGTTCTCCTAATGTGGGCTACATCCACGGGAAAGCAGCCACTCAATGGCTTTAGTACTTCAAAACAAGAAGTAGTTTACAAAGGGATTATACCCTTAATAGAGCTCCCGCCTTGCTTCACTGTCACCATCTCACACCCACCTTGTTGCATCAACTTCACACTATGGAATGTGTGTAGAAATGGCCTCCTTTTATAGGCCAAAAGGGTTGGCCTCTCTCATGAGAGACAGCCATGTGTAGCCACCCTTGTGTAGATAAGTCCAAATTGGACCCTCCAATCCGCCCATGTGTGGCCGCCCTTGTGTAGACAAGTCCGCTTTTGAATTCAGCCACCGGCCATTGACAACCGGCCAACCGACCAGTCGTTTTCCAACCTCTTTTCAACCGCCGTCCGGCCATAATATTCCGGCAAAAAGGAATATTTTGATGGCGTAAAAATTTTGGTTTTCGACGAGTGATTTTATTTTTCGACAAGTTATTTTTCTTCACGCACGATGGCTTCTCCTCATAATCGGGGCCTTACAAATGTGCATTTTTACCATAGAAAATTACAACGGGTAAATCAGGCTCCATACTTAACAATCTCCCACTTGGAGACTGATCTCCAAACCAAACCTATGACTGCTTTCCATCTTGGCTTCTTATCCTTGAATGCCGATTGAAGATAAGAAAAATCTCAACTTCTCCTTGTTAACCACCTTTGTAAACATGTCTGCAGGATTTTCACTTGTATGCACCTTTCCTAGCTTTAATTGTCCCTCTTCCAAAAGAGTGCGTATGAAGTGATATCTCACCTCAATGTGCTTTGTCCTTGAATAAAAGGTTGAGTTCTTTGCAAGATGGATAGCGCTTTGGCTATCACTATACAAGACACAATTGTCTTGTTTGAATCCAAGCTCTTCTAAGAATCTGTGAAGCCACAGAATTTCTTTGCTTGCCTCCGTCATTGCGACATACTCTGCCTCCATGGTAGAAAATGAGACCACTTTCTGCAGTTTTGAAGCCCAGCTTATTGTTGTGCCTCCAACCATGAAGACATAGCCAATAGTGCTCCTTCGAGTATCTTTGTCACCTGCCATATCTACATCAGCGTACCCTTGAAGAAAAATATCAGTTCCTCCAAAATACAAAGCATTTGTTGTTATACCTAAGTATCTACTTCACATCTTGCCAATGCTCTTTACCAGGGTTGTCCATGAACCTACTCACAACTCCCACTGCATGTGCAATATCTGGCCTTGTCCAGACCATAGTATACATTAGAGAACCTACCGTTGCAGCATATGAAACTTTAGAGATATAGGCTATCTCCTCTTGTGTCTTTGGACACATATCCATGGTTAGTTTAAGGTGACCAGCCAAAGGTGTAGAAATGTTTTTGCATTTTGCATTGCAAACCTTTGTAGTACCTTCTTGATGTAATCCTCTTGAGATAGCTTTATTGTCTTCTTTGTCCTGTCCCTTGATTTTTTCATACCAAGTATCCTCTTTACAGCACCTAAATCTTTCATTGAAAAATATTTAGACAGCTCCTCTTTTAGGTCTTTGATGTCCTGCATGTTAGCACTTGCAATCAGCATGTCATCAACATACAACGTTAGGATGATGAACTTGCCATCTCCCAAATTCTTCGTGTAGACGCAATGATCCGAGTTGCATCTTGTGAATCCATGATCTAACATCCATCGATCAAACTTCAAGTACCATTGTCTTGATTAAAACCATACAAGATCTTCTTTAATCTGTAAACCATTTTCTCCTTACCCCTTACTTCATACCCTTTTGGTTGAAGCATGTAAATTTCCTCCTTTATGTCACCGTGAAGGAATGTCGTATTTACATCCATTTGCTCGAGATTTAAATCCTGAGCAACCACAAGGCTTAAGACAAGCCTAATTGAGTTCATTTTTACAACAGGAGAATATATTTCATTGAAGTCAATACCTTTCTTTTGAGAAGACCCTTTTACCACAAGCCTAGACTTGTAACTTTTCTTCCCACCTTCTTCTTCCTTCACCTTATACACCCATTTGTTCTGTAGTGCCCACTTACCTTTAGGCAACACAAGCAACTCCCATGTTTGGTTGCGATGTAGTGAGTCCATCTCCACTTGCATGCTCTTCATCCATTCTTCTTTGGATTCATGATGCATAGCTTCTTCATATGATTCTGGCTCCCTAGAATCTGAACCGTCCTCAAGCTCCATGTACTCATCACCTGTTTCTTTTTTTTGTTTTCTTTCCAAGTAATCTTTGTACATATTTTGTTTGTTAATAATTACATCCCTACTTCTGAAGATTTTACCATCTTCAGGATTCCATAGGCGATACCCAAAGTCACCTTCTCCATAGCCAATGAACAAACACTTTTTGGACTTTGCATCTAGCTTTAACCTTAGACTTCTATCTTTGTGCATGAAAGCCTCGCACCCAAACACTTTGAGAAATGAATAGTTCACCGGTTTACATGTCCATGCCTCCTCTAGAACTCCCCCATCCAATGCTATTGAGGGTGACCAATTGATTAAGTACACAGATATACTTACTGCTTCCGCCCAAAGCATGTAGCCGCATGCTTCATGCTCGCTCCATGATTGTCTTGTTCATCCTTTCCGAAATCCCATTTTGTTGAGGTGTTCTTGGGGTTGTCCTTTGCCTTCGAATACCATTGCTAGCATAAAAGCTTTCAAAAGCTTGGCTACAATATTTGCCTCCATTGTCGGATCTAAGGCACTTAACCTTGGTACCTGCTTCATTCTCCACAAAGGGTTTTCACCTTTGAAATATGAAAAACACATCGGACTTATTCTTCATGACATAAACCCATGTTTTTCCGGTCGCATTGTCTATGAATGTTACATAGTACAATGAGCCACCAAGTGATGGTGTACTTGCAGGACCCCAAACGTCAGAATGAACCAACTCAAGTTTTTTATTTTTTCTTTCATTTCCAGATTTTTTTGAAATTTTACCCTCTTTTGTTTACCATAAACACAATCTTCATAGAACTCTAAGTCCACTTCTTTCAAACCTGGTGGAAGCTTCTTTGTCTGAAGGATTTGCATTCCTTTGGCACTCATATGCCCCAGCCGGTAGTGCCACACCACACTGTCGACTTCTATAGTTTTTGCACAAGCTGAAGGTTGCATGCTAACAGTACACAAGTAAAGTGTACCAACCTTTTCTCCCTTGGCAACCACCAAAGATCCCTTTGAGATCTTCCACCGTTTGCTTCCGAATGCAATGTTGTGACCTTCATCGTCCAATTGTCCTGTAAAGATCAAATTTTTGCGAAGAGAAGGAACATGCCTAACACCTTTAAGATTCCATTCATTTTCGTAGCAGTTTTGACACAAACTGTACCTTTGCCGACAATTTCACAAGCTTCATCATCTCCCAAGTATACATACCGAAAATTACCTTTGGTGTAATCTTGGAAATGTTGCTTGTGTGCTATCGCATGGAATGAAGCTCCGGAATCTACTATCCATGAATTAGACACATTGTCTAATGAGAGAATTACAGCATCTCGCTCTACTTTACCTGCCACATTGGCCTCCGATGTTGGCTTGTTGTCTTGAGACTCTGTCTCCTTCTTCTTCTTGGACCAGCAATCCTTCTTGACGTGGCCCTTCTTGCCGTAGTTCCAACATTCAAGACCTTACTTTGTGTGTGACTTGCTCTGTCTTGAGCGATCACGGCCCTTTTGGTTTTTGAACCTCTCCTTAGGCCTTCCTCTTGTTTCCACTGATAGTGCAACACTTGATGATTCTTATGTGCTTCTCCTTTGTATTTCCTTGCTTAGGAGAACACCCACAACATCATCAAACTTAAGAGTATTTGTACCAGAAATAGAATTACTTACAGCCATCACAAGGTTGTCCCAACTATCCGGTAGAGATGATAGTATAAGGAGAGCTCGCACTTCGTCATCGAAATTGATTTTCACCGATCGAAGTTGACTTATATTTGTGTTAAAGTCATCTAGGTGTTCAGCAACTGAACCATTCTCTGCTATCTTTAGATTGAACAAGCACTTCATGAGAAATACCTTATTGGATGCCGATGGTTTCTTGTAGAAGTCGTCAAGTAACTTCATCAAGTCCTCCGTGGTCTTCATCTCCAAAACATTGAAGGCCACCGTTGATGCCAAGCTTAACCAAATTGTTCCCAGTGCCTTTCGATCAAGGACAATCCATGCTTCATCTGCCATCATTGTGGGCTTCTTTGCAAGACCACTTAGTGGCAAATAGAGGTCCTTCTGGTAGAGATAGTCTTCAATCTGCATCTTCCAATGTTGGTAGGTTTTGCTGTTGAACTTCTCAATCTTGATCTTCCCTTCCTCCGCCATAACTCCCACTCAATTCAATGAATCCTTTCCTTTAGATAATTTAGCTACGAGCAAACCTTGCTCTGATACTAGTTGTTGTTAGGAAATATGACGTAGCTAAATAGATATTTGAGTAGATTACTTAATGGAGAGAGGTATATTTCACACACAAGAGATTATAGAGTAGAGACAGAGAGGGAGTACACATGATATACATGGTTCACCCAATGTGGGCTATGTCCACGGGAAAGCAGCCGATCAATGGTTTAGTACTTCAAAACAAGAAGTAGTTTACAAAGGGATTATACCCTTAATAAGCTCCCGCCTTGCTTCACTCTCACCACCTCACACCCACCTTGTCACATCAACTTCACACTATGAAATGTGTGTAGAAATGGACTCCTTTTATAGGCCAAAAGGGCTGCTCTCTCTCATGAGAGGCAGTCATGTGTAGCCGCCCTTGTGTAGATAAGTCCAAATCGGACCCTCCAATCCACCCATGTGTGGCCGCCCTTGTGTGGACAAGTCCGCTTTTGAATTCGGCCACCGGCCATTGAATTCGGCCATTGACAACCGGCCACCAGCCAACCGACGAACCGAGCGGTTGTTTTCCGATCACTTTCCTACCGCCATCCGGCCATAATACTCGGAAGAAAAGGAATATTCCGGTGACATGAAAAATTTTGGTTTTTGGCAAGTCATTTTATTTTCCGGCAAGTTATTTTTCTTCACGCACGATGGCTTCTCCTCATAATGGGGGCCTTACAAATGTGTGTTTTTACCATAGAAAATTACAAGGGGTAAATAAGGCTCCATACTTAACAATTCATAAGCTTTTAGGAGGGCCTCTAAATGCTCATTAACCTTTTTGACTAGCATTGATCCTCCCAAACTAGCACTTCTCAGTTTCGCATATGTGGATGGTTCTTTTGGAGGTTGAAACATCTGTGTAAGAGAAGGGGAAACCATTTCCTCATGTTGTTTTATCTTCTCTTCAACTTGGGTAAGCTTCTCAGCCATGTATTTTTTCTCTCGTTCCCTACGTGCTTTCATCCTAGCCTTTCTAGATTTCTAGCTATTCCGTTCGCTCTTGGTTCTTTGACTAGGTGCATCGATATTTGGCTCACCCATCTTTGGACTCGCGTCTGTTTTTGTTGTCTCTCTCTCTATGGGTTTGCAGCAGCTTCCTTTTCAGCTTACACTCTTGTAACTACATGAATTGGTACAACGTTGTCATTTTACAAGCTACTGGGTAGCTGAACAATTCTTAAGAAATTTGTTGTGATCTTTATGACTCGGTTTGGGTTTTTTGTACAATCGGGAATCAAGTGAATGACACCACAATCAAGAGAATAGGCATTTACTTGGGTGATCTCTGTCTGAGGACATTGTTTGACCAAGTGGTTGTTACGGCTTTTGTGACAATCTATCTCTAGTTGAGGAGCTTCTTCTTTCAATTCCTCTTGGCTGTAAACAGGCTCTGACCTAGCTAAGCCTCTATTCACAATAAATCGCAATGTCCTTTTTTCCATCTCATACCTTCTTTCTTCCAGTCAAAACGTAGGAGGTGGAGGTTGTACCGGCCTCATCACTCCCTGTGTTCTCTCATCTTTTGTCGCTTTAAAGGAAAGTATCCGCTTTGGTTGCTACAATAGATTGTAGCTGGTACTAGCGCTTGTTTATTAGATTCTTCCATCATTGGCGTGTATCTCATGTCTATAGGTATTCTATCACCTAGCAGTAGAGGTTGTTGTTCTAATGCATGCTATGGCCTTAAATCTCCTACTGGTCCTAGCGCATTTCCCATAATGTATCTAGGTGGAGTAGGTGCTACTGGAACAGGTTGTACATATCTGTCCTAGCATTTTCCATGCTATAGTAGCACTCTTCCCTCGTATGGTTTGTCCATTTTCTCTCAATTTTGCACCACTTAAGCTTCCTCAAATCAACATTTACAAGAGGAGATAACCTCTAGACCATTTCGTTAATAAACTTTTCTTGATCGACAGGTGCCATTGGTTTTGTAATGGAATCACTCATTTATGAATCACTGTGCTGAGAAAATGTGTCGTTCTCTTGACTCTTACAATAGTTTTCTTTATATTTCTCACAGTTATCCACCAAATAAAGAGTTTCTTTGATCAATTCATTTAGCGTAAGGCTCCTTATCATGTGAAAATCTTTTTGAAGACCTGGATGTCTCATCCCTTGGATAAAGATCAACATTAATCGTGCTTGCATAGGAAGTTCTGCTCTTGGACAGAACTTTACATATCTCTTGAGCCGTAATGCTGCTTTGCATACTGATTCAACCTCTTTTTGTTTGAATTTGTGATACGCAAGACGGTATTGTGAGTTATGTCTCTCTGCGAGAATTCTTTGATGAATTCCTCAAATAGCTCGTCTAGAGTCTCAAAATCCCGTCTTTCCACTGAGTGGAACCATGTAGCCACATCATCTTCCAGTGTCAATCCAAATCCCACAAATTGTGTCGCAAAATCTGAAACTTTCTCTGCTCTAATTACTCTTCTAAAAGCCGCTACGTGATCTCTTGGATATTTATTTCTCATATACTTCTTGTTTACCCATTTTTGGATCTGGGATGGTCTAACTTGTCAATTGTCTACAAGTCTAACAATAGATCCTCCCAATCCTTCTCTCGTTATCACTCTACAAGGGAATCTAGGTGCTCCCTTTTTGAAATTCTCATGTTTGGTGGAGGCATCCGTGGTCCTTCATTGACCAAATATCCACCTCTATAAAATTCATGTTCTATAATTGCATCTGGGTACAGCCATGGTGGAAATGTAGTTTGGCTTGTGTCAAAATGTGGATAGATTGGCATTTGAGCACTTTTAGTTTGGCTTGCCATACCTATGGTCATATCTACTAGAGGATTGGTAGATTGGCTTTCCATCCTGATGATCTTAGCTTTCTTAATGTCAAGCCCACTCAATACTCTCAAGATAGTCCTTAAGAAGCTCACCTTGGCTTAGTGCAACTTATCCATTTTTTCCCTTGATCAAGTCTCTCAAAAGTAAGAAATTTGTGACTCTTTTGGTCTCTAGAAACTAGTTTTGTGTACCCTAAAAAATTGGATTCAGGAAACCTAGGAAAATTCATCTCTAAAACCTATTGCCCACAAGCTTTTCTACTGGCTATACTTGACTCAATTTGGAGTTGTCTATCAAAAGTTAGAGCAGTTTTGGTGAATTGCACTTGAAATAATACTCAAAAAGTTTTAGGATAAAGGATTTTTGCTTGTATCTTGACCAAATGTGACCCAAATTTGTTGAAACTTGTCACTAGGCTTATTTTACAGTGCTTAATACTTCTAGAAGCTCAATGTGAGTTTTCACTTCCAAATTAGGGCTAGAGACATCATACGTGTATGATGTCTACTATGGCCAAATCAAGTGATTTTTACTTTAGAGGATCTTTATCACTTGGGCAACTCTCAGCAACTTTTAGAATTCAATTTGGATAGTTTTTTGGGTAAGTTATGATCATTACAAGCATGAATCTGTCTAGATTTGTCTTCTCGCCTTTACAAGCTCAAATAAGCTCCAAATGCAATGAAATTTGGCTAGGGACTTCTTTTATGCTCTAGGACACTGAGGTATACTCAAATGTCTGATCTGACCTAGATCTGGCCTATGAGACATCATACGCATATGATGTCTTTTGGCTCAGAATTCACTTATATTTCTACCCAAGGTACTCCTTGATGCATACAGCAAGAATATGTGATCACAACAAATTTTGGATGTCAATATCGCTCAAAATCACCTTTACAGTCTTGTATCTGTAAAAATCTCTTTAAATGCAAAAGTATGTGTCCAAATGAGTTGAAATTTTACAAGCAAGTTTAAACATCATTTCCAACCCTCCTATGTGGTCAAAAGTGAAATTTGACTTTCACATTTGGCCTTGAGACATCATACGCGTATGATGTCTATGTGCTCATAATTGGCCCAAATTTTGTGAGTAAGCTTGTCTTATTGTGCTTAATACCCTGGTGAGCTTAGATTTCCATTTTGGTCTCTAAAAGTGCCCTTTAGACATCAAGAGGTTCCTCACTACACTAGCAACTCACAACAAGTTTCAAAACTAAATTTTAACACTTTTTAGGCAAGTTATGGCCAATACAAGCATTCACTTACCTAGATGAATCTTGTGGTCTTTGCAAGCCCAAAAATGCTTCAAATTTGAGGAAATTTGGCCCATATGCTCCCTAAATTTTGTAGATCACAAGGGTACACTCAGATGTAACTTCTGACCCCAGACCTTGCTTCTAAGACATCATATGTGTATGATATCTTTTGCTCAGAGTTTAGTTATGTTTCTACCATAGGTGCCCCTCAATGTGTGGAACAAGAATATGTGCTCACATCAAATTTTGGATGTCAAAATTGCACAAAATCATCAATTTTAGGGATAAATCCCTTGAAAGAGTGAAATCCCCTTAACTCTCAATCTATAAGCCCAAACGAAATGAAATTTGGTGGGTGTGCTCAAACACAACATGCAAAAGATGGGTATAATGTCAAAAGTTCAAATTTGTTGCTAGAATTAGCCTTGAGACATCATAGGCTTATGATGTCTACTGATGAATTTTTTGTCAGAATTCATTCACAGGCATCCCCAAGTCTCTAGCATAAGCTTTCAATCACTTCTACCAATTTTCATGCAAAAATGTGCTCAAAATCTCAAATTTCTCTTTTGCCCATTTTAGACACTCCGTCTTTTGTCTTTTGGGTGTCCAGGTTTTGTCAAAACTCTAGTTTCAATGTATACCTGGGGTAAAACCCCCTTCTAAACACTCTAGTGCAATCATATTTTTCAAATTTGGTCTTCAAATGCCTCTTGAGACATTATGTGCGTATAATGTCCAAGTTTATAAATTTTCACTTTTTATACACAGAATCCTTGCACATGCTCCCTTATATGCTCAACATCAATCGGTCATGAAAAATTATCCACAGAAGCTTGTTTGCATTTTTACCTTCAAAAATAGACTTTTCGGAGATATGAATGCCAACAAGCACTTTAGCAAATAAATCAGTGATGAATAGCTCTAGATCAAAATCAGATGACTTACCTAAAGCTACTCCTACAAATCATAAAGCTACTCCTACAAATCATATGGGGTTTTGCTTCTATGAGTAGAAAAATGATTCAATACCATACACAGACTAGCAAACAATTTTATCACCTCACAAACCACTCGACCACCAACAACTACTGTAATCTACAAATCATAACTAAATCTAACTAGTCGTAGACCCTCGGCAAGACACACGCTTCCTGGCTATCCACTTGATCTTGGAATAACCTCTTCCAGATCCACTTAAGAAAATGATTTCTTTAGCTAAAACTAAAGCAAGAAACCATCACACGAATATTAGTAGGAATACCTACTTAAGTCCTTGTATCCCCAGCAACGGCACCAATGTTGCTGCAGAGAATCACACCACCCATAAAGTCCATGCAACACAACCTAGATCAACATAATGACAATCAAGGACACAGATGACACACTAGGCACACGGAGGAAATCTCTTTAGTTTGTCAGGCTGAGATCATCCTACACATACAACACTCTAGAAGGCCAACTAAACCACAATCTAGAATCTCACTGCTCTCAACTACACCAGCTACACACATACACATAATGGAAGGAAACCCATCAAATAATGCCAAAATTGTATGAAACTCAAGTAGCACTATCCCCTCACTAGGATACACCTGTCCCTAAGCCTCTACACTCAAAACCCTATCTCTAAACCCATTTGTGGAAAACGCGTATAAAGATAGAGCCGAATTCTAAAACTGCCCAAAACTGAAATCTAAGAGTACCTATTTGTAGCTTATGTCGCTATGGTTCTAATGATTGCTTGCAAGCCAAAAAAATAGACATCGTTTGATATACTTACAACCACAAATAGCTCGTAGATGCATGAGCGCATTCACTCCGTTCTACAAGGAATGCTTGGCATCAATGCATAGCTCTTGCTGAGCCTAGCACGATGATGCAGTTGGATCTACAAAAATGTGATGAACAAGCGAGGAGTAGAGCCACGATGAAGCTCACACTCTGTCTCTTCCTCTCTCACACTCAATTGATGGAAACACTAAACTCAAAGTATGATTAAGTGTCTTTACAAAAATGACATAAGTACCTTATGTAACATTTAATGGCCTAGTAACTTGTGTGTAGAGAAAAATAGCATAAAAATAGTGAGCATTTCATTAGAGTAGATTCCTTATGAGCATAGCAATAGTGCTTGGATGGAGAGAGCAACAAAAAGCATAACACATAGTTAGATAGGCATGAACAATACTTCAAAAGAGAGAGAAATTAAGCTATCAATAGGGCATAAGTTTACTAAGGAGACATTGCAGCAGCTGAAGGTTGGAGTAGACGGTTTCCTCAATGAAGAGGAGATCAAATGTTTTCAAGGTATGCTCCAAAAACATGGTAAAGCTTTTGCTTTTGAGCCAAGTGAGATTGGGTGTGTGGATCCAAGTGTTGTTTCACCAATGGTTATTTTCACTGTTCCACACATGCCATGGAGCTTGCGTCCTATTCCAGTTCCTAAAGGTCACTTGCCAAAGCTTATCAATTTACGTAATGAAAATATTTAAATGGGAATTTTGGAGTCGTCATGTCCTCCGTATTCTAATCGATGGTTTACTGTTCCGAAGAAAAATGTTACATTAAGGTTCATTCAAGACATGCAACCAGTTAACAAGGTAACAATCCGCAATTTGGGTACTGGCCCAATTGTGGATGAATTTGCTGAGGCCTTTGCAGGTAGATCTATTTACTCCATGGGTGATATTTATTCAAGATATGATCAATTCCAGTTAGCTTTGGAGAGCAGGGATCTTACTACAATGCGTACTCCTCTTGGTTTCGTAAGGATGTGCACTCTACCACAGGGTGCTACTAATTCACTAGCTCATATGATGAACGGCATGAATAGGGTATTAAGGGACTTTACCCCACATGTTACTATGCCTTTCATTGATGATTTATCATTTAAGGGCTGTGAAGAAGGCTCAAAAGATGAAACAAAAGACCAGAAGGGGTGCCGACAGTTTGTTGCTCAACATATTGCTAATTGTGATGCTATATTATCAAGGCTTGAAGAAGTTAACTTAACACTTTCAGGTCAAAAATCGACTTTTGGCGCTAAGGAGGTCTTAATTGTGGGACATATGTGCAGTTCTGAAGGAAGAAATCCAAGTCCAGCAAAAGTTGAAGCTATCCAAAAGATGAAGGAAACATGTTCTTCGGTTATTGAGGTTCGTTGATTCTTGGGTGCGTGTGTGTTCTATCGTATTTGGCTGCCACACTTTGCTCAGGTTGCAGACGTGTTGTATCAATTGCTACAAAAAGGTAAAAGGTTTGTTTGGGAAAAAGTTCACACACAAGCTATCAAGAAATTAAAGAAGATGCTTCTTGAGGCTCCGATCTTGAAGAAAGTTGATTATAAATGCGATAGGCCAGTTATTTTAACAGTTGGCACTAGCCCGACAGGTATTGGATGGACTATAGGTCAAGAAGATGCTGAAGGACACAGGTATGCAGTGAGATTTGGATCCAAGGTGCTCAATGCTCATCAACGAGGATATCCACAGGTTAAGAGGGAACTTTGGGGCGTTGCTACGGCTCTAAGTACCGATAAAGAATACTTTATTGGAGCTGTCTTTGCCTTCTACATGCATCCAAGGCTTCCCACACTTTTTCCTTCTCATTTCTTGCTCTACCATCAACTCCATTGTCCTTCACAGAATTGTGCAGAGCCTTCCATTGGACTTTAGATTCAACCCTACCAAACTTTCCATGAAATCCCAAGAATGTTTCTATCCTTTATCCCACTGATAGAAGCTTTTCTAGGGACATTGTTTCCACGAGATGACTTTTGAGGTTTGGCTCAATCACAAAATTTTCCTCATGAAGTCCAATGTCAGACAATACCCTCTCATTGATTCTTATGGTAGTTTCTCTGGCTGATAAAGGTTGTAGCTTCCATGTAAACCCTATGTACAGGTACACAATCTTCTCAATGGATCTACAAAGTGCATGTGATATGTAGAGGTGGACATTTGAAAGGGAATATCTAAAACAACTTGAAAGTTTGGATCTTTAGAGTGTCTATCTAGGGCTTTGTTCTAGCTAGCAAGATTCAACTCCTTTGTTGCACCCATGCAGTAGATACAAGAGCTTTTAGCATTGGCACCCCTTGACACATTGTACATACACATTAGTGTCTTTAGGTCCCCCCCAATGTGCCATTCCACCTTGTACCTACCAAATCCCTCAACATCCAGCTCTTCCCCAACTTGTTGAGCTTTGATTACAGCAGGGATACTAGTGTGGTGGAATACCCAATTCAACACATTGAAATATTCAATATCAACCTCAAAAGAACCCAACCACCAAATGTTCTTCTCTGATTTCACACTAAAATTTTTGAAATTTTTTTTCACCTCTGTGGTATGAAGAGCTCTATTTATGAGGGTTATTGATAATCTCTCAAGACTTCTACCCGTAACAATTTCACTCTCACCTAATTTGATTACAAAAATGGCTTGCCCATTCACCTCAGTATGTTGAAGATCATAGAATTATCATAGCCCTCTACAAAGTTCTCAAGTCAAAGAACATATTGTTGAAAGAGTTAAACTTGAGGTCTTTCTTCTTACCAGGATATATGTCATTGATGTGGAAAGGCTCTCCAAGCATCTCCATGGCCTTGGAATTAATTCTCATCCTGGCATGTTGAAAAACTGATGGCTTTGTTGATCTCAATGTTTAAATATACTACAAGGTTGTTATAGATGAGTGGAATCTTTATTGTTCTATGTATTAACCTTTCTAATCTTTATATGAGTCAACATGGCATTTCATATAGAGTAATGACATTAATTTCTTGTACATTGTGGGTGAATGGAGGATAATAAAAGATATGTTATTCAAGTTAATGGAGATGCTTGTATCAGAGAATGAATCTCTCTCTCTCTCTCTCTCTCTCTCTCTCTCTCTCTCTCTCTCTCTCTCTCTCTCTCTCTCTCTCTCTCTCTCTCTCTCTCACACACACACACACACACACACACACACACACACACACACACATCTATGCACATGCTTGAAAACATGGAAATGTAGTTCCCCTTCTAAACTTCTCGTGCACACAAGAAAACTAGGAGGTTGTCTGAGCATAACAACCTCAATACCCCTTATGTTTTGAATGGCATTGAATAAGAGAAGTTTACCAATATCATCTAATCAAATTTTACTTTTGGCATAATTTAGTTCACTCTACATAGTGGCTATAAAAAGAGTTACATCATAACATCTTGAGTGGCTTTTACTAGTATTCAAATTCCTTTTGTCTTAGAATTGGATGAGGACCCTCATAGGACCCTAGTCCACCAATCACAAGGTTTTGAATAACCTGTATATTTGGATGATAGCATGAAAAGGTAGTGCAAAAATTAGTGTCCTTGATACTTCTTGTGAGGCACTTATGGATGGTGCTTTAGCACACTTTTGCAGATTTTCTTGTGAGACTACGTTTTATATATATTTTTAAAAATGTTGGTTCCAACCACTTTCACAATTTCTTGAAATGTCTATTCGTCTGCCTTTCATGCGTGCTACTGTAGCTAAGTGCATCTATCTCTCTCTCTCTCTCTCTCTCTCTCTCTCTCTCTCTCTCTCTCTCTCTCTCTCTCTCTCTCTCTCTCTCTCTCTCTCTCTCTCTCTCTCTCTCTCTCTCTCTCTCTCTCTCTCTCTCTCTCTCTCTCTCTCTCTCTCTCTCTCTCTCTCTCTCTCTCTCTCTCTCTCTCTCTGTGTGTATCTATCTCTCTACTTCCATGCTATTCAACAATCTATCTCCATCTCTCCTTCTCTTGAAGTCATCTGCCTCAATGTCTACTTGGCTTGATGCGAATGCCTCAAAAACTTCAACCCACATGCTCCAACCTTCAAAAAGAGTGAGGCTCTTGTCTATTTTGCCCCATGTTGGTGTGGCTAAGATGTGGTAGTAGGAAATTCAACAACAACAACCTTCTCACTACTCTCAGGCGGATGGACACCCATGAATAAAAGCATCAATAGGTTAGGAGAGGAAAATTCAACAGCAACATCTTTGTGTGGGTAAGAGTAGCTTTGAAGAGGGGGTTTGTGTTGCACCATCAACATTGGCAACTCCTTCAATTCGGAAGCAGGAATTGGACACTAAGAACATCCTCCAAATGATCTCCACACTGGATGGAAGCCCATAATTGTAGACAATGGTTTTGGGTACCATTAGCAAGCTTCAAATCCAATGGAGTGTTCTCACTCATCTTAGGATCATGTCCGATGACAAACCAAGAAATGATGGGTTGTCCCCTCATGGCTACATTGAGCACTCAACCACAATTTTTCAGGAAGCTACATATAGGATGCAACTATTGGGCCATGATGAAACAAGAGAGTTTTCAGAAAAAAGAGAATGTGGTGCATCATGGTTGTCAACACCTGAAGATATGAGTACATCTTGCAAAACAATGGTGCTTTGTTGGCAAGAAGCTACAAAATGCATGAATTGAAAAGCTAAAAAAGACACCTTTTAAGTGCTTCTAGAGAAGCCAGCTTTTTGATGGTTGCATTGTGGACCAAAGAAGTCTATACTCTCCAATATACAAGGCACAATCACCAAAATCAAAGCATCCTTGTCGAAAGAGAAACTGAAGCTAAAAAAGATTTATGCATGATGTTGGTGAATAGTGAAGGGAATCCATCAAGGTCTATAAGCAATTTGGAGATGGAAAGGTTCACAGGATTGCATCGATGATTTTTTTTGCAACAACTAATCCACGATCAAAACAGGCAGAGGCAAGAGCATTTCCATTGCAATTATGTCGACATCAACAACCCCTCAGATTCATTGCATCACTCAGGAGATAAGAGACACTGTTTTTGCTTTTTGGCAAACAAAGACACTCAAGTGTCCCCAAACAAAAATAATGTGTGTCAAAAATATCTAGGGAAAAAATCGTACATAAAGCATCCAATACATTTCTTGATGAATCAGAGGTATGCTTTGAAAGTGCTTGAACTATTTTGTTCTCTTGCATGCTCTAGTATAGGTACCATGTGTATAGGTAGTATTACATCAGGTATAATGTTTTTTGTGAATCCCTAGAGGTGTGTACGCTCCAAAAGGCAATCTTTCGCTACTCTTGGAGCACCAATATAAGCTCAAATATAGTTTACTATCACCTTGCAAGCACCCTATGTATAGTATGTACAAACTCGCAACCACCAATATATACTCATGGATCTCCTAAAATACTTGGAGCCATGAAGAATACCCCGGGGGGGTTCACCTTACATAGTATGTGACCTATCACGTGAGTTCAACAGAAGGGTATTTAAATCCCTTAAAACTTACAAAAATAAATTTACATAAGGATATGTTTTTTACAAATCTCAAAAAAATTTACGAAATTTAAAAGAAAAGGGTTCATTATATTTTTTAGAAAACTCACAGATTAGGGATTTTAGAAAAAGAGCATGAACGCACGTGATATAGTAGTCTAAATATAATGAACCCCCGGGGAGAATACCTTCACTCTAGGTAGAAGCTAGTATGAGGTCAAACAAGTACTTCAAGTATACATAAAAACAAAAAAAAGGTGCATTGGGCCAAAGTGCATAGACTAGGTACTTCAACACTAGCAATTTTTCTACATGTACCATGTAGAAATATTAAACATTGAAGATTACCTATAGTACCTACATATAGATGCTAGTAATACTACCATGTTAAAGGGGTTGGTGCTCAAAAGCACCAATGTAAACTTATAAGTTCTATTAGGGTCCTCGTAGACAAAGGATGTACATTTAATGGTAGTTTTAAACCACCTTTGTAACTCATAGGTCCCTTACAACCATGACAACACATACTAACATGCTCTCTTGGTCTACTTGGAAGCTTCAAAAGTACCTTGAGATTAGGTAGAAGCTAGCATGAGACCACCAACATGTACTTCCAAAATACAAATTCTAGGTGTATATGTACTTTAGATATACTCTTTGAGATACTTATTAAAGTATCATTTCCAGGGACAAGTACTTTGCAAAAATTGATACTTTGTAAAGTAACATTTACAATGGCTTAGGTACTTTAGTACCTAACAAAAGGTTTAGAGGAGTACCATGTTAGGTATAATGTTTAAGTTGCAATGACTTTAACCTTGTCTTCATCATAGGTTTGATGAGACTTACTTTCCATTGGACAAGTGGAGCTTTATAGGAGATTCCAAAATAAAATATTCACACATCAAGATCTCTCTTAGATGTTTTGTGGGGTTTAAGCCTTTGTTTTCTTGCAAGTTGAAGGATAAGTACATTTGTTGTTACATTGCTCACATATAAATGATATACCTCAAGAATGCATTCAACCAAATGAGACAAAGCAATACATGAGTACGCACTGAAGGGTGTGGCTACAAATGTGATGGTTGCTTCACATAAGAGGATCTAGAAAAGTGTGGAGCTACTGCATACACGCACAATAGCATCAAAAAATTGGCTAAGATGGCATTATATTTGAAATTATACGAGTCTAAGTTTCATAAGCTGTATTGCCTGAAGGGAGAATGTGATAGCGGTTAGTGATCTATCCAAAAGAAGAATCTCAAAATGAATTCTTGATTTTAGTAAGGTGTTTGAAGATGTTGTGTTAGCCCATCAAGAGAGCAAGAAGCGCAAGGATCTACTAGTCAAGGAAATGGGATGTTCAGATTTTACATCAGTCCTTAAAAACCATCTAACCACCTATAATCAAACATAATTCATGGCCAGGTGGAAATCTCAGTAATTCATAGACTGCATTCAAAGGTTTCCTAGAGACGTGGTAGTCTCTATTATAGACTTTGCTAAGAATTAATCTTTCAAGGTGCAAAATGAAATTTAATCAATGCATTGGTACTCTTTGCAAGTCACAATGTATATGCACATCACCTATGTTCGAGATGAGGCTGACATGGTATTAAAGTATATAAATTTTTACATCTATGATGACAAACAACATGAAACATTATTTGTGCAACATTGCATGCAATTGCATAGTGTGTGGCTACAAGAGCAAGGATTCAACTCCTTGAAGTAGCACTAGGACTGGTCAGACGGATGTGCTACTCAATTCAAGGCATCCTGGCCATTTTTCTTTGTATCAAGGTATTCTAACTTCTCTGATCTCTTGAACATGATTTCAAGTTTCTTGTTTTTTCATAGCCTTTGAGACGTGTCATTGATCTAGGTACTACTCTTTGATTGCCATTGAGATGCTATGAAGTTTCTTTGCATCGGGCCATGAGAAAGGAGATCATGATGAGGTCACTACAATTGTGAAAAGGGTTGTGATACTTGAGCAATTGAAATCCAATGCATGGCATATGAAGTGTGCCAAGGATGTGGTTACGTTCTTGAAACATAAATTTCATGACGAAAACACCCAGTCAGAGGTGACTCAATGTTTTTGGCACGTCAAAGCGGCTTTTGTGACGAGGGAGAGGAAATGGAATTGCAAGCGAGTGGAAGGATCATTGTCATTGCATTGTGTGAATGGACACTGTAGGAATGACAACTTTGCACTTTGCTATAGATCTCTCTCATGTTTTTGCAAGTTTTGTATGTCACAACATTGGAGGCAATGACTTAACAAAACACATGTCAAAAATTGGCAGTATATCACCATCGAACCCTTTGGACAAGAATGATGAAGAAAGTAATCAATGAAGTAAAAATGAAGAAACAGATTTGCCTATGTATGGTGGACATCATGATGCCATTAGTGATGCTTTGCGTTGTCGTTTTGTGGCATGTACATAGTGTGAAATAAAAACATTCACCTCACTGTTGACGGCCGGGTCAACAACATGACATAACTCAGCAAAGCCTTATTCTCTGAGAGTTATGAAATGCTGCGGATTATGGTTAGAAACATCAATTGTAATAAGTAGGTAGTCTAGTTGCGGAAGCTGGGATGCAATGGCACTTCCAGATTGTAAATACAAAGCTATTTGACCCCTCAGACTCTACTATTGGTTAACCTAAGGTAACCTTAGTATATAAGGTGTCATAATAACTAATATCTAATTCTCCTAAATGATTTTCTCATGTTAAACTGATCATCTAATATGGGAAAGTACCAGGGGAGAAAAAGCTAGAGTACTGGTTAAGCTGGTAGACCGGCCGCCACAGTAGAGATCCAAACGAGGGAAAATAGGGATCCAAAGGGGGGGGGAAAGCTCATCATCTACTCCAAGCTTGTGAGAAGGGAGGCCTACACCAACAACTCTTGGCTTTGTGATGCAAATCCAACCAAGAGCCAAGCTTCAATGCATGCTCATCTCCTCTACCATGCTAATTACTAAGCTGTGCTAAGATTTTATAAGTGATTATGTGAGGAGATATATTTCTTTCTCGTAAGACTACTCCTTCCTCTCAATCTACTCTCATACCTCACTAGCTCTCACCATCTTTGAAGGTGTGTGAGGTCTTGGTCGGAGACCGTGAGGGAATTAATGTTGTGTTTTACAAGTGTTTGCTTAGTGCTTGAAGCTTCCATCTTCACTGGACTAGCTAATTATTGAAGGAACACAAATAATTGTATTGTAAAATGACTCTCTTGATGGGGAAAATCTATAATATAAAGCCTTTTGGAGGGGGGCCCGGCTCCATGTAAATCCGGTCCTCAACTGTTGTCAATAGCTTAATTTCTCTCTCTTTTGAAGTATTGTTCATGCCTATCTAACTAGGTGTTATGCTTTTTGTTGCTCTCTCCATCCAAGCACTCTTGCTATACTCATTAGGAATCTATTCTAGTAAAATGCTCACTATGTTTATGCTATTTTCCGCTACACACAAGCTACTAGGCCATTAAATGTTACATTGTTATCAGAGCACAAGGTCCTCAAGCTAGCTATAAATGGTTGGTATTATTAATTACAATTGAGTAAGTCAAATAGGGATTTTTCAGCCTTGCAATGCACCTACCTTCGTGCAGATAATGGGGCATCATCGTTGAGAGCTATGGTCTTAATAGTGGAGTCCTACGGGGCTTGCCTACGACTTAACCACTATTGAGCTCTTAGTAGTTTGACAGGAGCCGGTGTTGTTTTGGTGTTGAAAGACCCTCTCTTCTATTCCTTGCAATTAATGATATTCGAGCCACAGGTACAGTAGCTCGAGCCCTTTTCTAAAGGGGTAAAGAGGAGAAACAACTAGGGCTTGAAGTACCAAAGTACACCTAAAAAATTTTAGAATGACTAACAATAGTAAAGAGAGTAAATTAATGTTGATATCTTTGATTTTTCTAATGAGCAAGCTACTAATGATGCCCCTATGCTTGTTAATTACCTTGTTTCTAGTCTTCAACAAGCCACGGTCAATCCATCCCTCCAAAATGAAGTGCAACAACAACTTCGTGCTCATGGGATTCTCCAGGCTCCCCACCATGATGAGAGAGTACCTAGGAAGCCTCCTTGCTAGGCTTCCAAAAGAGGCCTTTCTCCGATTCAGGAAGAAGACGAGGATCCATACGAAGGGCTCAAAAATTTACTTCTTGATGACGCATCTCCTTCTCAAAGGAGAACTCAAGAGCCCCCACCAAAGGACGAGAAAGAAGTGAGTCTCCTGCCACCTTGGAGGAGATGGATCCATGAAGACGGCGGGAAAAACACTATCCGTCACCTCCTACACTGAGAAGATCGCACACCTCTCCACACCATAATTCAAAGAGGGATGACAGAAAACAAGAGAAGAAAAAGGCGATAAAGAGGCTACCCTCTTCTACATCTTCTTCATCCTCTCCCTCTTATGAAGAAAGTGATGGTGCCGACAAGGAATACTAAGGCAAGAAAAAGGCAAGAAAGAGGTGACCCTCTTCTCCATCTTCCTCAAATTCTTCATCTTCTGAAGAAAGCGACGGTGCAACTTTTGAACCATCAAAAAGAAGAGGCCATAGGAAATCCTATGCCACATGGAAGAGGTCGTTCAAGCTCAAGAAGTTCAAAGAGGGAGGAAAGAACATCTCTTTCCTTACCTACAATGGCATCTTTGGTGCTATGGAAAAAGTCTTGGCCTTTATCCCACAATTCCATGCGACATTTGGAGATGAGGGCTTCACGGAGTCTTCTAAGCTATGCCATGTAGCGATACATTTTCAAAACTCTGCTAGGCAATGGTGGTCTAGCCTACGAGCAAACGGTGAAGCTCCACAAACATGGAAATCTTAAAGAGCTTCCATCATGAAGCAGTTTTTGGCCACCGATGCCAAAGACAAAGTACTCACCAAATGGTGAAGCTCTAAGCTCTCTCCCTACGCATCCATTCACAAATATGCACACAAGTTTTGGGACTTACATCTCAAATCCACTATCTTCAAAAAGATGAATATTGGAGAGCAAAACCAACAATTTTGTGCAGGCTTAATTGAAGATGTGGTGGAGTATGTCAACTCCCAAAACGCCACACACAATATCTGCGGTCATACACCATAGTATGGTGGCTTCACAAATCAAATTCCAAACAGGGGCTAAGAGAAATATTAAGCCCACGGAAAACAAGGGTTCCAATGAGCCTAAGGGGAAGGACAATATCCAAAAGTCTCCTAAGGGAAATTCCAATAACAACAAAGCTAAGGAGAAGGGAGTTTACAAAGGTAAAAAAAGACTCTCCCCTGAAGAGCTTGAGTGTTATCGCAAGGATAACTGTTGTTTCAAATGCAGCGAGCAAGGGCATGCGTATCGTGCTTGCCCCAAAACAACACCCGCCATGAGCCTCCTAGAGCTACCTTGGTTGAAATCCAAGAAGAGGAAGCTCACCACAAAGTATCTCCTCTATGCCATGCTTGGGAAAAGGTAAGAGACATTATTATTTTATTCTCTTTGACCTTGGTTCTGCTCACAATTTCATATCCACAGAGTTGGCCACCAAGCTAGGCATCCAAGCCTAGATTGGTAAGAGAACATGATGCTTTTATTCTCTTTGAGCCTGGTTCTACTCACAATTTCATATCCATAGAGTTGGCCACCAAGCTAGGCATCCAAGCCTATGAGATGGGAGATGTCCTACCCGTAGATGGTGCTTTCAAGGGGCAAGAAGCTTCAGCACACTCCCTTAATTGGGAAATTGAGGCTCCATGCCAGAGCTATATGAACAAAGAGGACTTCTTTATCTCTCCTCTCAAGCACGAGGATGTAATCCTAGGGGCACCATGGTTTGATCGCATGGTTGCCAATGTTAAATTCCCTGAAATGAAAATCTACTTTAGGTTCATGGAAAAATATATGTGCATAGAGTCCCACGTTAGGATTTTTAACCATCTCATGAATCTAGAAGCTAGGTCGTGGTACAACGCACTTCCACAAGCAACTAAGGATAACTGGGAGCTCCTAAAAACTGCTTTTAAGAGGTATTTTGGGGGAGGTACCACATCAGAGAAGTTGTGGGACAAGTTGAGAGACTTGAAGCACGAGGGTCTTTTAGAGTATGCCACATATGAGTCCAAGTTCGTGGATTTGTGGGAACGGTGGGTTGAGTCACTGGCAAGAGGAGAAGCTGCACCCGATTTCCTCAAAAAGGACTCATTCACACATGGCTTATGGCCGCCGCCGCTTAAGGAGAAGGTGAAGGGTAGGTTCTCAGCTACGTATGAGCTAGCCATGGAAATTGCTTGCCTTAAGGACAAGAAGTTGCAGATGAAAGCCAAAGAACCCGAGTAAACAAAAGCAGGAAAATCGTGTCAACTGTCAACCATGACAACCACCACGCCACCTCCACTACCACTGGCCCCTGGGGTAAGAAATGACCAACAAGATATGTGTTAGAAAATATGACGTAGCTAAATAGCTATTTGATTAGATTACTTAATGGAGAGAGATAGATTTCACACACAAGAGATTATAGAGTAGAGAGAGAGAGAGAGAGAGAGAGTACACACGATATACGTGGTTCACCCAATGTGGGCTACGTCCATGGGAAAGCAGCCACTCAATGGCTTTAGTACTTCAAAACAAGAAGTAGTTTACAAAGGGATTATGCCCTTAATGGAGCTCCCGCCTTGCTTCACTCTCACCACCTCACACTCACCTTGTTGCATGAACTTCACACCATGAAACGTGTGTGCAAATGGCTCCTTTTATAGGCCAAAAGGGCTGCCCTCTCTCATGAGAGGCAGCTATGTGTAGCCGCCCTTGTGTAGATAAGTCCAAATCGGACCCTTCAATGCGCCCATGTGTGGCCTCCCTTGAGAAGACAAGTCCGCTTTTGAATTCGGCCACCGGCCATTGAATTCGGCCACCAGCAACCGGCCATTGACTTCTGACCACCGGCCACCGGCCAACCAACCGGTTGTTTTCCAACCACTTTCCGGCCGCCGTCCAGCCATAATATTCCGGTGAGTACTACAAGAGGCTATTCATATTAGCGATGCTCACACAGCGACGCTCAAAAAAAAAATCCCGGCGTCGCTATGAGCGTCGCAAATTTACAAAGAAATTTGTGACGCTCATAGCGACGCCGACTGGGCTAAAAAAATAACAGAGAGCGCCCAAAAACTCAGATCTCAGATCTGAGTTTTTCGGCGCCCTCAAGCAAGGAGCAGGTAACGCTCTCCCTCTCTCTCTCTCTCTCTCTCTCTCTCTCTTTCTTCTCCACACACACACACACACGAGGAGAGGAAGGAGAGCCAGGTATGCTCCTTCCCTCTCCTCACTCTCATGTTCCCTTCCCCTCTTTCTCTCTCCCTCTCTCTCTCTCTCACACACACACATAGTGTTTTTGAGAGAGAGAGAGAGAGAGAGAGAGTACAAACATAAACAAAAACGCACACACACATACATAAACAAAGAATGTACACACACATTGAGAGAGGAAAAGAGAGAGAGAGAGAGCATGCCTAAACAAAAAACGCACACATTGAGAGAGGAAAAGAGAGAGAGAGAGAGGATGCATAAACAAAAAACGCACACATTGAGAGAGGAAAAGAGAGAGAAAACATGCATAAACAAAAAAACGCACACACATTGAGAGAGAAAGAGAGAGAAACTAATTTAACGTCGTAGGAAACTAATTAAAATTAAAAGACCTAAAGATCTAGCCGACGAGGAGTTGAACTCAAGACCTATTATTCAAGAGGGAAATGGCATAACCAATCTATCATACTTGGCATGGGTGATAGAAAGGTTATACCATTTATCTCTTTTTATTGGCACACACATCCACACACGCTCACACACACAAGAAGAAGAGAGTTATAACGTCGTAGGAAACTATCCTAAAAGACGTTAAAGATTAGGTTAGATGTAGACTTACGTTAAATTAGATTTTGGTTTATTTAAGTTAAATTAGATTAGATTTAGGTTTATTTTTAATTAGATTTATGTTTATTTACGTTAGATTTAGATTTACGTTATATTAGATTAGATTTAGGTCTCCATAGACTGCGATGCTTGTATGAAGCGGGTGAAGAAAGCCCTCAATGGAATATAGGGTATTGCTGCCTTCACTCATGGTGGGCTCCGTCGATCCAAAAGTACTGGTGAAATGTCTTCAGAAGATAGGGAAGAAGGTGGATCTTCAGGGCGGCAAGAGTCACTACATCCCCGACACAATGACCATCTAGACAACCTCTAGTCATTCAACAGCAACTTCAAAGTTAGTAACAAGAGCAAGAACGGTCTAAAGGGCCAATTGTTGTCGTCAGATGTGGATGGAGATGAGGCAGCGTAACCGCCGGAAGTTAACTCTCACATCTTTAGTGATGAGAATGCCAACTCTTGCCGAGTTATGTGAAAAATTATGTGTTAAATCAGTTTTAAGGTTTTTATAATCCCTGTTAGTTTAGTTCTTTGTTTTTAATATAACATAATTTACGTTAGATTTAGATTTATGTTATATTAGATTAGACTTATGTTTATTTAGGTTTATTTAGGTTTACCCACACACACACACACACACAAGAAGAAGAGAGTTTTAACGTCGTAGGAAACTATCCCAAAAGACGTTAAAGATTAGGTTAGATGTAGACTTACGTTAAATTAGATTTAGGTTTATTATTAGTTAGATTTACGTTTATTTAGATTTACGCTTATTTACGTTAGATCGAGTCCACGCAAGAATTACTTACGGTTTAGGGTTTAGAGTTAGACGAACAGTGAAAAGATCTACTGTGAAAAGATGTTAAGATGCTGTGAAGTGCTACAGCTAGAGAAGAGGCAAAGGGGTTTTGTCCACTACATGCAGTATCATGTAGACGTGGGTCTGTAGATTTCTTGTAGCCAGAAATATAGGTATTGACCAATAAAGACGAGATTATAACCCGGTGGTTCTGATCTCGGTGCACCTCTAGACCGAGGTGTGCGGGGATTGGACATGACTAGAGAATGTGAGGTAAAGAGAGAGAGAGAGAGAGAGAGAGAGAGAGAGAGAGAGAGAGAGAGAGATAAGACGAAGAATGCCAATAGAATATTAAATTTGTTGTCCAGGTTATAAGATTTTTATCCTCATTATGAGTAGTGACGAGGATGTGGGACCGTCCAACCGAAACACCTATCTCTCAACGAGGGTCTTATGTCCTTGTAATCAATGCAAGCATGCTGTGCGACGGACAAGACGTGTTTCTTTGCAGCACGTTCGCGAATTTGGCGAGTTCGATCCATCTATTATAGATCGAGTTGTTGCCAATTATAACTCGTCGGACTCTGGCGCTCGCCAACAAGCAGCAATCTTGCAACCCAATAGACGTGTTCGCAGGCGCTTTGGTCAAGCAGCATATGTGAGGCCACAAGATGTAGCCTCTGACAGCTCGGGGGATGATCATGCAGAGCACATTCTCAACGAGGCAATGTTTGAGCCCGAGATTGATGAAATGATCGAGACGATCATGGATTCAGAAAGGCTTATCTATGATGATATGAAAAGTGAAGCCGATACGCCATTGTATAATGGAGCACGTATGTCTAGATTGAAAGCACTCCTGGTTCTTCTCAACATGCAGGCAAAGTTTGGATGGAGTGACACTAGCGTCACAACGCTTTTCAGGTGATCTATTACAATTAGTTTACTTTAATAAAACTCTAAATGTATAATGATCTGATAGATTTTTACACGACTGTATCGTATTTTTATGTTGTGTAGATTGCTTAAAGAGCACATACTACCAGCTGACAATGTGATGCCAGATTCCCGAGATGAAGCAAGAAAGAATTTGCGAAACTTAGGGATGGATTACAATTCTATCCACGCTTGTCCTAATGACTGCATTCTTTTCAGAGGGGAATACATAGACATGGAGAAGTGTCCGAAATGTGATTCCGAAAGATATCGAGTAGATATCCACGGGACAAAAATTCCACATAAGGTTTTGCGACATTTTCCTCTGCTTCCTCGCATCAAGCATTTCTTCGAATGTAAGTCCATGGCCGCCCTAGCATCATGGCATGAGGAGAATAAATCTTCGGATGGTGTGCTACGAATTCCTGTAGATATCGCAGCCTGGAAACATATAGATGGAACATGGTCGGATTTTGCCAGGGAAGCTCGAAATTTGCGCTTAGGCCTGGCTATGGATGGCATAAATCCATTTGGTCAAAGATCAACATCTTACAGTGTATGGCCCGTTGTCATCGTCAACTACAACATTCCCCCGTGGTTGACTACGAAGAAGGGGCACCTATGGCTAAGCTTGATTGTGCCAGGGCGATATAAAGTGGGGAATATGGATGTGTATCTTCGTCCACTATTGGAAGAGCTACAACAATTGTGGATTGGCATAGAGGTGGTGGATATGAGCCGACACACAGGACGACGGAATGCTTTGATCAGAGGCATTCTAATGTGGACCATGCATGACTATCCCGGGCTAACAGAATGCTCAGGTGATCTATTGACACTCCTCACTCAGACACTGTAAATCTTGTTTTTTCCCATAGTTGATCTATTATCATGTGTATACATGCAGGGCTTCAAACAAGCGGATACAGAGCATGTGTCACATGTGGACCTAGACTGAATGCACGTAGGGCGCCCTCATTGAAGAAGCAAATCTACGAAGGTCATCAAGCGTATCTTCCAGAGAATCATGTGTTACGCGACGGCTTTTTGGGAAGAGAGCCACCGAGGATGTCTGCACAAGCATGGTTAGAGCAGAAGGAGATGTGCGATGACGGATTGCCTCCAGGGATGAAGAGACTATCTCTATGGTACGAGTTACCATATTGGCCCCGACTCATGATCAATCACTTGCTCGATCCAATGCACATATTCAAGAATGTGGGTAATCTACTATGGGACCATCTGACCGGTAAGAAAGATACTTTGGGAGCCAGAGTTGACCTTAGAAATGTGGATCGTATGGAGCAATATTGGCCACAAACAGCGTCTGATGGATCGATAAAACTCCCTAAAGCACATGGATTTTCACAGGAGCCCAAGAACGCAAAGTAAAAGAGACCATTCGATCTTTGCGGACCCCCACTGGCGTAATGCACTCGCTCCGAACGTGTTTTACTAAAGAAGGAAAGCTTACCGGTTTGAAGTCACACGATTGGCATAAAATGTGTCAGGTACGTTCATAGTGGACTTTAATATCATTGCATAAAATGTGGACTTTAATATCATTGCTGCACATACTTTTTAGTTTATTTTACCGGTTGCCATTGAGGGATGTTTGTCTCTCGACATCCGTAACACAATCTACAAACTTGCAAAGCTGGTGCAATGGATCTCACAAAAGGAGATCAACGTAGACTCCATACCATTCGCCAAACTAAATGCTGCGGAGCTTGTGTGCATGTTTGAGAAACATTTTCCTACTACCATGCTAACCATTCAGGTGCATCTTCTTGTTCACATAGTTGATGAGGTGGAAATAGCTGGCACAGTTCATTCCAGATGGATGTTCTTCTTAGAAAGTTTCATGAAAACGCTTAAGGGATATGTGCGTCAAAAGGCACGTCCGGAGGGTAGCATGGCAGAAGGTTGGTTGGTATCAGAGTCCCTAGTGTACATTGGAGAGTGGCTAGACGGATTTGATAAAGCCCGGGACACGCTATGGCGAACCATAGATGATGAGCGCATATCTGGGATTGTCATGTGCAATCTCGGTGTTGAGAAGAAGATGACGGAAGATCTAGAGGCTAAAATCAACCGATTTTGCATGCTTCACAATCCAGTGATGCAAAAGTGGATTTCACAATATGAGGATGCAAAGCAAGAGCGACAAAGGGCACGAATCGAGTGGAGACGGGGAAGATGACCACCGATGCACTATCCGACGGTTCTGGAGAGCCTACCAACCTTCATGAGCTTAAGATTGTCATGACGGAGCCTTCAACCGTCATTGTCTACTCTATTCATTCAATATTAAGTTTAAATATTCGCGTGTTTAATGCAGGTATGGATGATGAGGAGTTTCTTTCTTCTTTGTCACCGCGCAGAGACAGTGGTACGTGGAGCGTCATCGCTTTGGCGCATCATCACGCGTTCCTACTCCATCCGCATCTCCCTCTATTTCGGAGCATTCGGCGCGCTCTGAAGCTTCGGCGTCGACGAGACGAGCTTCACACTCGTCTAGACACCGGCGCTCTAGTGGTGGCGATGGCGGTTGTGTGGGGATTCCGCCACCGATGCCTGCACACCGCCTCGTGTTCGACGAGGCTCTTTACCCTCCCCTTCTTTGCCCGCCCCCACACCAGCCACAGCATCACCATCTACGCCAGGTTTTGCACGGCTGACTGTTCCTAGCAGCTACACACCTCTACCTACACCGCTAGGGGCCACCCCACTCGACACTCCTCGCTTCGGGGCCCAGACGCCGGTGGAGACACCTAACGTCCGTACCCCCATCGACACGCCGCTAGAGACCCCTGCCAGGACACCCACGTTCACGCGTCACCGGCCAGAGGGCTTGCCTTACTCCGTTGACTTCAGCAGCGGCATCATCATGGATGATGACGGCAAGAAGGTGATCTCGCGCATGTGTGGTCTTTGCTCTCAGCTGTTTAGACACTACATACTAAACAAATGGAGTGAAGTACCAAGTGATTTAAAAAAACAGAGTCATCAGCATACTTCATGATGAGTTTCCCGTTCCAATACGGGATCAGCGCTTCAATGAAGACCTGATGAAGATTCGAATGCGCGAATACTGCAAACACAAGCGTTCCGAAGTGCAAAAAGCAATCAAGCATGGGTGGAACAGGCCAGATTGGCTGGCCAAAGAAGATTGGAAGAATGCGAAGAAAGCAGCGCGCGAAAATCCCGACAAGTGGAAGCAACAAAAGGATGCAGCCAGAGCGCGAGTAGAGGCAGGGAGCTCGCACCACTTGGGGAGCGGTGGATGGGCATCATTTGAGGCCGATTTTGTAAGTGTTTTCGCATTGCTCTTTATGTTCGATAGTTTAGGGTTTATGAGTTTTTTAATTCTAACATAATAAATTCTTTGTATGTTTTGACAGTGGTCGATGACAGGACGTGATCCCACACCGTACGAGCGCGAGTACGCAGGCAGGAAGGGCTTAAACGCCGTGATGGACATTCTCAGTTCTCGCGGCGGCATGGTTAGTATTAGGGTTTACTCTTTTCTATTTTTTGTATTGTTTTATAAATGTCGTTATATGTTTATACTTACTGAAAGCTGTCCTATTGTCTTTTTTTGTAGAATCTGGCAGATACGCCGCTTGGACGTGATGAGACGTCTGACTAGACGACGTCAGTTTAGCCGTAGCTAGATAGCATTAGTTTAGGGTTTCTCATAACTTATGTATCATGAGACGGATTTTATACGTCTTTTTGAACCATGTATATTATTACATTTGTCACCGCAGTTCATTTTGCCAATCAATTCTTTATGCCTATGATGTTGTACAATTGTCATTATTACATTTGCCAATCAATTCATTTTGCCTATGATGTGTACAATTGTTAATTTTACGCTTGTCAATTTTGCAAACAATGCGTCTTGTGGGTGACTATTTTGGGTCTATTATCTACCCTTGCACTTTTTTAAAAAAGTGAATCAAGTACAATATGGTTGATGGGTGGCAGGGCATTCAATGCCCTGTCACCAAAAAAAAAAACTCTCGGGTGTCGCTATAACCGTCGCTATTTATGGCTCTGTAGCGTCGCTATGAGCGTCGCTATAGACTTCTGTGTAAACGTCGCTACAACCGTCGCTATGACCGTCGCTATGACCGTCTCTATATAGCGACACATATAGCGACGCCTATAGCGACGCATATAGCGACGCTATTAGCGACAGTTTTAGCGACGCCGGGGGTTATAAAAACCCATTGTATTTCCGTCGCTAACAGCGTCACAAGAGCACACAACCTCTTGTAGTGGACGGGGAAAAAAAGTCTCGGGGGCGGAACCTAAAGTTGCCCCTGATATTTGGCCGTGAAAATTTTGGTTTCTGGCGAGTGATTTTCCTTCACGCACGATGGCTTCTCCTCATAGTGGGGGCCTTACAAATGTGCGCTTTTACCCCACAGAAAATTACAAGGGTAAATCAGGCTCCATACTTAACAATCTCCCACTTGGAGACTGATCTCCAAACCTGTGACTGCTTTCTATCCTGGCTTCTTATCCTTGAATGCTAATTGAAGATGAGCAAAAGCTCAACTTCTCCTTGTTGACCACCTTTGTAAACATGTCTGCAGGATTTTCACTTGTATGCACCTTTCCTAGCTTTAGTTGTCCCTCTTCCAAAAGAGTGCGTATGAAGTGATATCTCACCTCAATGTGCTTTGTCCTTGAATGAAAGGCTGAGTTCTTCGTAAGATGGATAGCGCTTTGGCTATCACTGTACAAGACATAATTGTCTTGTTTGAATCCAAGCTCTTCTAAGAATCTGTGAAGCCACAAAATTTCTTTGCTTGCTTCCGTCATTGCTACATACTCTGCTTCCGTGGTAGAAAGTGAAACCACTTTCTGCAGCTTTGAAGCCCAGCTTACTGTTGTGCCTCCAACTGTGAACACATAGCCAGTAGTGCTCCTTCGAGTATCTTTGTCACCTGCCATATCTGCATCAGCATACCCTTCTAGAAAAATATCAGTTCCTCTAAAATACAAAGCATTTGTTGTTGTCCCTTTTAGATACCTAAGTATCCACTTCACAGCTTGCCAATGCTCTTTACCTGGGTTGTCCATGAACCTCCTCACAACTCCCACTGCATGTGCAATGTCTAGCCTTGTCCAGACCATAGCATACATTAGAGAACCTACCGTTGCATCATATGGAACTTTAGATATATAGGATATCTCCTCTTGTGTCTTTGGACACATATCCTTCGTTAGTTTAAAATGATCAGCCAAAGGTGTAGAAACTGGTTTTGCATTTTGCATTGCAAACCTTTCTAGTAGCTTCTTGATGTAATCTTCTTGAGATAGCTTTATTGTCTTCTTCGTCCTGTCCCTTGATATTTTCATACCAAGTATCCTCTTTGCAGCACCTAAATCTTTCATTGAAAAAGATTTAGACAGCTCCTCTTTTAGGTCTTTGATGTCCTGCATGTTAGCACTTGCAATCAACATGTCATCAACATACAACATTAGGATGATGAATTTCCCATCTCCCAAATTCTTCGTGTAGACACAGTGATCCGAGTTGCATCTTGTGAATCCATGATCCAACATCCATCGATCAAACTTCAAGTACCATTGTCTTGATGCTTGCTTTAAACCATACAAGCACTTCTTTAATCTGCAAACCATTTTCTACTACCTTTTACTTCATACCGCTTTGGTTGAAGCATGTAGATTTCCTCCTCTAAGTCACCGTGAGGGAATGTCATATTTATATCCATTTGCTCGAGATTTAGATCATGAGCAGCCACAAGGCTTAAGACAAGCCCAATTGAGTTCATTTTTACAACAGGAGAAAATAATTCATTGAATTCAATACCTTTCTTTTGAGAAAACCCTTTTACCACAAGCCTATACTTGTATCTTTTCTTCCCACCTTCTTCTTCCTTCAGCTTGTACACCCATTTGTTTTGAAGTGCCCGCTTACCTTTAGGCAACTCAACCAACTCCCATGTTTGGTTGTGATGTAGTGAGTCCATCTCCACTTGCATGCTCTTCGTCCATTCTTCTTTGGATTCATGTTGCATAGCTTCTTCGTATGATTCTGGCTCTCCAGAATCTGAGATCAGAGATGGTTGAAGGAAGGAACAAACCTTTCTGGAGGTCTACTTGCTCTTGTAGCTCTTCGGGGAATAGGTTGAGGCTCATCATTTGGTTGACGTTGTTGCACATTGTTACCATTTGCAGTCCTTGAGTCTTCACCGTCCTCAAGCTCCATGTACTCATCACCTGTTTCTTTTGTTTGTTTTCTTTCCAAGTAATCTTTGTACATATTTTGTTCGTTAAAAATTACATCCCTACTCCTTAAGATTTTACCATCTTCACGATTCCATAGGCAATACCCAAAGTCACCTTCTCCATAGCCAATGAAGAAACACTTTTTGGACTTTGCATCTAACTTTGATCTTAGGCTTCTATGTATGTGCATGAAAGCCTCACACCCAAACACTTTGAGAAATGCATAATTCACCGGTTTACCTGTCCATGCATCTTCTGGAATTCCCCCATCCAATGCCGTTGAGGGTGACCGATTGATTAAGTACACAGACGTACTTACAGCTTCCGCCCAAAGCTCAAGCTGTAGGCCTGCATGTAGCCGCATGCTTCGTGCTCGCTCCATGATTTTCCTGTTCATCCTTTTGGAAATCCCATTTTGTTGAGGTGTCCTTGTGGTTGTCCTTTGCCTCCGAATTCCATTGCTAGCACAAAAGCTTTCAAAAGCTTCGCTGCAATATTCGCCTCCATTGTCGGATCTGAGGCATTTAACCTTGGTACCTGTTTCATTCTCCACAAAGGTTTTCCACCTTTGAAATATGAAAAATACATCGGATTTATTCTTCATGACATAAACCCATGTTTTTCTAGTCGCATCGTCTATGCATGTTACATATTACAATGAGCCACCAAGTGATGGTGTACTTGCAGGACCACAAACATCAGAATGAACCAACTCAAGTTTTTTATTTTTTCTTTCATTTCCTGATTTTTGAAATTTTACCCTCTTTTGTTTACCATAAACACAACCTTGACAGAACTCTAAGTCCACTTCTTTCAAACCTGGTCGAAGCTTCTTTGTTTGAAGGATTTGCATTCCTTTGGCACTCATATGCCCAAGTCGGTAGTGCCACACCGCACTGTCACCTTCTGTAGTTGCTTCACAAGCTGAAGGTTGCGTGCTAACAGTACACAAGTAAAGTGTACCGACTTTTTCTCCCTTGGCAACCACCAAAGATCCCTTTGAGATCTTCCACCGTTTGTTTCCGAATGCAATGTTGTGACCTTCATCGTCCAATTGTCCTGTAGAGATCAAATTTTTGCGAAGAGAAGGAACATGCCTAACATCTTTAAGCTTCCATTCATTTCCGTTAGTAGTTTTGACAGAAACTGTACCTTTGCCGACAATCTCACAATCTTCATCATCTCCCAGGTATACATACCCAAAATTACCTTTGGTGTAGTCGTGGAAATGTTTCTTGTGTGGTGTCGCATGGAATGAAGCCCCGGAATCTACTATCCAGGAATTTGACACATTGTCTAATGAGAGAATTAGAGCATCTTGCTCTACTTTACCTGCCACATTGGCCTCCGATGTTGGCTTGTTGTCTTGAGACTCTGTCTCCTTCTTCTTCTTGGACCAGCAATCCTTCTTGACATGGCCCTTCTTGCCACAGTTCCAACATTCAAGAAATGACTTTCTGCGTGACTTGCTCCGCCTTGAGCGATCACAACCCTTTTGGTTTTTGAACCTCTTCTTAAGCCTTCCTCTTGTTTCCACTGATAGTGCAGCACTTGATGATTCTCTTGTGCTTCTCCTTCGCATTTCCTCGCTTAGGAAAACACCCACAACATCATCAAACTTAGAGTATTTGTGCCAGAGAGAGAATTACTTACAGCCATCACAAGGCTGTGCCAACTATCCGGTAGAGATGATAGTATAAGGAGAGCTCGCACTTCATCATCAAAATTGATTTTCATCGATCGAAGTTGGCTTATGTTTGTGTTAAATTCATTTAGGTGTTCTACAACTGAACCATTCTATGCCATCTTTAGATTGAACAAGCGCTTCATAAGAAATGCCTTATTGGATGCCGATGGTTTCTCGTAGAAGTCGTCAAGTGACTTCATCAAGTCCTCCGTGGTCTTCATCTCTAAAACATTGAAGGCCACTATTGACGCCAAGCTTAACTGGATTGTTCCCCGGGCCTTTCGATCAAGGACAATCCATGCTTCATCTGCCATCATTGCGGGCTTCTTTGCAAGACCGCCTAGTGGCAAATAGAGGTCCTTCTGGTAGAGATAGTCTTCAATCTGCATCTTCCAATGTTGGTAGTTTTTGCCGTTGAACTTCTCAATCTTGAGCTTCCCTTCCTCTGCCATAACTCCCACTGAATTCAATGAATCCTTTCCTTGAGATAACTTAGCTACGAGCAAACCTTGCTCTGATACCAGTTGTTAGGAAATATGACGTAGCTAAATAGCTATTTGAGTAGATTACTTAATGGAGAGAGATAGATTTCACACACAAGAGATTATAGAGTAGAGAGAGAGAGAGAGTACACACAATATACGTGGTTCACCCAATGTGGGCTACGTCCACGGGAAAGCAGCCACTCAATGGATTTAGTACTTCAAAACAAGAAGTAGTTTACAAAGGGATTATGCCCTTAATGGAGCTCCTGCCTTGCTTCACTCTCACCACCTCACACTCACCTTATTGCATCAACTTCACACTATGAAATGTGTGTGGAAATGGCCTCCTTTTATAGGCCAAAAGGGTTGCCCTCTCTCATGAGAGGCAGCTATGTGTAGCCACCCTTGTGTAGATAAGTCCAAACTGGACCCTTCAATCCGCCCATGTGTGGCCGCCCTTGAGAAGACATGTCTGCTTTTGATGTTGGCCACCGACCATTGAATTCGGCCAGCGGCAACCAGCCATTGACTTTCGACCACCGACCACCGGCCAACCAACCGGTTGTTTTCCGACCACTTTCCAACCGTCGTCCTGCCATAATATTCCGACGAAAAGGAATATTCCGGCGAGAAAAAAAAAGTCTTGGGGGCTTCCGCCCCCGAGGCCCCTAAAGTTGCCCTTGATATTTGGCCGTGAAAATTTTGGTTTCTGACGAGTGATTTTCCTTCACGCACGATGGCTTCTCCTCATAGTGGGGGCCTTGCAAATGTGCGCTTTTACCACAGAAAATTACAAGGGTAAATCAGGCTCCATACTTAACAATATGTTGGCCCACATTACTGATCAACTACAGAATTTGTATGTCCACTTGATACAGCAAGGAAGGAATCAAGAGAGAGATCGGGACCCGAGAAGGGCACAATGAAAAAACAGGGAGTATCATTGCTATAATTGTGGAGAAGATGGTTACGGTATGTACTATTGCCCTCAACCACGACAACCCTATTATAGAGGAGGTAGGAGAAACCAAATGTCACCCCCTAGAGAGAGAGCACTTCCACCCCGAGCACCAACCCCACCAACACAGATTCTACTTCCACCCTAAGCACCACCACAAGCACCCATCCCACCTCTTCCACCGGCACCACCACATGATTTCATTGTAAGCATCATAAGCTTAGAGGAGAAGGGAAAGGCTGTAGTAGTGGATCCACCCAGAGTGAAGGAAAAAGACAAGGGTAAGGAGAAAGTAACCTTTGTAGAACCATTTGAAACCATGACTGTAAAGAGAGCTAGGAAGGAGAAAACTACACAAGCTAATGATGAGAGAAGCATGAAGGGAGAGACTAGAAAAAGTCCATCAAGGCTACGACGGAAAATAGGCTTCATCGACTTTCAGTTAGGGGAGAGTTCTATGCCCTATGATCTAACATTAGATGTGGCAGAGCAAGGACCAAAGATTACATGGCCACAGCTGCTACATCTTGCACCAAAGGTAAGGCGAAAATGGTCTAAAATGGTAAGTACAAGGTGCTCCAAAGCAAAGGTAGTCGGAGAAATTTCGTGTTGCAACATGGATGACATCCTTCCAGTAGTCGACATCAACATAAAGGGTAAGAGGGTTGGTAACACATACATTGATGGTGGCACACAAATCTGTGTGATGAGTGAAGCTATGATGCTTCGGCTCGGGCTCAAGGTTGACCGGCCTTCTCCATGCAAGGCAAAGATGGCAAATAACGCAAAAGTAAAATGTGTGGGTGTAGTAAGTGTTGTGAAGGTAAAAGCCTTCAGCACTGAGGTAGAAGTAGATATTTTTGTGATGCCAACTAAGAGGGAGGGATATCCATTGATCTTGGGAGGGCCATGGTTGATGGCCATGAAGGCAAAGCAGGACTAGGGTACTGGTCTTCTACGCATGACTGGTAAGAAGGGGGAAACAATCGAATACGGCAGAAGGAACGACAAGCAGAAACAAATGGACCTAGAGACATCAGCAGATGAAACCACTAGTGATTCTACCACTTCTAAGGAGGAGAACACTTCCATCGGTGAGAGAGACAGTTCCATTGATGTGATGGTCATTATCATGAAGGATCTACAAAAGACAAGCATGACTGGTGACCCATCACCAAAAGGGCAAAACAATGAAGAGGAAAATAAAATCACCTGGCCTAGGAGAGGGTAGGTTGAAAAGTATGTTGTCTATGGAATTAACAAGTGAAGAGAAGGATAAATTTTTGCAAAAGGTTGATGAGATTCCCTGACCTTTTCATTGACAACTATGGAAGAATCACAGGTATTACAGCGATGTAGCATCACATTAAGTTGAAGAAAGGGGTAAAGCCAGTCGTGCAGAAATTACGATACCAATGGGTCATACAGGAAAAGGCACTCCTTGCCGAGGTAAGGAAGCTACTGGAAGCAGGGTTCATTTATCCTGTGGAAAACTCAGAGTGGGTGTCACTCGTAGTGGTGACGCCTAAGAAGAATGGTAAGTGGAGGGTCTCCGTCGACTACAAACCACTAAATACAGCCACAAAGAGGGACCATTTCCCTCTCCCTTTCTTGAATGGAATTCTGAATGAAGTAGCTGGTTTTGAATGCTACACAATGTGTGATGGGTATTCCGGCTATTTTCAAATACGCATAGCCTTTGAAAATCAACTAAAAACCACTTTCATTACACCATGGGGTTGTTTTGCTTATAGAGTTATGCCATTTGGTCTCACAAATACAACTGCCACATTCTAGAGATGTGTCACATATGTCTTTCAACCGTTCTTTGGAACATCCATAAGAGTGTTCATTGATGATTTTTGTATATATAGCCCTAGCATCTCACACTTAGAAAAAGTGACTGAGGGTCTAGCAAGGCTGCAAAGCCTAGAAGGGCAGTTAAATGTAGACAAGTGCCACATTGAGGAAAGTAGATTCATTCTCTTAGGCCACGAAATTTCAGCTGAAGGTATCAATGCCGATTCAAGTAAGGTGTCCACACTCATCGTATTACCTTCACCAACAACCACACGGCAACTAGTCTCTTTTCTATAGAAGGTGAGGTACTTGAGTAGATTCATACATCTACTATCACAAATTGTTCTACCACTACAACAGCTCACACAACGATCGACTTTCACATGGGACGAAGAGAGCGAGCATCACTACAACAAGGTAAAGGAGGTCTTTGATGACAAAGGTATCAAGGTATTTTCGCTTGGCCATTTGTTAGAATCACATTCTAACAATGAAGCTGAGTATGCAGCACTGAGAAAGGGATTAAAATGATGCATCTCACAAGGGGTAAAATGCCTTAATGTATTTGGGAATGCTCTACTTTTGGTAAGGCAAGTAAATGGAGCATGGACATGTAAGAATCCTAGCTTGAGGACTCACTTAAGCTGTGTAAAAACTTTGTTGGGTAAGTTGGGAGCAGTTCAATTACACCACATTCCAAGAACTCAAAACCATGAAGCCGACACCTTAGCAAGTGAAAGGCTATAGGAATGGTAGTTGGGGCCATTAAGCTAAAGCTCCCCCTATTTCAAGGTAGTGATATCTTACATGACATGATGAATTTCTTGGAAATAGGGGAATGTTCACCGGATCTAACGAAAGGGCAAAAGCAATGGCTTACCCCAGGAAGGCCACAAGGTATTGGCTTATCAATGAAGGTTTGTGTTGTAAGGGTAAGGACCAAGTACTCAGGAAGGTTCCTCTCTCTAATGAAATTATGGGGATAATTGCCAGTTGTCATGATGGTGTTTGTGGCAGTCACTTTGCCCTAGATATAACAAGCAGGAAAATCTTGCAAGCTGGTTTTGTATGGCCTAGCCTCAATCTTGATGTACACCACTGGTGTAAGACCTGTAAGTTGTATGAAAAGGCTAGCCCCAGGTCACTCATGCCTGAACCATAGACACCTATCCTTTCATATGGGCTATTTGAAAAATGGGGTATAGATGCCATAGGACCATTGCCTAGGCCCAACTCAGGGAAGTTCTATACCATCACGGGAGTCGACTATATGACTAGGTGGGTAAAAGTTACATCCACAACTAGGATCACAACTGTGGAGGTAGCCAAGTTTGTCTATGAACACATCTGTTGCAGGTTTGGCACACCATTAGAAATCATCTATGATAGAGGGCTAGGTTTCATAGCAGACTTCGTGTAAGGTTTCCATCTTTCTTGCAAAAGGAATCCCTATGTAAAGTTTTGGATCCAAGTTTCTGAATGGCAAAAGTTGCTCTTTTCAAGCAGTTTCTAGTGATCAGATATTGTTTTTGTATTGAAATTCTTGTAGAACTTTTAATTTCTGTCAAAGTGATGTTTTGTGAATTTTTTCCATAAATAGAAAGTTTTTGACCACCGGTATGGTCTAGGATCGATCGGCTCGTCAAATTGTGCACCAACCCAGGTTCCCTTAAAAATAGGGTCCGAATGTCGGAGGCTGCTATTTATGGCAGGTAGTCGTATCTATTACCTGCAGGTCTGTCTCGAGTCAACAAGTTTTAGAATTGAATTTGGGTTAGTATAAGTCTAGTTAACCTAAGGTTAGCATTTTCTAAGGTATGTATGGCATGGATGTGGATGTGCACGCATGGGTATGCATGGACATGGATGTGCATGCATGGTCACGGGTATGGATGGGCATGTTTCCTCATCATGTATGGCCATGGGTCATGTGCATAGCTAGTCTTGTGACAAGTGTGGAAATCGATGTGTATGTGTGTGTGTGTGTGTGTGTGTGTGTGTGTGTGTGTGTGTGTGTGTGTGTGTGTGTGTGTGTGTGTGTGTGAGAGAGAGAGAGAGAGAGAGAGAGAGAGAGAGGGAGAATAGTTAAGTGAGATGGGCAAGTGAGGACACCTCACTAAGGAACCCCCACATCTGGCATGACACTTGGAAGTGTGTGTGTGTGTGTGTGTGTGTGTGTGTGTGTGTGTGTGTGTGTGTGTGTGTGTGTGTGTGTGTGTGTGTGTGTGTGTGTGTGTGTGTGTGTGTGTGTGTGTGTGTGGACTCTCTAGTTTTAGCAAGGCAAATTGAAGCTCCTTGAGGGGGATGTCTATATAAGAGTAGCTTCAACCATCTCTAGTGGACAACAATCCCCAAGACAATGCAAGGAAGTGTTGTTGTGCTAGAGTGAATTTTTGTGAAGCCTTTTCAACATCACATAGTACACAAAGGAGATCTTAACCAAGGGTAATTAAATTATGTTTATGTTAATCCTATTGCTCCATAGCCTCTTTTCTCTAGAGGATTCCTATGTTGAGCCTAATTATGCTAGCTAGCTACAGCATTAAGTAATCTATTCCCTATTATAATCCATGTGAGGTATTGTCAATGGTTAACATCCATTGATTGTATTTCCATTGTTGGATTAAGGAGCACCTTGCTTCTTAAGGATATCTAATTTTTCTTTAATTGAGCATAAGTTTATGCACATAATTATCATTGCTAGTTAAGCATGTTGCGCATAATTATGTTGTAATAATTATGTTGTAAAGCTCTTTCACCTATGATTCTCTAAGATATGGCAAAATTATTTTTTTCCCTCTTTGTTATGTACCCAAATTGAAGTATAATTAAGGTGATTAAACCCTTGATTTTCCCATGAAATTAGGGCATAATTATGAGACTTTTTGTATACTAAAATATGCATAGTTAGGGTCTTGTTTTGCACTAGCAAATTATTCATAACCTATGTATGATTGTGTGGAAGTTAATCATCTATTATAGTTGGTATTTGCATTGTTACAGTCTATCATTGTGTGTTATATTGATGCATCTAGTTAGTGCATTAATTTTGATCTCATATTGCATATGGGAGAAGTTTTGGTTATGATAATCTTAGGACGAGTTTATGAGTAATTAGGGCATAATAATCTTGTTGTATTCTTGAGTTAGCTTGCACACTTATAGTTGTGAAAGATTTGTAAATTAGCCTAGTATTATGTGTAAGATTAAGGCTATCCTTGTCAAGTTTTCTCATCAGAGAGTTTTGAAGATTCAGATCGAGGTAGTAGTGGATAGAGGAGGCCAATGGGGTTATCAATCGATCGTAAGGCACAAGAAAAGAACAGAAAGGTAAGCTGATTCCATCGATAATTTGGTCAAGGACACTTTTTGACTCTCGATGCAAAGTGCATGGGGACAGAGAATCATACAGATTCTCTTCAATTTTGAGTTGTACCTTGAAGCTTTTGGATTACTAGCATTGTCTATTTAAAAAATTACCAATGAATCAATAGATTGAATCTAGAGCATCGTGGATTGCACAAGAGGCGAGCCACTCCACTCATTTGTCACAGATTTCTTAATTTGGACAAAGTCACTAATTTTTCCTTCAGATTTTAGGGATATTAACAACCTAACAATATTTTGCAAAATAAACTTTATGAAAATATGTACACTGTATTGGGAATTTTTGTGGAATTCAGCATGCTCTTTCATGTGTGTATTGTTAGAGTATGTGTTAGAAAGATGAAATGTTTGTAGCATTTAGTCTGATGAATGGTTTGAATGTAGTGCACCTAGACATCTACTAGACATCAACGAGATCTGGATGTGATGGTTAAGTGAATGAGAAGTGAATGTGATTCTAGTCCAATAAGATTTCTATCTTGATGAAATGATTAGATATATTAGTGAGTGCATCAAGAGTTTCAGAAGGATGAGATGGCTACACAGGGATCTACGTGCATCAAGAGTTCTAGACTAGATGAGATGGCTAGATCAAATGATTGAAAGACAATGTTCATTGTGAACTAAGTGTGTGACTCTAAGAGCTGCATGCTCTGTGAATGTACTATCTTGTGGGGATGGTCAGGGCCATGGTTTTCTTGAAATATAAAAAGAAAATATATGAATTGATAGTAACAAGATTTAGTAGACTGAGACATCTGTGAAAAGATCAACGCGGTCTAGATGTGATTATCAAATAGGTTACAATGATCATGATATGTATCTGAGACCCTCAACAAAAATGTGATTGATCATTGAGACCCTCAACACAAACGTGACTGATGTCTTTGTGAAAATGTTGGATTTGTGCAATCTGGTTCCTTAGTGCATAGAGTCTATTGAAAAAATTTTATGTCCTTTGGCTATTGTGTAGGCATAATCCACGGTGATTACAATTCTTTCAGGAAGGGAGAATGCCACACATTGGTGACATGGCTTGCTGAACCTCAAGAAAATGGTCGAGGGGACAAGAAATTAGAGTTTAAAAACTCTAATCCATTAGATTTGAGCCTAGAAGATGTGGTTGAGAGGCCTAAGGTGTTAGAGTTTAAAACCTAACCCCTACTAACTTATGAAGCACCAGTCGTGGGGCCTAACTCTAACTAACAAAAGAATAAGGGATGATCTACAGAATTTTGTAATTTACGCTAATATGCAGACATGGCAGGGTGTACATATTTTTGTGTTTTGCGATGGCTGAGGTAAGGTAGATTTTGTGCATGCTTTTGAGTGCAAATGCTTTTAGTGCCAAGTTCTTTTGGACAAGAGCTTTTGGGGCTTTGATTTTGGGCATCCCTTGTACTGTTTATAAGTGCCCAAAGGGCTAGTCTCTAAAGAGCATCTTGAGGACTTGTACCTATGTGAAGCAATAATAAAGATATACTTAAAGGGGCACCAGTGCATCTTGGGACTAAACTTTGTCGTTCCGTATCGACTCTCCTCTTCTCTCTCTCTTTCTCTATTCAAGTTCAATTCAATTATTTGCAGCTTTTGTTTGTGTGTTGCTCTTGATTTCTCACTTGGAGTGTCCAAGCCTATAATAATCAATATCTTCAAAATTCATTCCACACCTCGTATAGCAATTCTTCAAATTCTTGGTTAACATGATAGGAAGTATGTGAGGCCATAAAAGTGTCAGATTAACAACCTACTGTGTAGATCTATATGAGAGCAAGAGCACTAACACTATGAATATTGAACGTTGGGGATCCTATGCTCTTCAGTAATTTAATGTACCATCATAATTGACCTCACATTGGCCAAGATTTTTGCTTCTATGCTTGAGCATGTGCTTAATCATTTCACACACACACACACACACACGCAGATAATGAAAGGCTAGACTCAAGAGAGGATTCTCTACACTTTATGGATGTTACTTGTCTCCCTCTCTTTTTGATATGTATATATAGTAGCTGCTATCAACCTATATTGAGAGCGAGGGAGACTACCATCCCCAGCTATTAGACATTTGGATACCGTTTTTGGTTGATGTTATTCTCTTGGGAAGGGGCTATGAAGACAATGTGATGTGTTGCAGAGCTATGCACATGCATAGATTTATCTATAAACTTGGCAAGAGCAAGTTGATGATACTTAACACCCTAACTTAAAGGGTGAGGCCATGATCACCAATAATCATATATGGTTAGGAAGCGGTGAAGTACATAGAGTCCTCCATATGTCTAGGAGTTTTCTTTAGAGGGCTCTCTCATTCTCTATGAAAGAAGTGGCGGATTGACTAACATGAGGATACGCAGACCTTGCAAAGGTTGAAGAGTAAGTGTTCATTGATACATTTATAAGAGCCTCGCACTACATTACAACTATTATATACAATAGTGAGGTCTACATTATTATATGGGGTACCATTATATTGAGCTTTTCTAGACCACCCTTGCCAAGTGTATGATGGATGGGAATCTATGGACATGCCTCTAGTCACTATGATCTCCTAGATTATCTGCTTTGAGCCCACAATACCGCATGAGGTCATTAGAGTATAATTGGAAGCTATGTCAATTTTCGTTGAGGCACTTACTAGATCAAGGTCTATATACATGGCTTGTTAGAACTTTTGAGTCATTGCTATGCTAGATTGGCTTTGGAGTGAGATGGATAGCTTGGGGGGGGGGGGGGGGGGGGGGGGGGGGGGGGGGGGGGGGGGGGGGGCAAGGAGGGCGCTCAAATGTTGATATGGACAAGCATCAGCTTGTTAACAATTGCAGTTGGCTTTGCCATCAACTTGATTTCAATTGTGATTAGCTTTTCCATCTCTATTACTAGTCCTTGGAGCATCGTTGCTCGCATTCATGCACATACAAATAAACAACATTACTAGACGAGATCCCATGTAGATTAATATAGAGAGGACATGGGTTACTTCTCTTGCCTCAAAATTTGGGGAAAGAAATAGATTTCTATGAAGAGAATTTTCTTCACATTACTAGGATGGATTATTGTGTAGATATTGATTCATGCACCACACATGGGCTTGTATGTGTCAAATGATAGTTTCACACCTCCTTCAATACAAATAGAGACTAGCAGATACACTCGGTTTCTTCGAATGAACAAACATACAAGCTATGCAAGTAGAGCCAGAGACAAATGAGCATTATGAATATAGGAGCCTGGCGTATTATGAAGTTACAAGGATAATTTCATTCTCTTCAAAGTAGGCTTTGGGCGTCTACCTAAAGTGATGGATTATAATGATCTTATGCAACATGTCCTTGTGTCAAAGGGTGTCTGGAATATTGTGCAGGGCATTGATGTACGTCCTGGTTATGAGGATGTAGGCGATGTTGAGGATGTTTAAGGTTTTGGTGGTAGGGTTGCTACTACCAGAGCTGTTTTTCATAGTTCGTTGGGATGTAAAAGATGTGCAATCTCATGCATTGATTGTGTTGTCTGTGAAGCGCACTATTATCCCCACATTCGTTCAGCAAAATTTGCAAAACAGGCTTGGGATATTCTGATTGGACTTTATGCAAGTCACAAATGAGGAAAAGATTGCATTGCTGCATAAAGAGCTGGAGTCAAAGATTATGCATGAGGAAGATGAATGGACACTTTCCTTGCTGGTGTCAAGGATATCAATGAGCAACTTATTTTTGTAGGTGGAGTCATTTATAGACAGTTCTCTTATGCAGATTGTTCTTGATGCTTTGTAGATTCTTATCAAACACTTGCTAGTACTTGGAGACTTATGACCCAAGGAAATCCTGAAGTTGTCAAGTTTGATGCATTATGCACATTACTGTTGCAAGAGTCACTTTCCAGATAAAACAAGACTAGATAGCATGCAATTGAAAAGGCCTTTATTGCTGCTCAAAAAAGGTGGTAACAATAATGTAGCCACTTCTCATGGTTCTTCTACGAGTGGTAAATCACCTATTCCTAATGCTTTTGCTGGTAGCAATTTGTCCGAGAATTCTGGTGAAAAGTGCAGAAAGAAGATCTGTTGGCAATATTGTAAAGCTAATGATCATTTGATCAAGCAATGTCCTAAGTTGAAGGCCAAAGAGGCTAAGAAGAAAGAGGCTGGCTCCACTCCTAATGCTGGTTCCACTACAAATGCATCTATTGTTGAGTCTTCTGTGAAAGGAGATTGTGATGCTAATGTTGATGCAGAATGGGCTTTTAGTGCTTTGTGTACCTATAATCTTGTTGTCCATGATGCATGCATGTCAGTTGTTGCAGATTCACATGTGTGGTATTTTGGCAGTGGTGCTACAAAGCACATTACCTCACATCGTGATTTGTTCACCTCTCTTGAGTATGTCCCTCATTGGAATTAAGTTACTTGTGCCAACAATGCCTCTTATCCGGTTCAAGGAGTTGGAAAGATTGTGCTTACTATTGTAAATGCCAGTTCTTTCACACTTGTTGATGCATTGTATGTACTTGGAATCAAGAAGAATCTTTTGTTTGTATCTGCACTTGCTAAACTTGAACTTGTAGTCAAATTTGTGGATGACAGATGTATTGTACCTGATCTCAGTTTCATTGATGAAATTGTTTGCATCTAGCATTTTATGATGTGGGCTGTATAAGATCACTTTGTATGACAAGTGTGGGTAGAATTTTGCAAATGCAGTTGTCTACTCAAAGGCTATTTCAGATGCAAAACTTTGCTATGCACGTTTGGACATCTGAATTTTCTGATATGGTTGCTTCTTTGCCACTTCTTGAAGCACCTGTCAAACATGTTTGTGAAGGCTTTATTTTGGGTAAGATGCAGCATTCAAAGTTTCCAAAGGATCGTTCAGTTAGGGCCACATGCAAGTTGCAGCTTGTGCATAGTGATGTTTGTGGACCCATGCAAACCCTGTCCTTGGGCAATTACCTTTACTTTGTGACTTTCATTGATAATTATTCCAGGCATGCAGGGGTATATCTGCTTGATGCGAAGTTCAAAGTGTTTATGTGCTCCAAACAATTTTTGGCTATGGCTGAAAATGCCTCAAAATGTACTATGGGCACCCTCTGTTCCGATCAAGGGGGGGAATATATGTCTCATAAATTTAATGCATTTCTGGCTAGTCATGGGATAAAACACCAATGTATAGTGCCTTATACACCTCAGCAAAATGGTGTTGCTCAGAGGAAAAATAGGTCACTTACAAAAATCGCACGATGTATTGTCAAGAGTCAAGCTTTTCCGCATTCGTTTTGGCTTGAGGCCATCATGTGTGCCACCTATGTACTAAACAGGTGTCCTACAAAATCTTTGCAGTCTATGACTCCATATGAAGCATGGTGCTACAAACATAGCACATATTCAATGTCATACACAAACATAGAGAGATAGAGAGAGCAAGAAAGAGTAAGTGAGAACGTGCAGACGCATCTCCTAGAGTGGAGTGCTAAGGCGACACAACGAGAGAGGAGGGAGGAGAGGAGAGAAGAAAGACGTAGACACTGGGTGCAATCTCCCCCCGTGCAAGAGTGACCATTTCCCTCTTGCATGTATTTACTTTATAGATTTCTTGAATGGTCAAAGTGAGTAAAAACTGGTCGGCCGGTCATATATGGCCAAAGCTCATAAAAGAGCACTTGAATAATGAATGCACATAAAAAGTATATCCATTCGCATAGGCCTAGTTCGGTCAATTCTTTTCCACCTGTCAGCTGCAATAAAAATCAAAATATCAATTCCATTACACATGGCATGATAGAAAGCCTTCTATTGTGCACATGCGTGTTTTTGGCTATTTGGCACATTCTTTGGTGCCACAAACACAACACAAAGAATTAAATGATAAGGTTGTCAAATTTATTTTTGTTGGTTATAGTGTTGAAAGCAAAGGTTACAGGTTGTATCATCCACAAATAGAGCGTATCTTGGTCTCACGGGATGTTGTGTTTGTGGAAGATTCTGTCTAGTCCTTGTTGTCATGTACTAGAGATAGTAATGTAAGCTCACATGACATTTATGACACTTTGTTGCCTCTTTTTAGTGGTGGAAGTTCGAATGTGAATTCCAATGAGGCAAATGTACACCCTATGGGGGTTTCTAAAAATGTTATAGATCAGCCTATTACCGATGCAAATGTACATGCTGTACTTCATAAGGAAAGGGCTGAGAATGAGGGCTGAGAATGAGCAGGCTAGAGGTATGTGTAAATGGCTGGTGCATACTTGCATGACAGTAAATTGGATGCATCTTTGTCTAGTCGTACTCATTGAGGTTCTTGCCATGCATCTTATGCATTAGATTGTTATGCTTTGGCTGTGTCTAGCTTACATGATGTTGAGGAATCTTTGTCTTTTGATGAAGCATAGAATTCAAAAAATTGGATGGCTACCATTCACAATATAATGCATTTCTAATGACACATAGACTTTGTGTGATTTGCCTCCTGGAAAAAAGGCCATCAGTACAAAGTGGGTAAGTACATTGTATGTAAAGCGTGAGGGTGATGTACTTCTCATTGTGGTTCTCTATGTAGATGATTTGCGGATCACTGGACCAAATGAAAGACATATTGTTGAATTTAAGGCTGATTTGAATGCTACTTTCAAGATGAAATATTTAGGATTGTTGCATCATTACTTGGGTATACAGGTTGAGCAGTGTGATGGTGGTATTGCCTTGTGTCAGAAAAGTTACATAGAGACACGGTTATGTAAGTTTGGACTTGAGGATTGCAAACCTATTGCCACTTCCATGAAACAGGTTTGAAATTGAGTCTTCATGATGTTGGATGATCGTTCATATGTCACTTTTTACCAAATTGTTGTTGGATGCCTCATTTATGTATGCAACACGAGATCGGATATTCAGTTTGCACTCTCACAGGAGCAGATTTATGCATCGCCCAGGGTCTATGCATTGGTAGGCTGTCAAGAGGATTTTTCGCTACTTGAGTGGTACTTTACATTTGGATTGTTTTATCCCAAGGGGGGATCATTACCGCCAGATTTACATGCTTTTTTGGACTCAAATTGGGTTGGTTGTTTTGACACACAAGTGTCCACAAGTGGTTTTTGTTTCATGCTTGGCAGCTCATGCATATCATGGCTCAGCATGAAGCAACCTACTGTGGACACTTCCAGTTGTGAGGCTAAGTACAGGGCAGTCTTCACAGCTACGGTTGAGTGTGTATGGCTCAAACGCCTTATGGGGCTGATTTGGGTGTTGGACAGGACAAGGCCAACACTATCTACACTGACAGTCAGAGCGCATTGGCAATTGCGAGAAACCCAATTTTTCATGGTCGCACAAAGTGTTATGGAATTGATATTTTACTATTTATTGCAGCTGACAGGTGGATAAAGCTTGACCGAGCTAGGCTACTGCAAAAGGATATCATATTTTATATACATTTTATTATTCAAGTGCTCTTTTATGAGCTTTGGCCATTTATGACCGGTCGGCCAGTTTGTAACCAATTTGACCATTCAAGAAATCTATAAAAATCAAATACGTGCAAGAGGGAAATGGTCACTCTTGCACGGGGGGAGAATGCACCCAGTGTCCATCTCATTCTTCTTCCTCTCTTCTCTCCTCTCTCGCCATGCCAGGCGTAGCACTCCGCTCTAGGAGGTGCGCTCGCGCATGTTCTCTTCCTCTCTCTCGCTCACTATCTCTCTCTGTTCGTGTTGAGATGGATCATGTGCGTCTACGATGATTCATGTATGCCGATTTATCATTTTATGGTATGTATTGTGCTATTATGAGTATTTTGCAGGGCAACCGCGCATTTTGTTGTAGCAGTGGTATCAGAGCTGTGGCTATGCTCTTGGACTTGCAACGATGATGACTATGGAGATTATGGTGAACAAAGATAAGTCATGCTTAATTACACTTAATTTCTCTTGTTTAAAATTAGAGGTACGTGATTATTACAAACCTCCTCACATTGCAAGTATTTCAAATTTTTTAAAGATATTGGATTTTTTTTTGTGATTAACCGAATATCTATATAGATAGGATAAAAAAGGATAGTCTAGAGCATAATATTCATTAATATGATGCATACGTTCGAATTTAAGTACGAAAAGAAAGACATTAGGCTATCATATTGTTTATATATGTTAAGCCTAGGATGGTCGATTTATAAGTACTAGAAGGTTGATTAGTTTCCTGCGGGCTACGAGAAGAAGAAGAATTCACTAGCTTGTTGTAGGAATACACGCGAGAGACCTTGGGAGTGTCCGAGTGAAGAAGAAAATGTTGGCATTAGGGTTGCAGAGAAACACACACAGCTTGGAGAAGACGAAGGAAGCTCAAGGCACACAATAGAGAGTGTGTTACTTAGTGTGCAATGGAAAGATCGATAGCCCTAGAGTGATGGGCGTATATACAATGCACGGGGGAAAAACCTCCTAAAGAGGGAAAAAATGCCCCGGTGGTCCTAGTGTGTTCACACACATCACTACCACATGTATATGGTAACAAATCCCCCCTGGAGTGATGCGGTGAACGAGAGCTGGCACATGAGTAAAGGGAAGTGCCATGCCCTAAGGACATGATCAATCCACAAAGGGGAGTAAGCCCAAAGCTTTGCGGAAAGCTTCAAGCTTCTCACGAGACAATGCCTTTGTGAAAAGATCTGCAAGGTTGTCCTGTGTTGGCACATAAGCCAAGCTGATCTCTCCTGCTAAGAGCCTCTCCCTCACATAGTGGTAATGCACCTCAATGTGCTTTGTGCGAGCATGAAAAACTGGGTTCCTCGCAACTGCCAATGCGCTCTAACTATCAGTGTAGATAGTGTTGGCAGTGTCCTGTCCAACACCCAAATCAACCATAAGGCATCTGAGCCATACACACTCAACCGTAGCTGTGAAGACTGCCCTGTACTCAGCCTCACAACTCGAAGTGGCCACAGTAGGTTTCTTCTTGCTCAACCATGATATACATGAACTGCCAAGCATGAAACAAAAACCACTTGTGGACACTCTCGTGTCAAAACAACCAGCCCAATCTAAGTCCGAAAAAGCATGTAAATCTGGCAGCAATGATCCCCCCTTGGGATAAAACAAGCCAAGATCTAAAGTGCCACTAAGGTAGCGGAAAATCCTCTTGACAGCCTGCCAATGCTTAGACCCTGGGCTATGCATAAATCTGCTGACCTGTGAGATTGCAAACTGAATATCCGGCCTCGTGTTGCATACATAAATGAGGCAACCAACAGCAGTTTGGTAAAGAGTGACATCAGCAGGATCGCCAGCATCATGTAGACTCAACTTCAAACTTGTTTCCATGGGAGTGGCAATAGGTTTGCAATCCTCAAGTCCAAACTTATATAGCAATGTCTCTATGTAACTTTTCTGACACGAGGCAATACCACCATCACACTGCTTAAACTGTATACCCAAGTAATGATGCAACAACCCCAAATCTTTCATCTTGAAAGTAGCATTCAAATCAACCTTAAATTCAGCAATATGACTCTCATTTGGTCCAATGATCAGCAAATCATCAACATAAGGAACCACAATGAGAAGTACATCACCCTCATTCTTTACATACAATGTGCTTTCTGTTGGACTGTTACGAAAGCCTTGTTTGACCAAATGAGTGTCAGCTTTCTCATACCAAGCACGAGGAGATTGCTTCAGCCCATACAAAGCCTTGTTACATTTGCACACTTTGTCCTCTTGTCCTTTTATGAAAAAACCGCGAGGCTGCATTACATAAACTTCCTCAAATATGTCACCATTCAAGAAAGCAGTAACAATGTCTGATTGATGTACATCCCAACCAAAATGAGCTGCCAATGCACATAGAAAACGTTCAGTAGTCATACGACAAGTGGGAGCAAAAGTCTCTACATAATCTATGCCTTTTTGTTATGCATAACCTTTTGCAACAAGTCGAGCCTTATGGCGATCGATCTCACCATCCGGCTTGCGTTTCAACTTGTAAACCCACTTCGTGCCAATGGCCTTTTTGCCAGGAGGCAAATCACATAAAGTCCATGTGTCATTTTCTATAAGTGCATCATAATCTGATTGCATGGCAGCCATCCAATTTTCTGAATTTTGTGCTTCATCAAAAGACAGAGGCTTGGAAACATCATGTAAGCTAGACGCAGCCAAAGCATAACAATCTGATGCATAAGATGCATGGCGAGAGCCTGAACGAGTACGACTAGACAAAGGTGCATCCAATTTACTGTCACACAAAGTGTGCACCAGCCATTTTGGCATACCTCTAGCCTGCTCATTTTCAGCCCTTTCCTCATCAAGTACATCATGTACATCTGCATCAGTAATAGGTTGATCTAAAACATTTTCAGAAACCCCCATAGGCTGTACATTTGCCTCATTGGAACTTAGATTTGTATTTCCACCACTGAAAAGAGGCAACAAAGTGTCATAAATGTCCTGTGAGCTTACATTACTGTCTCTAGTACATGACAGCAAGGGCTGAACAGAATCTTCCACAAACACTACATCCGGAGAAACCAGAATACGTTTTGTTTGCGGATGATACAACTTGTAACCTTTGCTTTCACCACTATAACCAACAAAAATTTATTTGACAACCTTATCATCCAATTTTCTGCATTGCACTTGTGGCACCAAAGCATATGCCAAACAGCCAAAAACACGCATGTGCTCAATAGAAGGCTTTCTATCATGCCATGCTTCATATGGAGTAATAGACTGCAAAGCTTTCGTAGGACACCTGTTAAGAACATAAGTGGCACACATGATGGCCTCAAGCCAAAAAGAATGCGGCAAAGCTTGACTTTTGACCATACATCGTGCCATTTCCATCAGTGACCTGTTTTTCCTCTCAGCAACACCATTTTGTTGAGGTGTATAAGGCACTGTACATTGGTGTATCCCACGACTAGCCAGAAATACATTAAATTCATGAGACATATACTCCCCCCCTCGATCGGAACGGAGAGTGCCCATAGTACATTTCTAGACATTTTCAGCCATAGCCAAAAATTGTTTGAAGCACATAAAAACTTCGAACTTCGCTTTAAGCAGAAATACCCATGCATGCCTGGAGTAATCATCAATGAAGGTCACGAAGTACATGTAATTGCCCAAGGACGGAGTTTGCATGGGCCCACAAACATCACTATGCACAAGCTGCAACCTGCATGTGGCCCGAACTGAACCATCCTTTGGAAACTTAGAACGCTGCATCTTACCCAAAAGATAGCCTTCACAAACATGTTTGACAGGTGCTTCAAGAGGCGGCAAAGAAGCAACCATATCAGATTTCTGCAAACGCAGCAAACTGGCAAAATTCAGATGACCAAAACGTGCATGCCAAAGTTTTGCATCTGAAATAGCCCTTGAATCTGCAACAGCATTTGCAAATTTTTGTCCACACTTGTCATACAAAGTGAGCTTATACAACCCACGGCACAAAAGGCCCGATGCAACAATTTCATCACCAAAACTGAGATCATGAATTATACATCTATCATCCACAAATTTGACTACAAGTCCAAGTCTAGCAAGTGCGGATACAGACAAAAGATTCTTCTTGATCCCAGGTACATAAGTGCATCAACAAGTGTGAAGGAGCTGCCATTAGCAGCAGTGAGCACAATCTTTCCAACTCCCTGAACTCGATAAGAGGCATTGTTGGCACAAGTGACTGAATTCACATGAGGGACAGACTTGAGAGAGGTAAACAATTCACGATGTGAGGTAATGTGCTTTGTAGCACCACTGTCAAAATACCACACATGTGAATTTGCAGCAACAACTGACAAGCATGCATCATGGACAGTAGGATTGTAAGTGCACTCTCCGCTAAAAGCCCATTCTGCATCAACATCAGCATCATAGTCTCCTTTCACAGAAGACTCAACAATGGCTGCATCTGCAGTGGAACGAGCATTTGCAGTGGAACCACCCTCTTTCTTCTTAGCCTCTTTGGCCTTCAACTTAGGACACGACTTGATCAAGTGATCATTGGCTTTACAATAATGGCAACACATCTTCTTATTGCCCTTATCACCAGAATTTCCAGACGAATTGCTGCCAGCAAAAGCATTAGGAACAGAATTTTTGCCACTCGCAACAGAACCATAAGAAGTGGCTGCATTACTGTTACCACCCTTTCTTTGAGAAGCAATAAAATCCTGTTCAACTGCACGCTGCCTAGTCCTGTTTTTTCTAGAAAGTGACTCTTGCAACAGCAATGTGCATAATGCATCAAACTTGACAACTTCAGGATTTCCTTGGGTCATCAGTCTCCAAGTACTAGCAAAAGTCTCGTAGGAATCTGGTAAGGCATCAAGAACAGTCTGCACAAGGGAGCTATCTGAAATGACTTCACCTGTAGAAATAAGTTTCTCATTGATATCCTTGACACTAGCAAGGAAAGTGTCCATATCATCTTCCTCATGCATAATCTTCGACTCCAGCTCTTTACGCAGCAAAGAAATTTTAGCCTCATTGCGGCTTGCATAATGACCTGCTAGAATATCCCAAGCCTGTTTTGCAGATTTTGCTGAACGGATGTGAGGAACAATGGTGCGCTTAACAGACAACGCAATCAATGCATGAGCCTGCGCATCCTTAACATCCCAACGAGGTTGTTCTGCCGTAGGCAAAACAACTCTGACAGCTGCAATCCTTGCAGCAAGACCTGCAACATCCTCAACATTGCCTATATCCTCAGAACCAGGACGTACATCAATGCCCTGCACAATGTTCCAGACACCCTTTGACACAATAATATGTTGCATCATATAAGCCCATATAGGGTAGTTGTCCCCATCCAACCTGTCCTCAGTAGCAAACATCTTGAACACATTTGTGTTGTTGTTGTCAGCCATGGTAAATGTTGCACCTGATGTGAAAACTGCTCGAAAATAGGAGAAACGGAGCAGAAATAACCTATGCTATATAGCACAAACCGTAGAAGACTATAAGGCACGTGTTACGCAAAAAACGGCACTGACAGAAATTCTGCACAAAATGACGAAATAGCCTCTATAGGACTGCCTGTAGTGGAAACGGAGGCCGAAATGAGCCCAAATCAAAATTCTGACCAGACCATGCTCTACGAGCTCTCCCAAAATATTGGTCGACCTGCAAACGCTTGCCAAAGCTCACTGAAATCGAAGAAAGTGAGCAGGCGTGTGTTGGAGCAGTTGGCGACTAAGCCCGAGAAGACGTGACCTGCTCTGATACCAATTGTTGGATTTAGGGTTGCAGAGAAACACACACAGCTTGGAGAAGATGAAGGAAGCTCAAGGCACACAATAGAGAGTGTGTTACTTAGTGTGCAATGGAAAGATCGATAGCCCTAGAGTGATGGGCGTATATACAATGCACGGGGGGAAAAACCTCCTAAAGAGGGAAAAAAATGCCTCGGCAGTCCTAGTGTGTTCACACACATCACTACTACATGTATATGGTAACAGAAAAAGGGAGGAGACCACCATCTCTTAGCTTAGTGGGAACGACCCTCAACTTGTTTTTGTGAGGCTCAGAGGCAAGCAACGTGAGCTCCTTCGTAGCCTAGTCCAGGCAAGCCAATTCGATCATCAAGAGATTAACGGAGTACCCATTTACCACAGATCTCTCTCTCTCTCTCTCTCTCTCTCTCTCTCTCTCCACTTCATCAGTTGGCATGCAGTTGAAGCCGCCAGAGCAATGTCTCACCCCCACTCCCTTGCGGCTGTAGCAGTTTTGCTTTGCCAACCCACCCACACACACCCTTCTCTTTTCTCTTGGTTGATCAAGTTTGGCTCTCTGATATGAGCTATCAACTCTCTCTCTCTACATGTGCTCGCATACAGCCATCCATCTTTCTCCCTCTCATCTTCAACCATCCCCACCCCGTTTCTCACCCCGTGGGCGCATTTGACTGCTGCGTTTGATTCAACTCCACCTCCTGCAAGTCTCAATCCAGTAGCCTCTCGGCTCTCGCACTCTCTCTCCTTGGCCTACTAGCAGCTACACACACACACACACACACACACACACACACACGCACACACACACACACAAACACCATGAAAAAGACGATAAGATCTATTATGCACATAGTTGACACCACTGTACAAAGACCATCAGAAATTTGAAGAAGGAACAACTGCATAATGCATATCCATTAATAAGGGAGCTGGCAGCTTCGAACACAGTTGAAGCAGTCACGCAAGCAGGGATAGACGCAGCAGAGAATCATGAATAGGATGAAGGCCATGATCACAACCACGACAATGATGACGACATGGGGAACTGCAATGGCTAGTAGGGCTTCTTCCATAGGTGCAGAGGCTTGAAGGTCGGGAGGGCTTCCTGTAAGATCTATAGGGCAAAAGAATGAAGGCTACGTCTACGAGTGTGTATGGGGTTCTTGGTTGCATCACTTTCCTACCAGGTTGTCGACGGGGCTATGAGCGTGAAGTCAATCGCTCCACCTTTTGAAATCAGTCGTAGATACTTCGTCCTCAATTCAGTATGTCCCGTCATCCTTGCCCCTTGTGTTGTACCCGCATATTGCCTTCTCCTGCCCCCATGGAAAAGAAGCAGCTTCTTGATGAGGCCAGTGATTGACTTTTGATAGTGCAGGGTACCCTAGAGCACCGGCCTTTGCCCGGTCGGCTATTGCATCGCAATGTTGGCCACTAGCTTAATTTTGCGTGCAATGATTGGAGCAATGATTGGCTACATTGAAATTGACTGCAATGTAACTGACTGGCCGATAGAATAGCAATGATAATTGTTGGCAAGTCGAAGGACGTTGTCTGCAACCAAGTTAAGCATTTATTTTATTTCTATTGTTAAAAAGATTTTTTTTTTAAATACTAATAACAAGATCGATGGTGAAATTATGATCAAATGGTTAGACGTTGCATCGCAGCAATGCGTGCAAAATGCACTCAAATATTAAAAGGTGCCGAGCTGATTTTAATGCCCCTTGCTTGCATGCATGGTTCACACGATTCGGGGAGTTTTTCGTGGGGGTGCCGTGATAACACTCCCCTGCAATCCTTATTGTAATTTTTGGCATTTAAGCCCCCCAAAATTGTGTTATTATAATTCTACTAACAGTTCTGCTCTCTTAAGAGTCCCGAACTTAGCATGATCAATCCTGACCCCTCATGCACTGGGGATTCTCCTTTAAGAACTTATTATTCTTGGTGCACATATGTTGTCATTCTTACCGATCTTTCTTCCTATCAACTATAGTTTGCAATCGAGCAGAGTAAATTTATAACCAACTCTAGGCTAACATGCCGCAAAACCTTCCATGTACATTACTATAGGTAGTTTTTTTAACATATTTTGTCCATTTCTTTTTTTATTACGAAATAACACTGTGGCGTCCTTTGCCCACATTGACTTGATTATGCGAATATGTCAAATCTCTCACATTTGACAAGCACATACCTCTCTTTCAGTTCCTTCTCACGTATGATCTATCAAGGCAAATGTCTCTGGTGCCAACTAGTCCGCAGCACAGTGCGCTTCACCTCTCCAATCTATGGCACTCTTAGCAGTCCATTAGAGACTTTTAAAATTTGAGTCCCACTTTCCATGGGGCAATATTAATGTCTAGTGAGAAAAGTAAACAATTCTCTACTCTCTCCGATAGCCTCTGTAGCATTTCTGGCAGGCTCTTATTGATCTTTTCTATTCTCATTTTCATTACGATTTTATCCCATGCTTTTCATGCTGTTTTTTTCATTGAGCATGCAGTTGTGTGTGACTTCTCGGCATCTACACAAGATACATTTTGTACATTTCAGTAGTAATGTGTAGTTTTACTTGACTTTCGGCAAGAGTAAAGTTTCTAATTACAAACTTCTCATGTACATTGTGTCTTTGCGAACTCATTTCATATCTTCATCCCATGCATAAGGGATTTCAGGAGGATGTGCTTCCATAGACAAAAGTTCCTTTTCGTTTGCTCAAACCCTACTCTAAGTCAAGTATAATTAGAATATGTGCAACTCTACTCACATTAATTAGAATCAATTTCTAAGTAGTTTTTCAACTAACATACTCAGCTTACATTTATGTTGGACCTCTTTGACATAACTACCTTTGAGAGCATACTTTAAATGACCTTGGCATTGTTGTTTCACAGGTATTTGCATTTTATTTCCATGTTCATATTCATCATTGTTGGCATTTTAACTAATCAACAAGGTACATAAGGGTCATGCTCTGTATTAATCGCTAGCAACCTATTGTCATTTAACCTCTAGAATCTACGTACGACTCCATAAATTAATGTTCGTTGATCAATTGTTGTTATTAACTGATATACACACATATACATAGTTGAAAACTGCATAAAGTATAAATTTTTGGGGATTTTTTTATTCAAGTTGCCCTCTTTAATGGGATCATTGTTATATTCTCCGCTTACAGTATGAAATTTTATTGACATGATTATCCAGTAGCTATGCAGCTCCTCATATGAGCTAGGGTGCTTTTGGATATCAAGCCACAGTTTGTAAGTGCCTTGTTAGTGAAACATACTCTAAATTGGTGTCAAATAGGTGGAAAATGTTTTCTTTTTATGTCTTGCTTGGTCCATTGGTCACATGCACATAGATTCACCGATTTAAGCAGTGTGTCAATGCTCATCTAGTGCAGATTCGCTGATTTAGGCAACACAACAACAAACTATAGATTCACGCTTTTTGAACTTATATCAAATGCAGATTCGTCGATGTAGGCAGCACATCGGGTGTAAATTTTCCGATTTAGGCAACACCGATCACAAAATCATGTTGCAGTGACTGGCCACCACTGTAACTGGTATGATTTTGTTACTCGGGTATATACTGAAAGTGATTTGGATTTGGACTTATCTTGTGGAATTGGAATTCGATTTGGAATTGGTATATGATGATCTCCTATCGTGATTTTATTTATGTAAGTGAACTTGAGATTGATGAAAATTGACTTATTGAATGATGAGTGTGACCAATGATATCCTGATTCATCAGGGTATGACATATACTGCTTATTCTAGTGGTATGGGACACTAGAATAGGTAGTATGTGGATGACGGCAAGCATAAGCAATGTTATCTCGTTTCATAAATTTTTCATTTTTCAACGTGCTATTTCTGACATAGAATACTAATCACTATTTTTGACAAGTATGGTTTGCAGTTTTTTTTATCTTCGCAACTAAGGACAGTTGCTTTCCAACAGAGAGGTATGTTATGGAATTGATATTTTACTATTTATTGCAGCTGACAGGTGGAAAAAGCTTGACCTAGCTAGGCTACTGCAAAAGGATATCATATTTTATGTACATGTTATTATTCAAGTGTCCTTTGATGAGTTTTGGCCATTTATGACCGGCCGGCCAGTTTGTAACCAATTGACCATTCAAGAAATCTATAAATCAAATACGTGCAAGAGGGAAATGGTCACTCTTGTACGGGGGGAGATTGCACCCAGTGTCCATCTCATTCTTCTTCCTCTCTTCTCTCCTCTCTCGCCGTGCAAGAGCATTCCGCTCTAGGAGGTGCGCCTGCGCATGTTCTCTTCCTCTCTCTCGCTTGCTATCTCTCTCTGTTCGTGTTGAGATCGATCATGTGCATGTGCGATGATTCAGGCATGCCGATATATCATTTTATGATATGTATTGTGCTATTATGAGTATTTTGCAGGGCAACGAGCACATTGAGATATATTACCACTATGTCAGGGCGAGGCTCTCAACAAGAGAGATCAGCTTGGCTTATGTGCCAACACTGGACAACCTTGCAGATCTTTCCACAAAGGCATTGTCACGTGAGAAGTTCGAAGCTTTCCACAAAGCTTTGGGCTTACTCCCCTTTGTGGACTGATCATGTCCTTACTTCAAAAAACCTGCAGATTATAGAGCTACTAGCAGTAACAGACATGCTCAAACCTGCACATTATAGAGCTTAACAGATCTAACAAAACCTGCACAAAGCTGCACATTGCAGCACTAACAAATCTAATCAAAACTATTAAAAAAAACCAAAAGGACAAACATGAATGGCTTCACGAGGCAGCACAGAGAGCTCCTCGAGCTTGGTGCGGGGCAATCCCCGGTAACAGCGCCAAAAATTTGCGCTTCTATCGCATGTGTCAGCGGCTAGGGACTTGTCAAACACTATGTGCTAGCCATGAATGGCTACAAGTACACAACCAGACTATCCTAGTAAGCTCAAAGTGGGCAATGGTGTGTGTCACTCACCGCTCTATGCTTGCCATCGTGAAGGATTTTGTGCCACGAAGAAGAGGGATCCGCCTCCACCGTGCTCAACCGCCTCACTGCCGCCGCAATGCTCTCTCTCTCTCTCTCTCTCTCTCTCTCTCTCTCTCTCTCTCTCTCTCAAGCATACACACACACACACACACACACACTCATGAGCACACGATGGAGAAGAAGGTAGAGGTAGAGCAAGAGCACTTCTTTAGCATGCACCTCAAGAATGAGAATTTTAGGTCAAAATGTACCTTCTATATGAATCTGACCCATTCACACATGGGCGCCCACAGTGGCCCGTTATAGCAAAAATAATGTAAAAATGAGATAAGTGGTGCGCTTCTCTTCGGTGATCACCTACGCATCTATAGGATCGACAAGCCCGGTCCATGACTCAAATAAAGTGATAAGGCATCTGACAACGGTGATAGGGTGTCTGTAAGTGGTTAACACCTTGTCCGCATCTTCGCAAACCCACCAAATTTAGCAGTTATTTTGAATCAAGTACTTGTCATAACCGGTTGTGACGGTTGAGTAAGCGCAATTTCTTGGACGGAGTGCCAATTATTGTCGATTGAATTTTGATTTGCAAATCCGGTGTTGCCGATTCAAACTTCCTCGTTATAACTTGAAATTAGTCGATGATTACCTTGAACCAGAAGCTTTGATACCACTATTGGGAGTCCGCATGAACGAAAGCTTAAACTATTCAAATTTTCCTTACTAACATAACCATCAACCTCTCACCATCTCTCTCAGCACCCTAGTACACATCAATCTCACTATTAGTTTCAATAAAAAAGATAGTACTATAATTAACCATTACATGCAAGCTATCCCAATTGTAATTTCAACCACACACAATAGGAGGGTGCAGGGTGCCCAAACTTGTAACACAACCACAAAAGAGTATAAAGTGCATGTTTTGCAAGAATTGCAATAACAAAAATCTTGCATAAAAGAACTAAACTACTTGCACGATATTGTGAGTAGGATGAAATTGCTTGTATGGTACTACTAGTATTGGGACATAGTCCAAGATGAGGCTGGATCAATATGAATGCTAACCAAAACTTGCCTCAATATGAGAATGTGAACCAGGAGGGTGCTAGAAACATTGGGGGAGCTACAAAGCCTACTCGGTAGATATCAATTGTTGGAAGTATGGCTCCAAGATTTCACATGAAGATCGAGAAGATGAAGGAGAATCCTAGGAGCACACAACATGGGAAGTCGTATTATTGAGTGTGTTAATAGAAAGGTAAGGCTTTGCTTGTTAGTGATGGGCATTTATACAAGCCAATAGTATTAAAAAAACTCTTAATGAGTGTAAAAAGTGCCCCTGTTGTCCTAAGTATGTTCACATGCATACAACCATAATATGGTAGCATGCACTACTTATATGCCACATGAAAGCACACTATCTTTCCAAACATGATCAGAAACAGAAACCATATTATGCCTTGTAGTCACATGCATGGAAATCAAGTACAAATAACAAACCTTACAATTTTACAACTTAGGTATTGCACTTGTTTTCATTGACTTCATTGCTAATACGCCTCTAGCAACCTTTGAAAATCAAATGCAGACTCATCAAAATTCTTGAAAGCCACGCTAGCCTCAAACTTTTGTTGTCTCCAAGGTTCACTCCTTCTTACATTATTCCACCTTTTCCATGGTTCATAGCACAATGTCATTCTTCGTTCAATGTTTGATTTCTTTATTTTTATTTTACAAAACTCACAATTGTGAGTGATTGTATTATAAAGTCACCAATAGGTTACAAATCAGCCTCAAGCTCAAGCTGAGCCTTGAGGGATAGAGGGTTACATCCGAGCTTCGCTACAAGTACCTACTATTGCAAACATCCCAATCCTTTACAACGCATCACTCGATCGGATGACGAGGGTTTCCCTAAGCCAATTATCCGAGTTATGCCTTTTACTTACTACATATATTTTTGCCTTGCTTTCTTAAACAATCTCTGAGAAGCTAGCCACAAATAGGTTGCTATCAAAGACAACACTTCCTGGCCTTCCAGATATTTTTGAAAAAATAGTATCTAAAAATTTCAGTACAAATTAGAAGTGTAGAGCTTCAAAACTATTTGCCACCAAGGCACTATGTTTGATATTCTTGAGTAAACAATTTTGTGACATTATAAAAGGAGCACAACAAATAAGGGGTATAAAGGCATACAAGACCTACGAGAAGCAAGGTTGAGTTTTGCTCACGTGCTTGTCCATCTTTGAGTTTTATGGACATTGTTAAGGATGTTTTAGTCCAAGGTCCAGTATTGAGATTTATGGACATTGCTGAATATGTTTGAGACCCTCGTATAGGAGAAATGAACTCTGAAACCTCAATTGGACTTTTATGGAGGTAAACAAGCCAACCATATATAAATTTTCCACCATACTTAATAGATGCTTGTTTCATTTTCTTAAATCTTTTTTAAGGTATTCCTAATGGCTTCAAAAAAATTAAAAGGTATTCCTAATTCAAAGATTCTCTCAACAATAACAAAAACAATGCACTAGTCTATAGCATGTAGCAACTGGCAATGACGAAGCATGTAGATTTGCAACAGTATTTGTTGGGAAGGACGAATACAATATTGAGAGAGAGAGAGAGAGAGAGAGAGAGAGAGGACACTTTGAAGAGAAGAAAACACTAAAGGAAGAATAAAAGAGAAGAAAACCTCTTTCTATGGAGAGACAAAGTCTTTTGACTTTCCACCTTCATATGTCTTTTGATTTTTCACCTTCATATGTCTTTTGACTTCCCACTTTCATCTGGCTTTTCATTTCCTAAACTCACCCTTCACTTATGCACTTAATATGTTTTGAAAGAATTTTTATTTTTTGAGATTGGGGAGACCTAATTGCTTGATCTTTTACTCAATGAACCCTTGAGTTTTTGCATTCGTGGAGTTCAACTATAAGAACTTGCTTTGATCATGTTCAACTATCCAATCTATCTTGGGTTGAAAGGGCAACGATTCAACTAGCCTTGTGAGGCCAATTCATCCAAACGTGTGTGAATTTAAATTGCCAATGTTGATGATTAGAGCAAGGATCACTTGCAGTTGGAAGAAACACCAAGGTCACTTGCAGTAGTGGTGCCTTTGTAAGAGATGGTTAAGGATTCACTCTTGATCTTCATGATGGTGGTTGTTGCAACAAGGGGTAACTCATTCTCAATAAAATCATAGGCTACCACCTCCTGATTGACTTCCCCGTGCAGAAGGGAACTTGCACATGTTCATTGAGGTTGTAGTTTTCACACGTGTACTTTGTATCCTTGTAGCAACAAGAGGAGCCCTCTATCTTGTGGTCATGGAAGTCTTTGTTGGTATGATGCCCGCCCGGATGCCCGATGCCATGTATCCATTGCCTTCCTAGGCTACAAGCTATTCACACTGAATTTGCATGCAATTACTGTGTAAAGTCCTCCTCCCTTGAGGACTACATGTGCTAGCAATCACAAAGATGAAATGAGAGCAATGCAAATACAATGAGTTCTCAAACTCTCCGAGTGGTGAGTGCTTTTGAAAAGGTCATAATTTTTGGTGCTATCATGAGCACGGCTTTGTAAGGTGATGATCACTTTACTTCAAGGCCTTTGATTTTACTATGTGGCCCTCTCTCCTTTGAGCATTCCGAAAAACGGTGCTTGTCTAACCAAGTAATAGCCTTAATGTCAAGATAGTATGATTTAAAACTAGTGTACCTTCTATACTATATATAATTGAGCTTAAAATTTTTAAGAAAAAAGAGGACATCCATGTGTTACTCCCTCCTTCATTTCAAGAACCTTAAGAAACATTTGGTTTAAAATGTAAAAGTGAAGGGTAAATAGCAAGTCATTTGGTTTGAAATGTAAAAGTGAATGGTAAGTAGCAAGTACTCTGATTGTAGAAAATGAGAAGACTTAGTTTTGACTTCTCATTTATGTCAAAAAGTCACAATATTTAGTACTATATCTATATTTATATTCTATACTATATATAATTGAGGTTAAAATTTTTAAGAAAGGAGGACATCCATGTGTTACTCTCTCCTTCATTTCAAGAACCTTAAGAAACATTTGGTGTGAAATGTAAAAGTGAAGGATAAATAGCAAGTCATTTGGTTTGAAATGTAAAAGTGAATGGTAAGTAGCAAGTACTCGTACTGTACTCTACTCTATATTTATATTCTATACTATATATAATTGAGCTTAAAATTTTTAAGAAAGGAGAACATCCATGTGTTACTCTCTCCTTCATTTCAAGAACCTTAAGAAACATTTGGTGTGAAATGTAAAAGTGAAGGGTAAATAGCAAGTCATTTGGTTTGAAATGTAAAAGTGAATGGTAAGTAGCAAGTACGAGTACTCTTACTGTACTCTACTCTAATTGTAGAGATTGTAGAAAATGAAAGCCTTAGTTTTGAATTCTCAATTTTGTCAAAAAGTTACAATACTTAGTACTATATCTATATTTATTTAAACTCTTTAGCAAGGCCATGGAGTTTCACTCCATCCTTCAATTTTAAAGGGTGATTACTTTTGTTTTTGTAAAGTGTGGCTCTACTTCTCATTTTGAAAGATGTGGTTAAATGGGATCAAGGTAGAGGTGACAGATCATGACACACATACATCATAGACCATTCGATCGGCACCCAAATTTACAAATCAGCCTGCACGTACAATGTAATACATAGGAGTACTATGATCTTTAGTGAAAACATGTGAGTGTTGTGGTTAGAGCCCATGCCTTGAATAGGGCACATCGTGGCTTTGACGTGCAAGTTGCAAGACAATCTTGACTACCTCAAATTTACTTGCTAGCCTGAATTTACTTTTTCACCCTGAATTTACTCGGCAATCTAAATTTGACGGTCCGAATGACCCCCAATGTCAATCCCATTGGAATGTGCTCGGCTAGATTGTGTGGAGCATAAAGAGATCATGTTTCCTTTCTAGCCTTGAAATTTATACTTGAGCTTCAAAAAATGTAGGACTTTCAAAGATTTCACGCATTGTATAATGTTGAGCTAAAATCTTGCACTTGGCACCTTCATGTATAATTTTTCTTCTAGCCCCAAAATGTGCACATTGCATGCTGTAGCTTTGCACAAAGGGTCAAAGACAAATGATCTCGGAGTCGATTGGCGCTACCTACACCTTATGTGGGACAACATGAGCATACACACACACACACACACACACACACACACACACACAGAGATGGGGGGAGGGAGGGGGGGTTTCTTGAATAGGACCCACCAAAAAAAAAATTATAATCAAAGAAATCTTAAAATAAAAAATTGCACAATAAAACAGTCTTTTGAATTCTAAATTGAATTTGAAAAATTGATAGCAGTATTGACACTAAAACTTGCAAAACTTTGTCAATTCTCTTCATTGGCAAGCTTGAAATCTAGCCAAAAATTTGCAGTTTTAGTGGCAAAAATACATTAAACTTGGCTTATTGCAAACATTGGGAATTTCAAATAACCCCAAAATAGAATATCATGATAGACGTAGAAAAGTTGAATACCCAGTACATCCAGGATCACTCTCTCACCACCCCGAGCACACCTATTGAAAATCTGCTACACCCTTGCATGGGACACTGGTGTTTGTTAGAGAGAGAGAGAGAGAGAGAGGAGCCCTAGAGGCATCCATGTGTCACTTAAAGGGATACTCTACTTTTCCTTTTGAAGGCCATAAAGGAACTCCAACCCTCAAATTTAATACTTTGATATTTATACTACTTCTTTATTGAGCTTCAAGCATTGAAGCCTTACATGCATCAAAAAGTGCTCTCTCTCTCTCTCTCTCTCTCTCTCTCTCTCTCTCTCTCTCTCTCTCTCTCTCTCTCTCTCGCACGAGTGCACGCCACAGGCATCGGCAATCGAGATGGATGTCTCCGCTATTCCCATGCCACTACTGATTAGGGAGCATGAAGTTAGCAAATTGGCTTGCGAGAGAAGTTAGAACTACAACACCACAAGTCTAGGGCTCTTGGTCCTAACTTGGTGGCCACATCTCTCGTGTGTGTATGTGTGTGTGTGTGTGTGTGTGTGTGTGTGTGTGTGTGTGTGTGTGTGTGTGTGTGTGTGTGTGTGTGTGTGTGTGAGACACACATACAAAGAGAGACAGAGAGAGAGAGAGAGAGAGAGAGAGATAGTTCTATTATCATCCTCGGAGGTCAAATTATATGACCTATGGGACCAAATAAACATGTCACATGGTGTGAGTGGAGGTCATAAGTGACTCTCGATGCTCAAAAATGGATGAAATGAGCGTCGTAATAGAGAGTCTACATCGTGATTGGGAGAGGAAGGTATGTAGGGAGAGCTCATGGCTGAATATATGGAGAAAAGAGGACCTAATGTGGTCAAAAGCTGAGCACTCAAGTAGTGTGTGGTACTCACTCTCTCGCACTTGACGAGGGCATAAGGTGCAAAGTCAATGAGACTCCTCGCCAGTGCCCCAACATCCTGTCTCGCAGCGTAGAGAATGTGAGCTAAGACGAATGGAGGCAATGGTGCAAATCGCACTCAACGGGATGGGCTCAAGGATGTAGAGATGGGTTCGGTTACCTTGTTCGGAGAAGAAGAGAGATTCATAGTTTGGGGCAATGTGTGTGGTGTAATGGCTGAAGCGAGAACCTCCGGATTTCTCCCAAGCCGTGATACATTGGCGTTGTAAGAAGGCCTCATTAACTTGGGAGTTGAACAACGCATCCTTGACCAAGTGACATGCATCCCATCTTCCAAACCATTTCTTGATGTCAAGCATCCACCCTGAACTTAGTATATTGCTCTTGCATGTCTTTTGGACCTTTTGACTTGCTTCATAAGAGAGAGAGAGAGAGAGAGAGAGAGAGAGAGAGCACTCACGTCCAGCCCCCATGGCAGCTGTGTTAGTTTCAACGCTTCTCCTCTGCATGCGACGAGATTGGCCTTGAGACTATGCTTTTTGACCTTTCATTTCTCAGCTCCCTACCACAAAAGTGTTGTCATCAGTGGCTACTCTTCTTACGCCTTGCTCAGCTATGCGATGTACGTTAAGAGCGGAGGAGGTCCTTCCTACACACTCACAACTATCTTCCATTGGAATGCGTAAGCTCAAGGTTTTGAAATATAGAAATATTGCGGGAACTATTTACTTTGCAAGGAAAAATGTTACCTTTCAAAGCAAATAGACACCTGCTTAGAAGTGGAAGCAAGATGTGCAGGTGTCTATGTGTTACCATGATAGAAAGATCAGGACCTGTTGGTATAGAAAGCCCTAAAAGAAAAAACTCATGTAATGAAGTGAGTTTAGACTCTATTGGGATCTAAGGTGTCTTTGAAGAACTTGGAATTGTTTACAAAGTAAGTTTAGACTATGAGCTCAATATTCAAGTGAAAAACCAAGTTTGGTGCCTATACGTAGATACCATCTCAAGAAAGGGGAAGTTAAGATAATAGTAAGCTCGTGTATGTATAAAAGGGAACTGAGTAAAAGGGATAGGGGATTAGGTAAGGTACGGAGCTAACCAAAAAGATACCTCATATGGCACTATGTCAATCCGTGAAAGAACAAGAATGATGTCGCTATCGGTTATGACAATATGTAAGGGGTCCATGTGAGGCATGGTGGCATATTCAAGCCAATAGAGAGGCCAATGCATTTTGATGCAGGCATAAGAGGAAAAACGTACGGCAAAGTAGGTTTATGGTAGTTTAATTTATAATCAAAATGGACTAAATTGTAGCAAAGAGTGGATGTGCATGTTCATGTAGCCATAAAGATTGAGTACAATCCATCAAATGGATGATGTCAAAGACAAATTCACAAAGGAGAAACTTGGTGGCAAGCTAATAAATTTTGTGTTTGTTGCTTATCAGAACTATTATATTGAGATCAAGATATACATAGTGGGAGGAAGGTTTAGAATATTCTTGGAATTGCGACAACATTCGTGAATCAGATAAGCTAGTGGGAATCTGGGATCTGGATGTTTCATGAAGGATCATAGGTTGTGACTTATTGCATGCTTAAAAAAAGTAGAATGTTAAACTCTACCATTGAGATATGAATCATATAAAACATGTTATTCATAGATATTGACAATATTAGTAAGAGCATGAACCCTCTCAAAATACATTTTTCTCTTGCACATCTTCTTTCTTTTACTATTAAACATCATAGTTGGTAGGTTTCATAGTGGTTCTTATAAAATACGGAGACATATTTTTCTTTTTTTTGCATTGAACTTATTGCAACCGTGTAAAGTGAGAGCATAGGGAAATATCATGCATTAGCCCCTTGCCATTGACATGATACACACCATTAAAAGCTTACTTCGATACCAAATGGCCCCTTTATCACAAATGTGGTGACCGCCCATGCCAAGCAAGGTGCTCACATTGAAGCAATGACTGCAACACTTTTGGTGTGTGTGTGTGTGTGTGTGTGTGTGTGTGTGTGTGTGTGTGTGTGTGTGTGTGTGTGTGTGTGTGTGTGTGTGAGAGAGAGAGAGAGAGAGAGAGAGAGAGAGAGATTTGTTTTTCTCTCTTTCAAAGAAATTTAAATTAATGCTCATAATTTGTTATTCTATTCTCTCTTTCAAAGAGATTTAACGTTCATAAGTTGTTATTTGCTATTCTTTCTCTCTTAGAGATTTACACTCTCATAATCTGTTATTTGCTACTCTCTCTCTCTCTCTCTCTCTCTCTCTCTCTCTCTCTCACACACACACACACACACACACAGAGAGAATGTGGTCAACATACAAAACACTCCTTGCATGGTCCAACCTCATTGTACACACGACATAAGCAACATTACATAGAGCAAGCCACACCTTTAAGGTGGTGGTCACGCGAGGCACAATTATTTTGCTTTATTTTGAGAACTCCATGGTCGCGCAAAAAGACTGAGCCAAAACTGAACCTGTTTGCTGCCACCTGGCAATTGAGCTCTAACCACGAACCGGTAGTTGGCCTTACATGTGCCTCACGATAAAATCTATGCTCTGCATGCGCAACAGCAACCATGGCCATGTAACCATCTCTCTCTCTCTCTCTCTCTCTCTCTCTCTCTCTCTCTCTCTCTCTCTCTCTCTCTCTCTCTCTCTCTCTCTCTCTCTCTCTCTCTCTCAAAGAGGTATAGAAAATGTCGTCATTATGCGCACGCTTTAAAAAAGCCCAAAAAAAAGGTACAGGCGATAGGCCTTTGCAACTATGCTAATTTTGGCATACTTACAAGAGCCTTGGCATAGTAGAACTAAGCTACTTCACTCAGGAGGCTTAGTTATCCGCTGAACTTACTTATAACTGAGCATCGTGTGACCACACCCTAAAGTCGGCTTTCTATAGTTGTTGTCAATCCACGATGTTAGGGACACGTAGGCCGTGGGGCCTTGCCTTTGCTTTTAGAACCACAAAGCCCTTGGAGAAACCACAGTTTTGTTACTCTTCTTTTAAAATTTTATCACCGCAGCAATGCACGGGTCACATACTAGTTTACTTTATGTGATACTATTCGCAAGATTTTATATCATCTCTCTTTGAAGCTTTTCCCAAAGCTCTATGACCTCGCCACAAGATTGGAAGTTGGAGTTAGCCACTCTGTTGACAATAATTTGCAAAGTATAATCTTTAAAGATACAAACATGCCTTTTGTGCTTAGGGGTGCTTGTGCCCACCATCAAAAAAGAAATGACCATATGTACATATGTATGGCAACGGGTTGGCACCATTCTCCACTTTGTCAATAAGACCATAGGGAACGTGCCTTTCTTCTCCATGTCACTTCGTGCTATTGCTTTTGACTGGAGATAGTAGGTCAAAACCCTTGAGTTGGAAATTGCCTCAACGCTCGCAAGTTTCTCCACAGACAATTGTTGGTCACATGGATAAAAAGCAAGTAATTAATGCCCGGGTAGAGTGCTTGATGTATTTGCTCTGCAGCACCTGCAACCTCTTGGCAAGACGAGGATCTAAGGTCGAGTGGAGATGAGTCGGCAACAATATTGCTCGAAGGAGCGTGCACATAGATAGGGTGCAAGCATGGGAGGAAAACGAGGTAGGGATTTTTGCATCCACCACAAGGATGGGCGAACTCCCCGAAAGAGAATGTTTTTCACCTGATGTTAATAGGGGGAGCTCTTGATGCTACTAAGATGGCTCCCCCATAGACCCTCTAAAGGTGCTATTAAGGGGCCCTTGAAAAATTTTATCCGTGCCTCATAGGCCTCCCAAAAAGTGAAGGGCCCGTCACCTAAAATGTCTCACAAAAAATGCAAGGGGTCCTTCAACCTCCTACACTTGAGAAACTCTTTTATAACTTGGTATAGGAGGTGAACAAGTCAAAAAGAGAGAGTGTACTCCCAATCTCTTAGTGCAGTTCACTCTACTCGAAACTTGTGGCGTATGGGCACACAAAGGGATTTTATCATTTAAGGGATGGGTTGCACTCAGGGGGAGTAGGGGAAGCAATACTCTAGAAAAAGTAGAGTTTTCAGCAGTTCCCACATGAAAATAGAAACCCCACTAGTCCAAGTGAAAATGCAGGGAATAAATTTTTGTACGGTTACTCTTTTCTCTCCTTAACTCATGGAATGAGAGAACCAATAGTCTTCTCACCTTTTCTCCATGTTTTTCTCACAACTCAACCTTTCCTTTTTAATTCAAAGAGTGTGACTTGCAGCCTTACTTTCTTCCCACTCACCCCATTATCCCTGGCGTGACTTAGCTCTAAGAGGGCCTTTTCTTAAAGTTTGATTTCGAGTGCCTATGAAAGCGTGTGCACATGGACCAAAAAACTAGCCGCAGCGGCAAGTGCAACGGATGTGGCATCAATATTTTTTCGCAACATCAGAACACTTGACAGTAGGTTTATCAATGTAGTTAGCCACACCGACTATGATTATCACTCACTTGTACCATATACATGTGGTAGTGATGTGTGTGAACACACTAGGACCGTCGGGGCATTTTTTCCCTCTTTTCCCCCGTGCATTGTATATACGCCCATCACTCTAGGGCTATCTATCTTTACATTGCACACTAAGTAACACACTCTCTATTGTGTGCCTTGAGCTTCCTTCGTCTTCTCCAAGCCGTGTGTGTTTTTCTACAACCCTAATTCCAACAATTGGTATCAGAGCAGGTTGCGTCCTCCCGGGCTTAGTCTCCAGCAGCTCCAGCACACCCCTGCTCACTTTCTCTGATTTCTGTGAGCTTTGGCGAGCGTTCGCTCAAATTTCTGATTTGGGCTCATGTCGGCCTCCTTTTCTACTACAGCCAGGTCTGCGCCCGCCGCGCAGGCAATTTTGTCATTTTGTGCAGATTTCTTGTCAGTGCCAAATACTACATAACAGGCCCCATATAGTCTACTACAGGTTGTGTTATATAGCACATGCTGGTCTCACTCGGTTTCTCCTCATTTTAGACAGTTTTCACATCACGTGTAGGCATTTTCCATGGCTGACAACAACACAGATGTGCTCAAGATGTTTGCTGCTGGAGGACAGATTGGATGGGGACAATTAACCTATGTGGGCTTACATGATGCAACATGTTCTTGTGTCAAAGGGCGTCTGGAATATTGTGCAAGGCATTGATGTACGTCCTGGTTTCGAGGACGTAGGCGATGTTGAGGATGTTGCAGGTCTTTCCGCAAGGATTGTTGCAATTAGAGTTATTTTGCCTACGATAGAACAAGCTCGTTGGGATGTAAAGGATGTGCAGTCTCATGTGTTGATTGAGTTGTCTGTGAAGTGCACCATTACTCCTCACATTCGTTCAACGAAAGCTACCAACAGGCTTGGGATATTCTAGCCGGTCTTTATGCAAGCCGCAATGAGGCTAAACTTGCTTTGCTGCGTAAAGAGCTGCAATCAAAGATTATGCACGAGGAAGATGATATGGACACTTTCCTTGCTGGTGTCAAGGGTATCAATAAGCAACTTATTTCTGCAGGTGAAGTCATTTCAAAGAGTTTCCTTGTGCATACTGTTCTTGATGCCTCACCAGATTCTTACCAGACTTTTGCTAGTACTTGGAGACTTATGACCCAAGGAAATCCTAAAGTTGTCAAGTTTGATGCATTATGCACATTGCTGTTGCAAGAGTCACTTTCCAAAAAAAACAAGACTAGGCAGCGTGCAGTTGAACATGCTTTTATTGCTTCTCAAAGAAAGGGTGGTAGCAGCAATGCAGCCACTTCTTATGGTTTTGCTGCGAGTGGAAAAACTTCTGTTCCTAATGCTTCTGCTGGCAGCAATTCGTCTGGAAATTCTGGTGATAAGAGCAAAAAGAATATGCGTTGCCATTATTGTAAAGCTAATGATCACTTAATCAAGTAGTGTCCTAAGTTGAAGGCCAAAGAGGCGAAGAAGAAAGAGGGTGGTTCCATTGCAAATGATGGTTCCACTACAAATGCTGGTTCCACTACAAATGCAGCCATTGTTGAGTCTTTAGGGAAAGGAGACTATGATGCTGATGTTGATGCAAAATGGGCTTTTACTGCATAGTGCACTTACAATCCTGCTGTCCATGATGCATGCATGTCAATTGCTGCAGATTCACATGTGTGGTATTTCGACATTGGTGCTACAAATCACATTACCTCACATCGTGAATTGTTCACCTCTCTCGAGTCTGTCCCTCATGGAATTCAGTCACTTTTGTCAACATTGCCTCTTATCCGGTTCATGGAGTTGGAAAGATTGTGCTTACTGTGCTACAAATGGCAGTTCCTTCACACTTGTTGATGCACTTTATGTACCTGGGATCAAGATGACTCTTTTCTCTGTATCCGCACTTGCTAGACTTGGACTTGTAGTTAAATTTGTGGATGATAGATGTATAGTTCATGATCTCGGTTTTGGTGATGAAATTGCTGCATCTGGCCTTTTGTGTCGTGGGCTATATAAGCTCACTTTGTATGACAAGTGTGGAAAAAATTTTGCAAATGCAGTTGCAGATCCAAGGACTGTTTCAGATGCAAAACTGTGGCATGCACGTTTTGGACATCTTAATTTTGCCAGTTTGCTGCGTTTGCAAAAATCTGATATGGTTTCTTCTTTGCCTCCTCTTGAAGTACCTATCAAACATGTTTGTGAAGGCTGTATTTTGGGTAAAATGCAGCATTGTAAGTTTCAAAAGGATGGTTCAGTTAGGGCCACATTGCATAGTGATGTTTGTGGGCCTATGCAAACTCTGTCCTTGGGCAATTACATGTACTTCATGACTTCCATTAATGATTACTCCAGGCATGCATGGGTATTTCCGCTTAAAGTGAAGTCCGAAGTTTTTATGTGCTTCAAACAATTTATGGCTATTGGCTGAAAATGTATCGAAATGTACTATGGGCACCCTTCGTTCCGATTGAGGGGGGGAGTATATGTCTCATGAATTTAATGCATTTCTGGCTAGTCGTGGGATAAAACACCAATGTACAATGCCTTATACACCTCAACAAAATGGTGTAGCTGAGAGGAAAAACATGTCACTTACAGAAATGGTACGATGTATGGTCAAAAGTCAAGCTTTGCCGCATTCTTTTTGGATTGAGGCCATCATGTGTGCCACTTATGTACTTAACAGGTGTCCTACGAAAGCTTTGCAGTCTATCACTCCATATGAAGCATGACATGATAGAAAGCCTTCTATTAAGCACATGAGTGTTTTTGGCTGTTTCGCATATGCTTTGGTGCCACAAACACAAGGCAGAAAATTGGATGATAAGGTTGTCAAATGTATTTTTGTTGGTTATAGTGCTGAAAGCAAAGGTTACAGATTGTATCATCCGCAAACAAAGCGTATTTTGGTTTTACGAGATGTAGTGTTTGTGGAAGATTCTGTTCAACCCTTGCTGTTCATCTGCACACAAAGTGTATTTTGGTTTCACGGGATGTAGTGTTTGTGGAAGATTCTATTCAACCCTTGCTATCATGTACTAGAGATAGTAATGTAAGCTCACAGGACATTTATGACACTTTGTTGCCTCTTTTCAGTGGTGGAAGTTCATATGTAAATTCCAATGACGCAAATGTACAACCTATCGGGGTTTCCGAAAATGTTACAGATCAGCCTATTACTGATGCAGATGTACATGATGTACTTGATGAGGAAAGGGCTGAAAATGGGCAAGCTAGAGGTATGCCAAAATAGTTGGTGCATACATTGCGTGACAGTAAATTGGATGCACCTTTGTCTAATCGTACTTGTTTAGGCTCTGGCCATGCATCTTATGCATCATATTGTTATGCTTTGGCTGTGTCTAGCTTACATGATGTTGACGAGCCTCTGTCTTTTGATGAAGCACAAAATTTAGAAAATTGGATGGCTGCCATGCAATCAGAATATGATGCACTTATAGAAAATGACACATGGACTTTATGTGATTTGCCTCTTGGCAATAAGGCCATTGGTAGAAAGTGGGTTTACAAGTTGAAACGCAAGCCGAATGGTGAGGGTTGATCGCCATAAGGCTCGACTTGTTGCAAAAGGCTATGCGTAGCAAAAAGGCATAGATTATGAAGAAACTTTTGCTCCCACTTGTCGTAAGACTATTATGCGTTTTCTATGTGCATTGGCAGCTCATATTGCTTGGGATGTACATCAATCAGACATTGTTACTGATTTCTTGAATGGTGACATATTCGAGGAAGTTTATGTAATGTAGCCTAGCGGTTTTATCATGAAAGGACAAGAGGACAAAGTGTGCATATGTAAGAAGGCTTTGTATGGGTTGAAGCTATCTCCTCGTGCTTGGTATGAGAAAGCTGACACTCATTTGGTCAAACGAGGCTTTCATAACAGTCCAACAAAAAGCACGTTGTATGTAAAGCGTGAGGGTGATGTACTTCTCATTGTGGTTCTTCATGTAGATGATTTGCTGATCATTAAACCAAATAAAGACATATTGCTGAATTTAAGGCTGATTTGAATGCTACTTTCGAGATGAAAGATTTGGGACTGCTGCATCATTACTTGGGTATACAGTTTAAGCAGTGTGATGGTGGTATTGCCTTGTCTCAGAAAAGTTACATAGAGACATTGCTATGTAAGTTTCGACTTAAGGATTGTAAACCTATTGCCACTCCCATGGAAACAGTTTTGAAATTGAGTCTGCATGACGTTGGTGATCCAGCTAATGTCAGCAGATTTATGCATAGCCCAAGGTCTAAGCATTGGCAGACTGTCAAGAGGATTTTTCGCTACCTTAGTGGCACTTTACATCTTGTCTTGTTTTATCCCAAGGTGGGATCATTACCGCCAAACCTACATGCTTTTTCGGACTCAGATTGGGCAGGTTGTTTTGACACACGAGTGTCCACAAGTGGTTTTTGTTTCATGCTTGGCAGTTCATGTATATCATGGTTGAGCAGAATCAACCTACTATGGCCACTTCTAGTTGTGAGGCTGAGTACAAGGCATTCTTCACAGCTATGGTTGAGTGTGTATGGCTCAGATGCCTTATGGCTGATTTGGGTGTTGGGCAGGACACTGCCAACACTATCTACATTGACAGTCAGAGCGCATTGGCAGTTGCTAGGAACCCAGTCTTTCATGCTCGCACAAAGCACCTTGAGGTGCATTACCACTATGTTAGGGAGAGGCTTTCAGCAGGAGAGATCAACTTGGCTTATGTGCCAACACATGACAACCTTGCAGATCTTTTCACAAAGGCATTGTCTCGTGAGAAGCTCAAAGTTTTCCTCAAAGCTTTGGGCTTACTCCCCTTTGTGGACTGATCATGTCCTCAGGGCATGGCACTTCCCTTTACTCATGTGCCAGCTCTTGTTCACCGCATCACTTCAGGGGGGGTTTGTTACCATATACATGTGGTAGTGATGTGTGTGAACACACTAGTACTGCCGGGGCATTTTTTCCTTCTTTAGGAGGTTCCCCCCCCCCCCCCCCCCCCCCCCCCCCCCCCATGCATTGTATATACGCCCATCACTCTAGGGCTATTTATCTTTCCATTGCACACTAAGTAACACACTCTCTATTGTGTGCCTTGAGCTTCCTTCATCTTCTCCAAGCTGTGTGCGTTTCTCTGCAAGCCTAATTCCAACATCACTAAGGCCAAATTACTCTTTAAAAAGTGCTCGCATGTGTGGGAGAACTTATCAACGACATGCACCTTGCTTTTTGGTTGTGGGAACTACAGGGAAGTTCACTCTTCATGTGCATACCCTTTGAGGGAGCCCTCTTGTAGTGCACACATGAGCGCTGTTCGCTCAATTTTCCGCTCAAAAAGGTAATGGACCCACCTGTATTTTGTTCTCATCCCCATCATGAACGATTGCAACGATCGAATCGTTAGAGAAGCTTGGAAAGCATTTAATCCAAACGCCTCCATTTGAAATGGTAGGGATGTGTTTGACTGGTTGAAATCCTTCACGCCCTTGTTGAGCCAGCAGAGGATCACACCCACATTTTTGCTCACACTCATCATTTTGTAATCATTGATTGTAATAAATGTCTTTCCGACATTAATTTTGATTTGAGCCATTCATTAAGTAACGGGACTCAATTGAGTTTCCAGCTTGTAATCCCGAAGTAATTTCACTTGCTGATGTAATTAGTTAGAGATGTTCTCACCTCCAAGGTTGAGATATATAAGCCAAGGTTTTTGTAACCTAAAGGACTCAGATTATTAATCAAAGTGAGTTTTTGAGCGCCGTGACTGTGTCAGAGAGAGAGAGAGAGAGAGAGAGAGAGAGAGAGAGAGTCTTATCTACTTTCTACGCGAGCTACGGAGCCGCCATTGGAGAAGCGACACCGCCATTGTGTTAGCAACAGCGAGAGCTACGCACAGATACCAAGAGTGCGCGCTATCGGCTTCTATGAGTGGTAAGTTCCTACGAGCTTCGGTGTGAGTTTTCTTCCAACTCGTGTGTCGGAATGGAGCATGCAGCATCTCTATAGAACCACAACGAGTAGAGCTACACATTGGTACCATCGGGGTCAAGTTTCGATCACCTGTATTTTTCGGCCTGTCTTCATACGCGTTTACCGCACGGAGTGGTTATAGGTTGATTTTGCAGTTCAAGTCTTTAGGGTGTTGTTCTTACCTAGTGAATAGACTTCCCCTTGAGTTTGAGATTGATTCAATGATTCTAGATCCTGTTTCGTATAGCATTCGTTCGTAGTACGGATTTCAGTCACTTGCATATTTTAGAACTTAGATTTGATTTCCTTAGTAGTGATTGTCATTAGAAGGTCGAGTAGGTGATTTGACACCCACCTAGTTGTTTCCATGCGCCTGCGGGTCAAGCTCCGTCCTCATCTGACAAATTCTGTTGTTGGTTGAGTTCTCGCTATTTAGCTTCCGCTAGCGGCGTAACCGCCTTCACATTTGGCGCCGTTTCCGGGGACGAGAGCCCTAAGTAGGTGACCTTAGACTAATCCTACGAGGTGAGTCGTATAAACTACTTTGTATACTTTAGTTAGAAAAGATCTAGGAGTGGTGGACTCCGAAGATCTAGAGAGATACTAGGAAGTGGGGTATTCCTGGGTCTTCCGTGTTGACAGTATTTTTAGTTTAGCTTAGATTTGTTTGTTGTTTTGTTGGTGTTGAGTAGTTGTTGATAGAAGAAGAATTTGCTAGTCCGTGAGTGACAGTGGATATCTTTAAAATCACAATTACCAAACCCATTTTATGATTAGGAATAGCTTAGGTAGGACTTCATTTGATCCTGATCTAGAGCTAGTAATCATTGGAGTATTTGCTTGATATGGTTGATTGCATGTTAGATCACTAAACCGTCGAGTTAGTAGTGAAACTTGCAATAAACAAAAGTCAGAGAAATTTTCTGTGTATCTGGGAGCTGCTGAGCACTTGAGAAAGCTTTAGGAAGGATTCTGTGCCAAAAAACTGGAAATCTGCAACTTTAGACATCTTACGTGTATGATGTCTAAATGACCAAACAGAGACCAAAACAAAAATTTTGACTTTACCAAAGTGTTCAAAAGGGGGGTTATACCCTAATTTCAACTTAAAACAAGAGCATTAACACTCAAAGAAACCCAAAAAGACAAGTCGGAGTCCAAGAAACGCAAAGAATAGGAAATTTTGGATTCAGATCTTGTTTTAACATTCAAACCTGACAAAAACACTTGAAACTCAATTATAAACATTAGAGAAGGCTTAAAACCAAAAATAGTCAAAATCTGGGACAAAAGACATCATACGCGTATAATGTCTTTTAGCACATCCACTGCTTATTTTTTATATCTGACCTGACAAGATTGTTACAAACACTGTAGAAAGCATAAATATCAAGTCTTGACCCAAATTGATGAATAAGACATCATACGCGTATGATGTCTTTGACCTAATTTTGGACATATTTTGATACTTTGCCAACACAGATCCATTGTAATAGCTGTCTAGAGGTTATATTTCAAGTTTCATCCCATTTGGATCATAATTGACCCAAAACAAGTCAAAAGCGGAAAATTGCCAAGAAAAGCCTAAATTAGCCATAACTTGCTCAAACTGAGTTCAAACTGAATTTTGTGAGTGGACAGAGCATAAGGGGGCTACTGAGAGTGAGCATAACCAAAATAGTCCAAATCTGTGAAAAAAGACATCATACACGTATAATGTCTTTTTCAGCATAACTGCAACAAAATTTTCACTTGATGAAACAGAAGTTGTCCAACTGACAAGATTAAACAATTGACCGAGTATCAATCAGATTGGATCAATTCTGACCACAAAAACTTGGGAAAACAAATTGCCGAGACGGAAAAGTTAAAGTCCTTTAGGGGAATTGATGAATTTGAGATCGGGCAGGAATCTCCAGAATAACCAACCAAAACAAGGGAAACAAGCAAGTGTCATATCAACCGAGGGAAGTGTAAACCAAAGTTGGGTGCAACCATTAGAGCCGATCTTTGAAGGAAGTGTTTCTGATACTTCTTCGGAGATATCTTACGAGATTTTCACCGAACACTTGGAACACTTGAACCTGAACAACAGAGAAAATATGGCAGCAGGATCATCAAACCCTTCCGCCACAATGAAGCTATTGTTCATAAAATATCAGTACGACAATGAGCAAGGTGCCAAGATCTACAAAGATGGAATGGACCGCTATTGTGTAAAGATAGAAGATAGACCTAGTGAGTTCAAGGACTTAGTGCCTGTGAGCTATAACGGAGATAGATATCTAGATGACGAGGGTACCATGTACTTGGTAGTCCTAAACCCTAACATTGTGGACAAGTGGGGATTGATGGGCACCAAAGCCAAAGTAGATGAAGAACTTGAGGAGAAAGCACCAATAATGAACTTCCCTGATGCGAGGTTAAGAAGAGAGAATGAAACTACAAGGATCAACACTGATAACATCTATGTGGGGCTATATAAATATAATAATGGGGAGCAAGATCTCTATTATAGATGTGAAGAACCCTACACCGGAGAGTTGACAGACCAAAAAAGACTTTATGTCTTTACCTACACAGAGGGATCGGAAGTGAAAATTGCCGCTTACGACAAGTATGGGAGGCAATACTCAACAATGGGCAAGAAAGAATTAGAAGGATATACATACTTTGGGGGACCACTACATCAGTATTATGTTACTTCTAGCTCACAAAGACCAGCACCAACAAATGGAGTGCAAAACCCAATGACGACAGGAGGACAAAGAACTCAGGCTGCTGACTCTTTCAGTCAACCTCAGTACTCGAAGCCCGGACCAATGGGATCATTACATTCCAGAGAGTCAATGGATACAAATCAAGGTAGCGCAGTTCGAATCCCCATGTATACCACTCCAGGTCCAAGGTTCGAAGCGGAACCATCACATTTACCTCCTAGTAGAAGATTCAGAGCAGGGGAACCAACAAGGGTAACCCATGAAGTCCATGATGCTAGAGAAAGCTTTAGCCGAGACACAGGAGCAATGAGATTGGTAGTAGACCATAGACATATGAGACCATCTCAGGTAGCCAAGTGTATGCCAAAGAAGTATGGTGGTTCAGGAGATCCGTATGCACATGTGTCACTCTTTAAGCAAGTCTTAAGAGCTGAGCAGATAACCGATTTCCATACACAATACGAGGGATTTGGTCTTACTCTAGAAGGTGCGGCATTGACATGGTTTCAACCACTGAACATAGGGGGATTCCATGACATTGACCATTTGCTAAGAGAGTTTGTTGAGGAATTCTCAAAACGAGGGATTAAGCACAATACGGTCTCACAAATATATGCTTTTAAACAGAGAGAACACGAAAAAGTGAAGGAAGCTTCACTTCGCTTCAAACAATACATTGAGAGATGTCCAGTACGTGAACGACCACAAGATGACAGACTATCTGTTCTCTTTATTGAGGGATTGAGAAACGACACTCTCAAGAAGGACTTGCACTTGAAAGCTTGTACAAGTTTCGAGCAAGTAACGAGAGAAGCATTGTACTTAGTGGATAACTGTACGGTTTATGGAGAGGTGTCAGGGATACAGATTTTGCATCCAGTAGCTCTTCCTCCGTAGCGAGCGAGACTACCACTAAAAAGAATGTTCAAACAACAACCATGCCAAATGTAGAGCAAATGATAGAAGAGGCTCTAAAAAGGATGGCACCATACCAAAAACCATTGCCAAAACCACTGAAATGGTGTGCTATTGAACAAAAATGGACAAACCATCCAACAGAGGAGTGCTATTACAACAAAGGGTATGTAAGGGAGCGTCAGTATGCACCTCCTGCTCAATTAGCACCACCTCAGGTACATCCAGTACCTCGATACCCAACGGGAAATGTACCAGGACCTATGGGGATAGAAAGACCGCAACCGGTATTGGGACAACAACCACCTTTACCAGGAGCAAGACCAGTGGGCATTAGATATGCACCAACCTTAGAGAATCAGGAAGAACAAGCCTTAGTGCCTGTTCAAGCCTATTATGAAGAATCTGGTGCACACATGTCTCCAACTGTGTATTACCCACCAGAAGAACCCAAACAACCAGAACCATGGGGCATGATTGGGAATGTTGGAATACCAACAGTTACAAGTGCTTCTGATGAAGAGAGATACAATTTGGACGCAAGAACATTGATGTTCATAGCTCATGGAGGGTTAACAGGACAAAGACCATCCTATCCACAAAGGACGAATCAAATGGGACCAAGACCAGCACTAGGACCCTGTTACAAGTGTGGAGGTGACCATCTGATGAATGTTTGTCCACATACGGAAATCATTAGAATTAACGCTTATTGCACTGAGTGTGGGGTTACTCACTTCATTGAGGATTGTTCAAAGAATCCAAACAAAGTGCAAAAGACGACATTGAATATGCTAGAAACTATTCCTACCAGCAGTGGGTCTGAAAATGAAACTCTGATACCAACGCAAGTTGTTACTAGAGCTCAAGCTAAGAAAACCACTAGAGAACCTGAGAATGGAAAGTTAGCGACTGAAGTGGTTAGTCAAGGACCGCGGAGTCAGAGAAACACATGGAAAGCTAGAAAAGCACGCATGAAGTTGAGAAAAGAACGTGAAGACGCTATTCTAGCTGAGGAACTAAAGCAAACTAAAGATAGATTAGAAAAACTTGAGAGTCAAAACGGGAAACGAGAGATGAGCCCGGAAAGAACGAAACAAAAGAGTATCAAAGAAACAACGAGCTTAAGCTCAGGGGGATCAGTGCTAGTCGACAAAGTACACGAACCATTGGACGCACTGATGAGAGCTTACGAAGCTAGGTTAAAGAACAACCAAACACAAGAACAGAGGTGGATGACATACCCAAACGCGGAATTGGAAAAGCAGAGACTTGAAATGTGCCAGAGAATGATCGAGACTGCACAAGCCTTATTAGAACCACCAAGAGAAACAATGAATTGTGGAACGGAAAACCCAATTCAGCAAGAGACTATCATTTCACGGGTAGCTGAAAAGACTCCCAGTGCACAAAAGCCTGAAAATACACACAAGGATGACCGCATAGTGTTGAACACAACCGATCAGGAGATAGAGAGTTTTCATCCAGTCATACAGAGGTCTTACGGAAGAGATGAGGATTACAATGAATTTTGGAAACAAGTGAGAGAGGCAAACTTTGCAAACGAGCTAAGTTGCCAAGCTAATCAGACAAATTGGGAAAAGGACATCAGGAATCCTCCCATAGTGGAATTTGAGGCAGGATCTCAAGTGGACTTGGATCTGCAATCTTACTGGGGAGATGGGGGCTCTGTTAGAACAATGGAGAGCAAACCTCATTCACTGAATACCTTACCTTCATACTTAGGAGAGTATGAAGCAAAATCCGAGATTAGAGCACTTCCCTCACGAAGAATCTCATCAGAAAAAGTCATGGACTCGCAAGGATTGATAGAGATCTTGTCAACACCAGTGACATGCACTATCACTCTAGCTGAGCTTTTGAGGCTAAGACCACATATGTGGACCACTGTAGGAAAATGCTTGGAGAAATTTGGGATAAAAGACCCAACATCGAGACTGCAAGAGGGTATACAAGAGCTGAGCAAACCACAAAAGAACGCTAAGCCTGTACCCTTAAACAAGGTCGGAGAGTATTGCGAAGGTGAAGAGGGGAATACAACCTTACCAGTTGAATTCCAAGGAGTGAACACATGGCAATACTAGACAGCGGAGCTGGGGTAGCCATTGCTACAAAAGAAATCTGGAAAAAATGGGGAAACCAGCAATAAGGAAGACTAGGTTGAAACTCCAATTAGCAGATGGACACATGGAGAAACCTATGGGGTTATTAGAGAAAGTCGTAGTGACTTCTTGCGGCATTGAATACGAACATACTTTTGCTATTGTCGATTTTGGCAAGGAGAATAACTATGATATCATACTGGGAAGACCATTCATGAGACAGTTGAAAATGGTCCAGGATTGGGGCTACGATCACATATACCTGAGAAATATGGAAACCACTACACGTGTGAACCTGAAAGACCATAGCTACAAAGATGTGAACCGAACACCGGTAGAGGAGTTTGATTTAGCTACTTTGGCGGGATCCGAATTTCCAGCCTGGTTAGGTAAGCCCAAGGAGTTATGGATGTGTGGGGCCTCGAAATGTGGAAGTCTGAGGCGAGAAGAATATGTTTTAGAAAGGGCTATCGAAGACAAAACTTATATAGGAGAACCCTTTCCAGAGGACACGCTTGAACCATTAGAATGGACACACATTCTAGCAACCCTAGATGTTTGTGCAATCCCGGATGGTCCCACAACGAAATTTTGCGACAAGGACAGGTACGACGTTCCGTACTTCATGCTGAGAACTATACTCGAAAAAGAAACTGAAAAGAACGATACACTGGAAAAGGAAAATAAAGAAGAGGTGTTCCACGACATTCCCGATCATCCAGAGTGGGGAAATGAAGCAGACAACGAGTCAACGGACAATTCAAGCGGAAACGAAGAAACTATAACGGATGTCTGATTTTATGATTTTCCGAACCAAACTATAGAGCAAAGAAAAAAACAAAGGGGGTTAGAACCAATCCGATGCCTAGAATAAGGGGAAAAAATCAATTCCTAATGCTAGTAAAGGCAGAAGATTGTGTTAAGGACAAGATTTCTAGAAGAATGAGAGGCAATGATCAAAAGAGCTTACGAAAAGACAAAAGAGGCTCAAGAAATCAAATTCAAAGGAATGAAACGAAAACTGAAACAGAAAAATCAGAAAAGAACAAGCGCAACAGAGAACACACGGAGTCCAAGTTAGAATGTAGAAACAAGTACAGAGAGCTCAAGAAAACTCTGAAAGAAGTTTGGACGACAGAAATTGAGAGTGGAGAGGACGAAAACGCCAAAATCAAGGAAAACATGGATGTTCCCTCCGACTACAAGAAATTCACAATAGAGGATAGGAAGGTGGTATTAACCCAACCTATTCGAGAGAGAAAGGAGAACGAATCTTATGACGGACCGGAGGATGCAAAAAAAGTTGATTTAGCAGCTCCAGGTGAGACACCTAGACCGGTATACATAGCCACAGATTTGTCTCCAGGCGAGGAAGAGAGACTTTTGAGTCTTCTCAGAGAGTACAGGGATGTGTTTGCATGGTCTTATAAGGACTTAAAGGGAGTTGACCCATCGATATGCCAACACACAATCCCACTAAAACAATACGCAAAGCCTAGCAGACAGAGACCATACACATATAATGATACGTTTGCTAAACGAATCAAAGAAGAGATAGATAAGCTAATGGAAGCTGAATTCATATACGAGATTGAACACACCGATTGGGTATCTCCGGTTGTGGTGGTACCCAAGAAGAACGGAAAACTCCGAGTGTGTGTCAACTTAACGAAAATGAATGCTGCAACAATCAGGGACAATTATCCCCTGCCAATAACTGATCATGTTCTAGAGCGTGTATCAGGGAAAACAGCATACTCCTTTCTTGATGGTTTTTCAGGATATAACCAGCTAGCCATAGCACCAGAAGATCAACATAAAACAGCTTTTGCAACGGAGTGGGGAATTTATGCTTATCGGGTTATGCCTTTTTATCTAACCAATGCTCCCGCAACCTTCCAGAGGCTGATGACGCATGCTTTCAAAGAATACTTAAGGTTGTTTCTAGAAATATATATGGATGACTTATGCGTACATTCTCTTCTGAGAGATAAGCATCTAGAACACCTAAGAAAAGTATTTGAGAAATGTAGGACATATCGCATTTGTCTCAATCCTGAGAAATGTGTGTTTATGGTCCGACAGGGTAGAATTTTGGGACATATTGTCTCACAAAACGGAATATCCACGGATTTAGAGAAGATAAAAGTTATAGTGGATATGCCTAGACCAACCAATGCGAAACAAGTACAGAGCTTTATGGGACATTGCGGATATTATAGACGATTCATTTACATGTACGCTATAATAGGCCAACCACTTTACAGGCTAATAGTGAACTTTGAATGGACAGAGGAGTGTGAGGAATCATTCAAGAAATTGAAAGAGGCACTCATTACTGCTCCAGTCTTGAAATCACCAGATTGGGAGAAGATATTCCATGTGCATATAGATGCTTCGGCATATGCAATAGGATGCATTCTGGCTCAGCCAAAGAAGGAAACATGGATTTTCCTATCTGTTACGCCAGTCGACAGCTCAACAATGCAGAGAAGAATTACACCACAACAGAGCGAGAAGGATTAGGAATGATATATGCTGTGAAGAAATTTCGGCATTATCTTCTAGCCAACAAGTTTGTGTTTTTTACGGATCACCAAGCCTTGCTCTACCTAGTGAATAAACCATGCAATACCGGGAGAATAGTGAGATGGTTCATTATCTTACTGGAATTCGACTTCACGGTAGTAGTAAAGAAAGGAAAAACACATCTTAGAGCTGATCATCTTTCGCGATTGACGAATGGAGAAGACCCTATAGGAGTAGATGACGACATGCCAGACGCGTACTTGTTCAACATAGAAATGATACCGAAGTGGTCTCAAAATGTCGTTAGCTTATTAACCTATGGAGGAGAGTTTGATAGAAGAGAATACAACCAGAAACATATTGCTATTCAGCAATCCAAGAATCTTCAATTGGTTGCAGGAAGGTTGTATCAATTGGGAAATGATCATGTTTTACGACTATGCATCAATCCTGAGGAATATAATATATATCTGCGCGAAGCACATGTTCAGGAATGTGCATTTCATTGTTCAAGAAGGAACACATATAGGAATTTGTTACAATTGGGAGTCTATTGGCCAGGAATGAAAGAAAGCGTACATGAATATGTCACTGTATGTATTGTATGTTCATCAAAACCGCCAGCAGAGTATTCGACATTATATCAGATGATGATCGCTCCGGAATGGAGTCAGTATATTGTTGAATATCTCACAAATAGAACTTTCCCAGAAGGAACGTCAAAAGCTCGTCAGAAATCTGTAGAGACAGAAGCTAGAGATTACGCTTTAATAGGAGATCAACTCTATAAGAGAGGTAAAGACAACCAGCTTAGGATTTGCGCATATGAATACGTCTTTGTACGATATGGATTGCCAATAGAAATTGTGAGTGATCGAAGCACACATTTTATAAATGAAGTGATAGAGATCCTTCTAGATGAATTCATGGTAATCCATAGGAAATCAGCCCCGTATCATCCACAAGCAAACGGACAAGCTGAAGCAACAAACAAAACCATATGCACGGTCCTTACGAAGATTGTACTTCTGAGTGGAGAACTGACTGGGACTAGAAGTTGCATTCAACATTATGGGCATATAGGGTAGCATATAAAACATCAATAGGAACGACCCCATATAACATGGTTTTTGGGCTAAATGCTATCTTACCAATAGAATTCTTGATTTCAACCTTAAGGGTGGCTAAGGATCTAGAGTGGATAGGACACGAGCTTTCTAATAGAATAGATGACCTGGAAAAGCTAGACGAGCTTCGCCTAAAAGCAGTAGCTTCTATCTACGCTCAAAAAAGGCGACAAAAGGAATTTTTTGATAAGCATGTGCGGACTAAAGAGTTTAAGGTTGGGGACTATGTCCTAGTTTACACTCTGAAACAGCATGCTAAGAAGCTTAAAAAGCGAGGGATGGGACCTCTGGTGATCAAAGATCTATCACCAAGTGGAACCGTCAAGCTTGCTACATTAGACAGAGAAGAAATGCCCAATTGGATAAGTGGATGCAGAGTGAAAAAGTATCTTTTGCCGCTAACCCAAGACATGCTTCTCAAAATACATCAAGAAAAGCTGCGTGTCCAGAAAAAGAAAAAGATTGTGGAGGAAGCGCAAGCCGAAGCGAAGGAAAGAATGGAGAAAAGAAGACTATTGCGTCAGAAACACCACAATGAAGGAGCAATACGAATAAACGTAGTCAGTATAACAGAAATGGATAATGACAAAGAAGAACCCATCATTGAATGCAAAGTAGGAACCAACCAAATCAAAGCCAGAGCACTATTGGATTCAGGAGCTCAAACTAACCTACTTTCACTCAGTTTATATAGACAATTGACAAATGACACTAAATTACAAACTGCCAAGCAAGAGTTAAAGAGTTACTCTGAGAATTCAATCAAAACTGTCGGATGCACAGTTTTACATATACAGATTAACCAGTATGTGTATCCTCATATGTTTTACGTGGTTGAAGACCAAGCTACACAACATACATTATTGCTAGGACAACCATGGCAGAAGCAATACAATGCAATGATTGACTGGAGTTCTAAATCAGTGCTTATCAAATACGAAGGTGAAAGCCAATCAGTTAAGTTCACCAAAGAAGCAGAGCCAACTCCAAAGGAAGAATCCAAGAACAAAGGTAAATAACAACCAGAGAAAAAGAAGAAGCAATGGCAACCAAAAGTTTCTATACAACTGGATTGCTCTTCGACGAGGAACTCTCAACAGTGGATAAGGAAGACAAGCAATAATATAACAGCTCAACCTTGGGAAAAAATGGAGTCAAAGTTGGTATGGAGACAAAAAAAGGTTGTGACAGAGGAAACAAAGGTGGAAAACAGAGTCTTCAATACCAGACAACAGAGTGATTCCAGACAATCAAGGACAGTGAAACAAATCTGGATTCCAAAGAATTTCATGACGGCACAAAGCTATAGCAAGCAAATTTGGATCCCAAAGATTTGTAAACAGGAACTCCCTTCAGTACAATCAACGGAAACTCCTAGGTATTTCAAGGCGAGGAAATCAACACAAAGAACAAAACAGGTTTGGGTCGCAAAGAGTTTGTGGCAAGCACAAGCGAAGCGGAAGCAGATTTGGATTGTGAAAAAGAACAACAAGGTAAAGAAGAATCCGTCTACTGATTCTACTACCGAAGTGCCAAAACCAACCCAAAACCCGACCACCAATCCTTCAATCAAACAAAGAGCAGCTTTATTGGAAAGACTGTTGTATCATCGCTCTACAATTGCATTGGGAACTTATGACCAAAACAACTACAATGCTTCGCCCACAGACAATTCATAGTCGTCCGGGAGGACTCAGACTAGGAGGGGGGGAGGTATACAGGTATACAGGAGCTACAAAGCAGCTATAAGCGACAAAAACAAAGAAAAAAAAAATTATTATATTACAAGGGCAGTGTCTTACATGATTTTGCAATTTTTATGTTTGATTGCGGATATTGATAATATTTATGCCCTTATATACCTTGTTTTGTAACAAAAAGAGATCAAATGATGAATTTGGGTCTCTAGACGTGTAAATATCACTAAATAAGAGTGTTTTTGGAGCTAAAAAGTGGAAAAGTGGTAATCCAAGTCCAGAAATCACAAATAAGTGTATATTCATATACACAGGGTTACCAGCTATTTATTGTGTATGTTTGGAATTTTTTGGCTTCAATTTGTTATTTTCCTTTAATTTTTTATGATTTTCTTAATAAAAATAAAAGAAAAATAAAAAAGCAGGTGAAACGAGATCAGAAAAAAGAAAAGAATAGATGGTGATGATCCTAATGACAAGGGCAACCCATAGTAAAAATTGAGTACAATTCGGGAAAAGTTGCGGAAAGCCGGAAATGACAGAATTTTGGCAAAGTGGACAGATTTCTCAGAAACAGGTCAAAACGGAGTCCAAATTGAGAAATTTCAAATCCTAAAGTGCATTTCACGACGAGATAGGAGCACATGTCAAATTTGGTAACAAGTGATCCGGGAAGTCCGAAGTTAAGTATTTTTCACTTCACTTTCAAGCTCATTTCCACTATTACCTTCTTGGAGAGAGCAAAGAGCACACAGGAGCATCCAACCTTCTACAGCCTTCTACGACTGCTATGAGAGATCAGAGGACACCAGACATGAGAGGTAGACTCGTTGCCATAAGCTTTTGATGCTTATCATTAACTTTTGTCGCGAAAACTGACCAAAACCAAGAAACAAGAGCAGACGGGAAATACGGTAGAATGCTAGGTAGTGGCACAACCACCTAACCAAACCTTGCAAGAACTTATAGGTGGGTTACCCTAGTATAGAAGATGGGTTTCTAACACTCAAAGCTCGAGAAAGAACGACTGGAAAAACCCTAGGTCAACAGAGCTTGCAAGAGGCAAACAGGAAAAAGTTGTCGAAACGACACAAAACTCCTCAGAAAGCTTAACAACATCGAGGGCAATGCAACCATGGAGTATCTCCAGGTTTGGACCACCAAAAGTGGGTCAAAACAACCGATTCGACGACAGACACACAAAGCGTCATTTTGGCATAACGGCTGAAATTGACGACCGAATGAAATGAAACTTCACAAGCAGCTTCAAATATACATGGATGACTTATGTTTGCAAGCAAAACCCAAAAGAAAGCTGATTCACTTACCGATGGTGAAAAAGACGCTTTCGGGCAACCAAATGGAGAAAGATGGAGAACGGGGAGCCAAAGTCAAGTTCAACCAAATAGATGGATACACAACATATCCAATGAGCTGGAAATGCAACTCTCGAGAAGAAAAGTTGGAGAAATTCAACTCCAAGGCAAAAAGACGACTTCGGAGACTGAAATGCCTATAAGGGGGCTTTTTAGCTAAACTGATGACTTTTTAAGTTGAAAACTAGTTAGCAGAGCTTAGGGCACTAGCACAAAGCATTCTTTGCACAAAAAGATCAACATTTCAAGAAAAGACATCATACGCGTATGATGTCTTACAGCATGAATTTCACATCCATTTCAACATTTGAGTGCATAGCCTCATTCCACATGTTAATCACATCCTATGAACCAAGTATCATGAGAATTGGAGTTAGAAAACCCAAGGAAAACCAAAAAAATACAAAGTAGGCCATAAAATTGATTTTTGGTCCTAATTTTGTCAAAATAACTCCAAACTCATTGAAACTTTGTAGGATTGTTGTTAAACACATCTACAAGCTATTTGGAACCAAAAAGCACCATTTTGACACAAAAAACATCATACGCGTATAATGTCTATTTGCACTTACAGAGCCAAAACTGCTCATTTGTCATCATACATCCATTATATATATCTAATACATGCTACATATGAAATTTGGAACCATTTGGTCAAGAGGATCACCCCATTAGCCCAATTGAGGAAAAATCCTTCACCTAAAGCCTATTTTTGGCCCAAATCCAACATACTCAAGTCCAAACCAAGAATTGAGTAGAGACAATCCTTCACTAGTATATGGGGAGTCCACAGAACCAATCCCATGCAAAATTGATGAAAAAGACATCATACGTGTATGATGTCTCCAGAGCCATTTTTAGCCCAAAATCTATCCAAACTTCATAAATCCACTGAATAAGCCTATCTAAAGCCAAATCCAAGCTTATAGAGAAATTTGGTCCAAAAATACACTAAAAGCATCATATGCGTATGATGTCTCACTATGTGATTTTGGCACCTCAGGGCTTCAACCACCAAACAGAAGTGATCTACATGCCATTTGAAAGTGAACCACCAAGTTTTATCCAATTTGGATCATAAAATCCAATTCCCTTTCAAAATTTTGCCAAGAGCCAGAACTGGACTAAATTGGCCAAAACTTGACCAAATGGTATCCAAACTCAAATCCAAACATATGATAATCATGTATACACTATCAGCTACAAGCACAACCAATATGAAGTCATTTTGACACAAAAGACATCATACGCGTATGATGTCTCCAGCATGATTTTGAGCCCATTTTGCATATTTTTTCACCTACCTTGCATCCTTAGGCCCTGAATAGCTCATGTTTCAATTTTCAAGTCATTTGAATAGTTAAAAGCTTCATTTCGGCTTTCAGTACTAAAAAGACGCTAACTTCTGAAATTGGAGTTACAGGATCCATGGATTTCGCCAAGTCATCGGCAACGAAGAGAAAAAGACCGACAATCAAAGATGCTCTTGCAGAAGCGAAACCCTTTGACATTCCAGCAGAAACCCTCAAGCCAACCAAAACTTGGGTGGAGGAAGCAGTATTGGAGAAAGAGGGAATAAAGATCTACCAGGGGACTTTCAGAGATCCTCAAGGGCAAGCGGTGGATGTACCGATGATCCCACAGGAATTGGTAGATTATAGCAGGTCAGAAGACATCAGCAGGTACCTAGAAAGGGCAGACTTGCACAGTTTCTTCACCTCGAGACCATCAGGTGTGGATACAAGAAGAGTGTACAAGTTGGCAACATCCATTCAAAAGGATGGAAAAGCCACATTGACAGCCATGGATGGAGAGAAAGTAGAAGTACAGATCACTCCACAGCTCATTGCAGACGCATTGAAGCTGCACAACAAAGGGAGCTTGGTCAGGGAAAGAAGGGAGGCCATAGAGGTCTATGGGCCCAAGAAGCAAAATGCAACCTATGGAGATATGGCGGACCCAAGAGCGGCAACCCTTTGCCGACTGTACAACCAGTTTCTCCATGTTTGCAGTAAGAGACCGCAAAAGTATACGACACCACCCCATGCCATTGCGACCACCATCACATGGGCATTAAAGAGCAATATGCCAAAAGAGGTGAATTACGCTCAACACATCCACGAGCAAGTAATTGCCATGCACAACGAGAAGCCAAAGTACATGGGAGGAGCGGAAATTCTGACAAGAATAGCTTATGAAGCTATTGGAGCTAGAGATCAGTGGCCAAAGGTTCCCTCCCAGAATGAGTGGCTTAGAGAAGCCGACGAGGAGGAAGAACAGCCCGAAGTATCCAAGAGGGCATCCACAAGAGCACGTCGGAAACTGGAAGTAGTTTCAGAACCTGCAGAGGATGTGGACGAGCCGCTTAAGAAGAAAGTAACGAAGAAGGTTGCTCCCAAGCAAACCAAAAGTCAGAAAGCGGCAAGAATGGAAAGACTAGTGGAGCAGTTTAGAGCGAAAAGAGCTCTAAAGGGTGACTTTGAAGAAAAGTGGGTGCCAGACCCCACTAAAGTCGGAACTTGCTCAGCCAGGCCACATATTGATCAATACGATCAATATATTAAAGCTTATGAGGAGTCAGAGGCTATTCTAGAGCAGCAACCTGTCGAGCCATACACTGAAGAGGAGGTACAGCAATTAAAAGCTGAGCTGAAAAAAGACGACAAGGAGAAAAAGAAAGTAGATGAGTCTACTAAGCCTCAAGAGAAAGATGGGCAAGCCGACAAAGGGAAAGCCAAGGAAGCTGAGGACAGATATCCCTCTATGAAGGATGTACCAAGCCCTAAGAAGACGGAAAAAATTATGGAGGAGACCACGGTAGAGGTGGACACGGATGATTTGGATAAGCCAGAGGCCGAGACCAAAGAAAAGAAGATAGATCCAGTTCAGCAAAAGAGAAATGATTATGAGGATTTGGTAGCGATAGGATACACTGAAGAAGAGGCCCTTGAGGCAGTTTATGGGATCACCCTACAAAAACAAGATGAACGGAGAGGGACGGAGAAAAAAACAAAGAGTACAAAAGAAAGTGAAGAGAAACTGGACGAACCGAAAGTACTAGAAGAGCCAAATCCAGTGGAGGTGGTGGCAGAAAGAGCTTTAGAGTTGACAGATGATGATGAAAAAGACATGCACATGGTGCATGAATTGCTCAGCAAAATAAAAGAAAGGTCCAAGGCAAAGGAAGTAGAGATTGAGACAGCCAAACAAAGGGAAGCGGAGTTGCAGAGAAAATTAGAGAATGCTATGACTGAATCTGAAAGTCATAAAGCATCACTCTATGACGCGGAAAACGAGAGAGACAGCTTGATACTCCAGCTAGCCGAGGCTTCAAGAGAAGTAACAAGTGCATAGGAAGCAAGGGAGCGGATAGAGGATGAGTTGGAGGCGGCCAAGGATGAGCTCATTGAGCTAAGGGAGAGAGTCGAGCTCCAAGAAAGAACAATCACTAGACTCAGGACTACCCCTAGAGCTAGCAGAGCAGGAACCGAACAAGAGGGAGTTATCATACCAGCTTTGGAAGACCAGGTCCAAAGCTTACAAAGAGAGCTGAGATTAGAGCAAGTGCAAAGGTTGCACATTGCGGAGGGATCATTGGCCGCAGAGGAGAGGCTCACATTAGAAAATCAAACACTACGGACAGAGAATGAGGCCCTCCGCAAACAGCTCCAAGATCTATAAGAGCAACAAAGAAGAGAGACAGAGACACCACACGAAGAATCAGGTGGAGCAGCCATAGAGCTACCAGAAACTGGAGAGGCAACCATAATTGAAGATCCAGCCCCAGCTCAAGAGGTGGTCTCGACTTCAGGAATCTCTGAAGAAGAAGAACAGAGGCTCCATGACCAAATAGAAAAGTCAGCAGAGGAGAGTGCCAAGGCGGAAATGGAATGGGAGAGGAGACTCCTAATCTCCATTAGACTTCAAGGACTAGACACAAAAGTGCTCCATGAACAGTGGATGCAACCCAGCCTGCCTTTCCCTTTGATGAAATTTGAAGTGCTAAAGACGAAAAAGAGAATAGAGCAGGAGCAGTATGTCACTCTTTACGAAGGCGACATCACAAAGGAGGAACAATCAAAGAAGATAGTAGATTCACAACCTAAATGGAGGAAAGGTTGGTTGAACAAATACCCAGCCTACCTCATCTACTTGGTGGAGGCACCAAAGGAGATTCGGGAGGATGCAACCTTCTGCCCGGTGCCAAGAGTCAGAAACTGGAAAGAGCATGGCAGGATTGCAGAAAAGAAGCCAAATTGGCTTAATTATCCCAGGATGCCAGGACCAAAGATAAGAGAGAGAATAGGTAAAGCCTACATGGTGAAAACCCTAACGGGCACCATCAAGCTCTTTACTGGCTCTCCTGACCTTTCATGTCAGATGCTCAAGAAAATCTGCAGGACTCTCTTAGCTTGCATTGAAGTGTTCGCGCCAAATAAAGCCACGACCTCGAGTCTACTATCGACGGCCGACACGGTGACTGATATGATGTACGATCTTTCATTGCAGCCTTCTCCAAAAGTGTTACACCTACTATACCAAAGGATTATGTTTTTGCTTAGCTTCCACATGCAAACATTCGAAGAAGCTTTCTACACCGGCTTTTTCACCCACGAAAGCAAAATATTCGGCCCAACCTTGACCATCGGCAACCTACGATACGAATCACATTTGCAGATGCTCAAGACGACAGGACTTTATTGACCAAGCATAAAAGTCATGTCAGGGACGACATGAACGCGGAGGGGGGGAGTGTTGAGCCAGCAGAGGATCACACCCACATTTTTGCTCACACTCATCATTTTGTAATCATTGATTGTAATAAATGTCTTTCCGACATTAATTTTGATTTGAGCCATTCATTAAGTAACGGGACTCAATTGAGTTTCCAGCTTGTAATCCCGAAGTAATTTCACTTGCTGATGTAATTAGTTAGAGATGTTCTCACCTCCAAGGCTGAGGTATATAAGCCAAGGTTTTTGTAACCTAAAGGACTCAGATTATTAATCAAAGTGAGTTTTTGAGCGCCGTGACTGTGTCAGAGAGAGAGAGAGAGAGAGAGAGAGAGAGAGAGAGAGAGAGAGTCTTATCTACTTGCTACGCGAGCTACGGAGCCGCCATTGGAGAAGCGACACCGCCATTGTGTTAGCAACGGCGAGAGCTACGCATAGATACCAAGAGTGCGCGCTATCGGCTTCTATGTGTGGTAAGTTCCTACGAGCTTCGGTGTGAGTTTTCTTCCAACTCGTGTGTCGGAATGGAGCATGCAGCATATCTATAGAACCACAACGAGTAGAGCTACACATTGGTACCATCGGGGTCAAGTTTCGATCACCTGTATTTTTCGGCCTGTCTTCATACACGTTTACCGCACGGAGTGGTTATAGGTTGATTTTGCAGTTCAAGTCTTTAGGGTGTTGTTCTTACCTAGTGAATAGACTTCCCCTTGAGTTTGAGATTGATTCAATGATTCTAGATCCTGTTTCGTATAGCATTCGTTCGTAGTATGGATTTCAGTCACTTGCGTATTTTAGAACTTAGATTTGATTTCCTTAGTAGTGATTGTCATTAGAAGGTCGAGTAGGTGATTTGACACCCACCTAGTTGTTTCCATGCGCCTGCGGGTCAAGCTCCGTCCTCGTCTGACAAATTCTGTTGTTGGTTGAGTTCTCGCTATTTAGCTTCCGCTAGCGGCGTAACCGCCTTCACAGCCCTCTACAAATGTTGCCATGTCAGCTTGACAATGTTGGCATCTAAACGACATCACGTGCGTCACTTCGGCATTCGCTCATAGTCGTTCAACATTGGTGTACGATCAGATCGATCGCCTCTCATGTGCAAACTGTGTCTAACACGACTACTGATGACATTGTTTTCTACCGATGCCTCTGTGAACTTCACAGGTGGATGCAGTGTACACTATAAACCGCACGGGGTAGCCACCTTGTTTTGAACCCACCGTAAGCCTGGGTTCAGACGAGACGGAGGCAGAGAAAGCCGCAGGGGTGTGCATCATCCATGCGCTGCAGCGATTGGTTGAAGGTCACGCTCTTCTTTACCGGAGCCACCATTAGTTGTCCTCCCGTTTATAAATGACACGAGTGAGAGACGAGGGATCGACGACGACAGGGGCTATTGATCAACGATGCGTGCATTTTGGAGTATCAGATCGACGCAACGGGGGGGGGGGGGGGGGCAAGCTTTTAGACACGTGCCCTTGCCATGTGTGCAATGATGCGTGATAGGTGGGTACGGAGGGGGGTTCGGGGTTCGAGAGCCTCGAGCCTCGAGCGGAGGGATGGTGGGGAGCTTATTGTTTTTATCCCATGGAGATGAGATCAACCGTGGATTAAACCCCCACCGTAGATCCCTCTACTTTGGAATGTGTCTTTTATACACGCCCAACACCGATAAATTGCAAGCTTCCACCCTCCGTTCGAGCGGGATTTGCGGTCTACACAGTGACAGGGAGCGCTGGCACCTTCCATTCGCTAGCTGCGTGGTCTTCACCCATTACCACTGGCTGTCTTCTGAACTGGAGAAGCTGCGTGGTCTTCACCCATTACCACTGGCTGTCTTGTGAACTAGAGAGGCGCAGGAAGACTGCTTTGCCGCCACCTTCGTCTGAACCCGAGCGGCGATGGCGCCCACATGGAGGGGCGCCATTCGGACGGCCGGTCAGTGGCCAGACGGCGTCAAAAGTGACGGCCACGTCAGCCAGGTGGCTCGTTGAGTCGTTGCTACGAACTGCCGTAGAAGACGATGTCCTAAATCCTTAAACCCTCGTTCCTGATGTGCTACCTCCTTCCTTTGAAGCTCGTCTGCTGCAATCGGAAATGGAGGGCAGCGTCTTGAAGGCGGGGGAAGTCTCTTTTTCTTTTAGAGCAGTAGGAAAGACGAGGAAGGAGGGGAAATGGAGCAGAGGGCGCGAGAGAGCTGGTCACCGGAATTCACCCGGCGAATTTGTGGCTTCGGAAGAAGAAGCAAGCATCTGGGAGGGGCAGGTTTGCTCCAGGCAGGCAGCTCCGTTCTTGAGCAGATTGACTGTATATGTGCCATTATTACCAGCAGGGCCTGGGGATCACAAACAGAGGAAGCGCTCTCTCTTCTTCGTCTTCGCCTCACCCCTTATCACGTTTCTTGTGTCCTCAAGCAGCTGGGCCCTTCCTCTTTGTTCTCCGCCCTCAACTTCTTTACTTGGGCTGGCAAACAACGTGGCTACAGGCACAAAGTCACCACCTACAACCTCATGATTGATCTCCTTGGCCAGAGTTTTGAATTTGTGGCCATTCAGCATCTTATCAAACTCATGCGGAAGTCGGGCATTGCTTTTACAGATGTCACTTTCAACACGGTCATTTCAAGCTATGGTCGTGCAGGTATGTTGCAGGAAGCTCGGACAACCTTCGACCAAATGGCATTCTTGAAGTGCGCACCCAGCACCTTTACATACAATCTAATCCTTCACCTGCTTTTGGAAGCAAAGATGGTTGCGACTGCAAGAGAAACTTTTGCTGTTATGATACAGTCAGGTTGCTGCCCAAACAGTGCGACCCTTTCTATTGTCACACATGGCCTGTGCAAAGCGCGGCGCTACACTGCTGCCTTGACGTACTTCTCTTCCATGACTGCTGAAGGTTGCAGGCCAGATGCCATTGCTTACACTTGTCTGATTAACACCCTCTGCAAAGTTGGCAATCTTGTGGAAGCTTTTCAGCAAAAGGAAGAGATGTTGCGGCAAGGCTTCCAGCCTAACAGATATACATACAATTGTCTTCTTGCTGGATTGTGCAAGATGCAAATGATGAATCAAACAGGCAACCTTCTGCTGGAGATGGTTAATGCAGGAGACAGTCCCGACACATGGACATATAACATTCTGCTCGATGGTTTCTGTAGGCTTCGGAATGTTGATGCTGCTAAGCAGTGCTTGCGAGCTATGGTCAAGAAGGGCTGCCTGCCTGACATTGTTACCTACAATACCATGATGTCAGGTCTTTGTTCTGCAGGGCAGGATAACAGTGCATTCGAACTTAAGGCTATTATGCAGGACAAGGGCATCCCTCCTAATATCATCACTTACAATACCTTGATAAGGTATCTGTGTAAAATGAATTGCATCGACAAAGCATGGACCTTACTAGGTGAGATGTTGGACAAGGGTTGCAAGCCTTCTTCAGCAACATTCAGTTCTCTTACTGACGGCATGTGCAAAGCAGGGAGATTGCGCGAGGCCTTTGGCCTATTTTGTATTCAGCGAAACAAAGGTTTAAGAAGCTATACTTCTGTGTACAATATGCTAATGGGTGAGCTGTTCTACACGGGGGAGAACAGGAAAGCTTTGGAAGTTTGGGAAGAAATGTTAAGGAGGAACTCTCGTCCGAATCAGAACACTTACAACATTATAATAGACGGCCTCTGTATGATGGGAAAGTTTCAGCACGCTTGTACAATTTTCGTACAGTCGATAAATGCTGGTTATGCATGTGATGAGCACTTATTTAATGCTGTTGTCGACGGTCTCAGGAAGGAAGGACTTTTGCACGACCTTATCACTCTGGTCAATTGCATGGTTAGGAAGAGGATGTGCTCATGACATAGGACTTTTATCGACTTTTATACACGGTGATTCCAACAAGGAACCAATAGCAGCATGCAATATCCTGAATGAGGTATCTCCGTTTACATTATAGATATCAAAGGGGTGAAAGAATTAACAGAGTTTAATGAAATGTGAACATTGAGTAATTCCTAAGCCACCTGTTGTATGCAGATTATTCATGTAACGTGGGATGTTAGGAACAAAGTCAGCCTTTGAAAATAGATATGCAGCAGTGGTAGGCTCTCACAAGTGCGCAAGCTCATTGAAATATATATTTAGGTGAATCTTGATTAATCTTCACTAAGTTACAGGTTAATTTAAGGTGCTTTTTTTGGGTCGAAGTCAATTGTGTACTTTAGGGTGGGAAAATAACATCTTATGGAGTTTAGCAGATGAATGCATGCATTGGCTTAGGATTGCTTCTTAGGTTGTGTGAACCCCAGGATGAGTAGTGAGAGAAAGTCTTGGAGTTTGTGATTTTTGTGAAAACTATGGCAGGTTTGCCTCTTCCTGTCTCAAAGGAGCTAGATCTTGTTTACCCAATGCTTAGTAGGCTGTTTTGTACCTTTGAACTACTTTATAGGCTTGCTAGGAGGACATTCTGGTCAACATCATAATTAGCATCTGTAAGTCTGTAAAGCAGTTTGTAGAAGTATTACCAGTGCTATATTCCTTGTCTTTTTGCGCAAAGAATCTGGAAGATATGCTTAGTGCATGTCTTGAATGTTGTGTTTCCTTTTTCGAACTGCAGCAAGTTGAGAATGCTCCCTTAACTTAGCTACAATCTCAGGCTGTTTAATAAATATTAGCTGGCTTATCATATCTTGAGAGTTCATTGAAGATCCCACAATGCACCCCCCCCCCCCCCCCTCGGCCGCTTTCCCGTCCCAACACACACACACACACACACACACACACACACACACACACACACACACGAGTACTTACTTATCCAGCAGTTAAACCATATAAATAAAACTGAATTTTTCACGAGGTTACCTTTTTACCTTGATCAAAACACCTAGGTTTACCTTAAACCATCATATGGGTCGGTTTTTTTTATTAAAAAAAGGGGGGGGTGGGGGGGGGCAACCCTCCTCCTTTTCTTCTCAAGGTACCCACCCCTTAAGTAAAGATCGTGGCATTCATTTCTTTGATATCTACCCTACCCTTCTGAAACGAAGGGAATGGATCTCCCGGCTACACGGACCGCCTACAGACACGCGTCGGACGAACCACCCGATCATAGCCACCATCCGACAGCTCCCCCGTGTTGGGGCCAGCGTTCGAAGACGTAGGCGTGCACCTGTAAGTCCGAGCGTCCCATACCACCCGACCTCACCTCCTCGAGGTGACCTCGCGCACTCCTAGCCGCGCGGGCTAACCATTGGCACTCTGCCAGTGGGGGTCGATAATTGCAAATGAGGCCTTGGCCTCCCTTTTATAATAATGGCCGGCCACACTGGTCGGGATCACACTACGTCCGCCCGGACACTGGATGCCCATCCCGATGGCGTCTGGGCTAGATCTCCTCTCCTATGAGCGGGACATAACATACTTTCCCCCTTAAGAACCATTGATGTCCTCATCAATGAAGTGGGGATACTGAGCTTTCAGAGCTCTAACTGGTTTCCAAGTAGCAAACCTTTCAGATTGACCCTTCCATTTAATTAAGTAGTCGTCATAAGCCTTTTGGCGCGAATGACGGGTACAATGATCTAAAACTGCCTTTGGTTCTCGAGGAATATACTCAGTTTGCATATCTTGCCATACGTTTTCCTCGATAGGCACAACGTCTGCTTCGCCCAATTTTACTCTAAGGCGGTTGACATGAAACACTGGATGTACACTAACATCCGAAGGAAGAGCCAGTTCGTAGGTAACTTGGCCAATTTTCTTTGTGATCAAGAATCCTAAATTTTAGGAGATGCTGCCATTGTATCTTTCTAGGTCATTTGACCCCCTTTGTGCACTGCAGCCACACCCAAAACTGAAATGTAGCCTCTGTAGCAAAGGATTCCACTTTGGCTAGTCAATGACCCCACTTTGGCTAACCATAGTCTTTGTCCAACCTTAGTGCTCTTTTGCCCTCAGGCCTGGACTCCCTCTGGACAGTTCCACACTAGCTATGCAATGCAGGGCAATTAGTTTTCCCTAGGGGTGTTTCCAAAAAGTGAAAGTAAATAAATAACAAGAAAGAAATCAACAAAAAGGATACATAGTAGTCACACGCTGGTGACATACCTCCCTCTTGAAATCTCAAACGTCCTCGTTTGCATCTATGTCGTACATGCTCACAGTCAACACTGATGTATTCAACACCTGTCGACACATGTACTACACATACATGCTCATTGTCAACCCTGGTGTATTCAACACCTCGTCGACACATGTATTGCCTGCGTGTGAACCCTGTCCCAATGACATAGTGGTAGCTTCGCACTCTGCCATTGTTGCTAATTGGACTATTTTTCTTATTTTTAATGATTAATCTCTTTTTTAGGATATTTTATTATGTGCACTAAGAACTGTTAAAAGATTGTAGCTACAGGAATTGCCATCAAGAACGGATAAACTCTGATGTGTCATTTGATGGGTGACGGTAAACATCGCGAAGGAGTTTCCGTAAGTTCGGTGGAAAGGGCCGGGTTACGAGTGTCCCTGATGCGTCACATGATGGGTGCGGGTGCATCAGTAAGGAGGCATCCCGTAGGCTAAGGAGGAAATCCGAACTGAGTAAGAAAATACGCGTAAGAACGCAAGCACAAGAATAAAGATGGGTTCAATGAAGCTTTTTACGAAAAGCAGGAACAATCGCGGGAGGGCAGATGCTTTTCCGCGAGGAGTCTGTGTCTGCATTGCATCTGTGTCGTGTCCTGCACTCGGGGACGCTTGGAATGTGTTCGTGTAGCATTGTTTTCACTAACTGAGTGAGTTTTTAAAGTTTGAACAGGTTCACACTTTATTTTATAAAGTGGCCGGTCACTTTTAAGTGACCAACCCTTTTATTAATAAAATAAAGCAAGCAAGGCTCTTAAAAAGAAGCCAGCGCAGGGGGCTGAAATTGCGATCTCTCTCCTCTCTCTAGGAGCGCTAGGCTCTGCTTTTTGGGCCTCTATTCCTGCCGGGTGCAAGACCCTATAAAAGGGTAAGCCAGTGTTCCAGTTTTCAACATGCCGGAAGCAGCAAGAAGTGCTAGCGCTGAGATTCTGGAGTAGAGGCTGGCGACCGAAATTGCAAGTGCTCGCGTGACGATTGAGTACGGGGGTTGATTCTTTGAGCAAGGAGCGACAGGTATAAGGTGTTGATACGCATTGAGAATTGTTGCTTTGTGTGGTTTGTTTTGTAGGAATCTCCCGTCTTACGGGAAGGCCCTTAACGGGAAGTACGACTTCACGCCTATGTCCCTTACGGGAAAGTACGGCTTCGTGCCTAAGTCCCTTACGGGAAGGAACGGCCTTGTGCCCAAGCCCTTTACAGGAAAGCACGACCTTCGGGTCTAAGATTACAGAACGGAGGGGTTTCCTCGGGTTCTCGTGCTTGTATAAGAATTCTCCCTGAATAAAAGAATACTCTTAACGGGGGGGGTGGACCAGCCCATCTTCTGGTCCGCAATACTGTGTCGATCTTCTCCCTTCTCTCATGTTTGCAAAGTATTATAATTTTCAGATTTTCTAAGTGCTTGTGTACGCTCCCGTTTTGTGACAGTGGTATCAGAGCTCGGACTCCTCTCTTTTTGTGCAAAGAAGGACGATTCCGGGAAGAACGGGAAGAACCATGTCGGGCCAAGGGAGAAGCGTTGAAGAGGAGCTTCAACAAGTGCAAGCTCAGCTTGCGGATGTGCAACAAATCTTACTGTTGCCAGACGTCCAAAAGCTCTTGGGCGGAATGAAGAAAACGTATGGAACTGATGTAGCCAAGCATCGAGACAACACTGCTTGCGTGAGACCACAGGAGGCAAGAGAAGAAGAACGTGCCGAGGTGCACAAAGGATCTTCGGATCGGAATGAATGGCCTATTTCACGGAAAGGCCAGGAAAAAGCGCTCTCGCTGCTAGACGAGAGCAAGGACATCTCTATCTCATCTCCATCCTACTCTCCTGATTATACTTCTACTTCTAGATCATCTCGTCAGAAGAAGGAAGCCGCTACTACTGCCACTACCCTACATCAACCTAAAGATAAGCCTCGATTCAAGAAGCATGGTCGCAAGTCTCAACATCGCATGAGAGTCTTCAAATCGGGCGACAAGGACATCAAGTTCGAAACTTACAATGGACGGAGAGACATCTCCAAAGTACTGTCCTTCATCAGACAGTTTGAAGTCGCCTTTACCAATGGGCACTTCACAGAAAGATCCAAATTACACCATGTGGGGATGCACCTCTAGGAAACGGCAAGTAATTGGTGGTTAGCCAAGATTTTGGAAGGTTCTCAGGCCAGAACTTGGGAGAGCTTCAAATCTGAATTTTATGAACAATTTCTTCCACATGACTTCGAGCAGGACATACGGAAGGAATGGGACTGGCTTGCCCAGAAGGAACATGAAAGAGTAACGACTTATGTAGACAAGTATTGGTCGGTTTTTTTGAAGGTCACTCCCTTCATGAAGATTGCCGACGAGGAAAAGAAAAGAAAGTTCGAAGCGGGTCTCCAACCGCAGCTTCGAAAGAGCATGAAGGTGTATCCGCATGATACTCTTCAAAGGATGATGGAGTCAGCAATCGTTGCTGAGGATTTGCATTCAACTGGGACGCCCAAAAAAATGGAGCAAAGCACTTATCGTGCAAGACAAAGAGGGGTCTACGATGACCATGGGAGCCAAGGAAGAAAACGTCCTCCACCTAGGGACGATGATCACCCTAAGAAGGCAGAGGGCAATGGCAAGTGAACTAAGTATCTTTCTCCTACTCAACTTCAAACTTTCAGAGAGGAAGGAAGATGCTTCTACTGTGGCGAGAAAGGACATATGGAACCGGATTGCCCGCTAAAGCAACAACGGCAAGAGCAAGCCTCTACGAGGCAAGAGAAAGCAAGGAAGGAACCCGCACCACCAAGCTCGAACTCAATTCCAGATGTTCAAGGAAACACAGAAATGGAGAAAGGGAAGTGTCAACTTCTGAAGGGCTGGGGGTCTTTGAACAACGAGCGAGTACTGATTCTTTATGATCCAGGATCCACGGATAACTTCATCTCCCTGGATACTGCAGAACGTTTGTGCCTCACACCGGCTCAGCTTGGCACACCGGTTACATTTGGATCGGCATTCGAGGGGTTGACAACCAATGCAACTCCCTTGCAAGGACAGCTCAATCTTCGGATCGGCGAGTACAAGGACCGCGAATCATTTTTGATGGCACCCATCAAGGGATGTGATATCATCTCGGGTATGCCATGGCACTTCCACACGACACCTATTCCCGATTATGTGGAAAAGACCCTCACTTTTGATCATGGGGGTAAGAAAATAAAGATTCATGCTGATGCAAGAGATTGGCAGTTCCCAATTGTAAGCCATATCTCCATTAAGAAAGAAATGAAGAAGTGTGTTTCTGCTTACTTGATTTTTGCACGTGAAAAGGATAAAACTAGTAGGGACTCTCTTTGTAGTCAAGAAATTAAGCGTCTTCAATTTATTGAAAAGTACAAAGATTGTTTCATGGAAACACTCCCTGATGAACTCCCTCCGGTATGCTCGGAAGATCACCGCATAGATCTCATACCGGGTAGCTCGCCTCCCAATCAACCCCCTTATCGGGTAAGTCTTGCTCAGCAAGAGGAAATTTTGAAGCAAGTCAACGAGCTTCTAGAGAAAGGGTTAGTACGGCCAAGTGCTTCACCCTACTGCTCTCCAGTTCTACTGGTGCAGAAGAAAGATGGCACGTTTCGAATGTGCATAGACTATAGGTCTTTAAACAAGATCACGATCAAGAATCGCTTTCCGATCCCTCGGATTGATGATATACTTGATAAGTTGCAGGGTGCAAGTGTCTTTAGTCGCATAGACTTAAAGAGTGGGTATCATCAGATACGGATCGCCCCTGAGGATGTCCATAAGACTGCTTTCCGCACAACCTTTGGACTATATGAATTTTTGGTAATGCCTTTCGGCTTGACCAATGCTCCTGCGACCTTCAATCGCATGATGGACTGCATTTTCAGCCCGTATCGAGCTTTTACGGGAGTATTCTTTGACGACATACTCATCTTCTCTAAGTCAGAAGAGGAACATCGGAAGCACTTGGACTTAGTGTTTCAAGAATTGCGAAAGCATGAGTTTCATGTGAATGCAAAGAAGAGCGAGTTCTTTCTCTCAGAGATGCACTATCTCGGCCATATAGTCTCTCACAATCAAGTGAGTATGGATCCTGCCAAGATCCGAGTGGTAGAAGATTGGCCTATTCCCACTACGATACATGATGTACGTAGCTTTCTAGGATTATGTTCATATTATCGAAGGTTTGTCCGAGGATTTGCTCATGTAGCAGGACCACTTCATGATTTGACAAAGAAGAAGATTCCTTTCAGATGGGGATCGAGACAACAAGGAGCTTTTGATCGGCTCAAGTACTTGCTAAGCCATGGACCTATTTTGATAGTGCCTGACTTAAGGAAACCATTTGAGGTTCACTGCGATGCTTCAGGCGATTGCATTGGAGCAGTGTTAAACCAAGAAGGCCATGCAGTGGCTTATGAAAGCAGACGGCTTAAGGATGCAGAGTTGCATGCATCAATCTACGAAAAGAAACTCACGGCTGTGATTCACGCCTTATCCAACTGGAAGCACTATCTTCTAGGAGCGGATTTTGTGATCAAGACTGATCACCAGAGTTTGCGGTATTTTCTTACGCAAAGGAAACTATCTGAGAAGCAGATGAGATGGTCAAACTTTTTGTGTATGTTTCACTTCCAGATCCTTCACACGGCTGGGAGCAAGAATGTGGTCGCAGACGCATTGTCTAGGTGGCCAAGGGTGAACACTATCACTTCGGTGTATCACCAAGAATTAGAAGCACTACCGGATTTGTATCCAAATGATCCAGACTTCTCCACCATTTAGGGAAAGCTACATCGTGGAGAGAATGAGTTTCCCTATTCCATTTGGGACGGTTATCTCTACCACCATCAGGCCATATGTGTAGCGGAACCATTAAGAAAGAAGATCATGGATGAAGCACACGCTTCGCCTTATGCGGGTCATCGGGGTATTCTCCCTACGACCTTAGCAATGGAAATATATTTCTTTTGGCCTAGCCTTAAAGCAAACATTGATAAGTATGTCAGGGAATGCTTGGTTTGCCAAAAAGTGAAGTATGATCGGCATAAGACGCTTGGGTTGCTACAACCTTTGCCTGTGCCTAATGAACCTTGGGAAAGTATTGCCATGGACTTTATCATGGACCTCCCTAGAACTCAGACTGGAAATGACGTGATCTGGACCATTGTGGACAGGTTTAGCAAGCAAGCACACTTTATACCAGTCAAGAAAACGATCAAAGCAGTTCATATGGCTAGGGTCTTTCTAGCACAGATCTTTAAGCATCATGGAATGCCTAAGTCTATTGTGAGTGATCGAGATCCTCGCATGACAGGAAATTTTTGGCGTGCCTTGATGGATTATCTTGGTACGAAGCTGAATTTTTCATCTGCCTACCATCCTCAAACGGACGGGCAAAGTGAGATAGCCAATTCCACAGTATTGGATATGTTAAAAGCTTATGTGTCAGACCGGCAATCTGACTGGGAGAAATATTTGCCTCTTGTCGAGTATGCGTATAACAATACCATACACTCATCGACGGGGAAAGCACCTTTTGAGATTCTCTACGGTAAGCCTTTGCTTCCACCCATCCTTTTAACTAAGGATAAGATCTTTGCATCAGATGAATTTGTCCGGGATTTGGACACAGCCTACGGGCAAGTTAGGAGAGCTATTCTACGCTCTCAGGAAAAGCATAAGAAGCTGCAGACAAGCATAGAAGGAATCTAGACTTAACAATCGGACAGTTAGTCTTACTCAAGTTTGAGAAGGCAAGACTTAAGAAACAAGCGTCTCATAAGGGGAAGGTGGTAAAACTTTCTACCCGCTACTATGGGCCGTTTAAGATCACTGAGCGAGTGAATGATGTCACTTTCAGATTAGAGCTACCGCCTAATTGGAAGATCCATAATGCTTTCCATGTCAGTTTACTCCGGCCGTATGTGGGACCGCCTCCAAGCCAGCCTAGTGCTGAGGAACCTCCTGAGGTTGAGGAAACAAAAGAAATACTCCATCTGGAGTAGATAGTAAGTCATCAGGAGCGGTCTCTCAAATCCGGAAAGATAACACGAAAGTATTTGGTTAAGTTTAAGAACTATTCGAATCTAGATGCTCAGTGGATGACGCAGGAGGAATTAGCAGCTTATCCCGAGATACTGGAGGTATATGTCCAAGCACTACAGTTGAGGACAACTGTTTAGAAGCCAGAGGGATGTTGCTAATTGGACTATTTTTCTTATTTTTAATGATTAATCTCTTTTTTAGGATATTTTATTATGTGCACTAAGAACTGTTAAAAGATTGTAGCTATAGGAACTGCCATCAAGAACGGATAAACTCTGATGTGTCATTTGATGGGTGACGGTAAACATCGCAAAGGAGTTTCCGTAAGTTCGGTAGAAAGGGCCGGGTTACGAGTGCCCCTGATGCGTCACATGATGGGTGACGGGTGCATCAGTAAGGGGGCATCCCGTAGGCTAAGGAGGAAATCCGAACTGAGTAAGAAAATACGCGTAAGAACGCAAGCACAAGAATAAAGATGGGTTCAATGAAGCTTTTTACGAAAAGCAGGAACAGTCGCTTTTCCGCGAGGAGTCTGTGTCTACATTGCATCTGTGTCGTGTCCTGCACCCGGGGACGCCTGGAATGTGTTCGTGTAGCATTGTTTTCACTAACTGAGTGTAAAGTTTGAACAGGTTCACACTTTATTTTATAAAGTGGCCAGTCACTTTTAAGTGACCAACCCTTTTATTAATAAAATAAAGCAAGCAAGGCTCTTAAAAAAAAGCCAGCGCTAAAAGCTAACGCAGGGGGCTGAAATTGCGATCTCTCTCTCTCTCTCTCTCTCTCTCTCTCTCTCTCTCTCTCTCTCTCTCTCTCCTTAGGAGCGCCAGGCTCTGCTTTTTGGGCCTCTATTCCCGTCGGGTGCCAGACCCTATAAAAGGGTAAGCCAGCGTTCCAGTTTTCAACATGCCGGAAGCAGCAAGAAGTGCTAGCGCTGAGATTCTGGAGTAGAGGCTGGCGACGGAAATTGCAAGTGCTCGCGTGACGATCGAGTACGGGGGTTGATTCTCCGAGCAAGGAGCGACAGGTATAAGGTACAGCTCTAACATTCATGTAACAGGTATTTCATTTGAGCTCACTTTAAATACCATGTACATCATTTCTTTCAGAAGCCATTGTGACACTGACAATGCATGTAGCTTTGAAACTCAAGGGGTCAAGGTAGGTTGCAAATCGAAGGCTTCAAGGTAAAGTGATAACACAGCTGGTGACTCTTGCAAGTTCACCTTCTTCCATCCACTTAGCATCCATTGGTGGATAGTTTCTGAACTTTACCAAGTAACGCCTAGCAACCTTGCCTTTCACTTTCCTTTCTTTGTGTTCCAAAATCTGTTCCGGGACCAAGATCTCGTCAAGTTCCTCGACTTCCGGCTGTTCTTCAGTTGGCATATCTTCTGGCACATCACCCACATAGGGTTTGAGAAGACTCACATGAAACACTTTGTGAATCTTCCAATTGTCCGGCAATTTCAGCCTATCTGCAACATCACTGATTATGTCGCACACTTGAAAAGGTCCATAGTAACGCATGCTGAGCTTTGGAAATAGTCTTTCCTTGCCCTTCATCTTCTTTAACCTTGCCTTTTCAAAGCGTAGAAGCACCCAATCACCAAGTGAAAATACCACTTCACGACGGTGATGATCAGCTGCTTTCTTTTGCTTTGCCCGAGTCTTTTCCAAGGCCACTTTGACCTTCTTGTACATTTCATCCATGTCCTGAACATACTTATCTGCTTCAAATATCTTGTCCTTTGTATGCAGTATGGGAGGAACTTTCTTGCCACCTTCAACTATCTCGAAAGGTGCCTTGCCAGTTGATGAATGCACTGTATTATTGTATGCATACTCCACCAATGGCAAGTATTGCTCCCACTTTCCTTTATGCTCTGACACATAGCACTGCAGCAGATCTAGGACAGTAGAATTTGCCTCTTCTGACTGCCCATCTGTTTGAGGATGAAATGACGAAGAGAATTTGAGCGTTGTGCCCATATTCTCAAACAAGCCTCTCCAGAATAAACTTGTCATGCGTGGATCGCGGTCGCTAACAATCGACTATGGCATGCCATGATGCTTGAAAATATTGCTCATAAACAAGCGTGCCATCTGATTTGGCTTTATCTTCTTCCTGACAGGAATAAAATGAGCCTGCTTGCTAAATCTGCAAATGATGGTCCAAATACCATCGTTTCCTGTCTGCATTCTCGGAAGATCAAAGATAAAATCCATAGCAATACTTTCCCATGGTTTATTTGGAATAGGTAGTGGTTGCAATAACCTTGGTGCCTTTTGCCTGTCAAACTTGACCTTCTGGCAAATTAGGCATTCTCGCACAAAGGCATCCACATCTCTTCTCAATGTAGGCCAATAGAAGAATGTCTCAACCGCTTTAACTGTAGCATCGATACCACGATGCCCTGCATACGGTGGGACATGACTCTCTTCCATAACTTTGCGTCGCAATGGCTTTGTGACACACAATCTGCCATGCATCATCATGAACTAGTCTTTGAGAAGATAGTGTACATGACGGTGTCCATGCATTAGCTGCTTGAAGACCCTTGCAAAATCTTCATCATTTTCATACTGTTCCCTCATATCATCAAGTGCATGATGATAAGGAATGGACACAGCTGAAATTTGTGGCTTCCTTGACAAGGCATCAGCCACAATGTTCTTCTTGCCTTCCACATGCACAATCTGAAAATGGAACATGGACAAAATATTTGCCCATCGCATATGCTTCTCATATAACTTTGTCTGTGTCAAGAAGTATCGCAAGGTCTGATGGTCCGTTTGGACAACGAAATCTGCACCTAGTAGGTAGTGTTTCCAACTTAAGAGCGCATGAATACAACCAGTAACTCTTTCTCATAGACCTGCATGGTCATCTCTGGCCCTTGCAAAATTCTGCTCTCATAGGCTACTACCCTGCCATCTTGCATTAGCACTGCACCAATGCTATTACCACAGGCGTCACACTGGACCACAAATCATAGTTGCTCGGAACGGGAACGGGGAACGGGAAAGGGAGGGTCCGGAACGGGACGGGAACGTGGAGGAGGAGGGGACGTCGGAACGGGAATGGGGCTGGAACGGTCCACCTAAAGTAAGGATTGAATTACCTCCATTCAACTTAGTCTCAAATAAACTCCTAAACAACCCCAAAACTGCCCCCAAATTTGCTTCCTAACCTGCCCTCAAATTGCACCAAATATGTTCCCGGAACAACCCTAAATCTGCCCACTTTTTTCCCCCCAAATGCCTACTTTTACCCGTTTCTCCCCGCGTTTCGCCGTTCCACCTCATGTTTCGCCCATTCCGGAACACCGTTCCGGTTACACCCCGTTCCGGAACGACATTCCGTTCCCATCTCCGTTTCGGGAACGGGACTTGTCCGGAATGCTGTTTCGGAACGTTTGGGCTGTGTTCCGCCCGTTCCCTGTTATAGTGCCACAAATGACTTCCTAAGATCTGGCAACACAATGACTGGATCTGAAGTCATCTTTTCCTTTAAGAGATTAAAAGATGAAATCTCTTTCTGTGTCCATCTAAAGGTGACTGCCTTCTTTTGAAGAGCATGTAAAGGTGAAGCAATCTCAACGAAATTTTGGATAAACCTTCTATAATAGGAGCATAGTCCCAAGAAACTTCGGACATCGTGCACTGTCTTCAAATCTGGCCATGACTTGATCGCTTCAACTTTTGCAGGATCCATTCTGACACTATCCTTTGAGACAATGTGTCCCAGAAAGTGGATCTCTTCCAGAAAAAATTCACTTTTCTTTGTATTGATGAGCAACCTATGATTGCGTAGCTCTTTGAACACAATGGCCAAGTGATGCCTATGCTCCTCTTCATTCTTTGAGTAGACTATCATGTCATCAAAGAATGTACCAACAAACTGTTGGTGTGGACGGAAAATTTTGTCCATCATCCTATTGAACGTAGTAGGAGCATTTGTGAGACCAAAGGGCATTACTAAAAATTCGTAAAGGCCAAACGTCGTTCTAAAAGCAGTCTTGTGCACATCCTCTGATCTAATGCGGATCTGATGGTACCCACTCTTTAGATCTATCTTGCTAAACATAGCTGCTCCTTCTAATTTGTCCAGAATATCATCAATTCTAGGTATAGGGAACCTATTCTTGACGGTATTCTTGTTCAGTGCACGGTAGTCGATGCACATACGCCATGAGCCATCCTTTTTCTGCACCAACAACACTGGAGAACAGAATGGGGATGAACTGGGCTGAATCAGCCCCTTTTCTAACAGCTCCTGTACTTGGCCCATTATCTCTTTCTGTTGAGCCGCACTAACCTTGTACGGAGGCTTTTTTGGTGGGCTACTACCTGGCACCAAATCTATCACATGGTCCTCGGGTCTCTCTGGCGGTAATTGAGACGGTAATGAATCGGAAAAACAGTCACTATATTGTTGTAAAAACATTGACCTTTCTTTATCTAGCACAGATAAATTTGATTCATCACAATTTGACACTTCACGTGCAAAAACCAAGTACGCAGAAAGATGCTTTTTCATTACAGAAGTAATAGCAGAAGCTGATACAGTGGGAATAGACCCCCCTTTAAGCTTTACATCCAGAATGTGAGTCTTTCCTCTGCTCTGTAGAGTGATCTTTTTGTTGTAGGCATCCATGATTCCCTGTACACGAAATAACCAAGGAATACCTAACAACACATCACATCCGTCTTGTGGCATGATGTAAAATTCTTCAGCATCTACATAGGATTGGATATGTAGGCGCAACTTTCCAATGATGGGTGTCATAGCCTTTGTATGGCCAGGACATGCCAAACCTGCCTCTACTGTATACCCCATCTCTTCAAGTTTGATTCCCAACTTTGAAGCCAATTCTGGGGAAATGAAGTTGGCTTTGGCACTTGGATCAAAGAAGATACGCGCTGTTTGATCTCTGACCTTTCCCCATGCTCTGCAAAGCTTACATGCATCTGAATTTGGCTTGTCGCCCACCATATCTAGCACTAGACCAGCCATGGGATTCTTTCCTTTCCTGTGCTCCTTGTCTTCAGAATCAGCTGGCGTTTTCTTTGTAGGGCAATTGTAAGCAATGTGGCCAGGCTGCTCACAGATGAAGCATTTGTTTTCTGACCTCAGGACCTTCTTTTACTCTTCCGACTTGTGAGGAAAACGTCTTTTCCATTTCTTCGCTGGCCCCTTTTTTGATTCAGTCGTAGCTTTGTCTTTCCCTGCGTTGGCTGGCTCCTGAGTCACTTTAGGAACCTCCTTGGGAATATACTTCTTCGCTGAAATTTTCTTGGCTGATCCTTCCTTGACGCCAGTATTAAATTCACAATCTTCTCCCTTGAGCAAACCATTGCCAGTGTTTGCTACCTCGATGAGCTGCGTCAAAGTAGTGACTTTGGTCTTCGTGCAGTATTTTCTCAATCCTTTGGGTAGGCCACAACAGTATTTTTCAATCTGTTCTGTCAATGGCACAAACCTATAGGAAGTTACTGGAAGTAGAGCTTTCCAAAACTTCCGATTGTAGTTATCCAGATTCTTGCAAGTGGCATCATTAAGCTGGTGCCATTCTGTCATGACATCTGCTTCAAATTCATAAGATAACCATGCTGCTGCAAAAATCTGCTTGAAGTAAGTCCATGTGGACGGAGCTTGCCCTTGCAGCAATAAAGTTGTCCACCATTGTCCCGCGTTCCCTGTCAAGAAAGTGGCTGCCTTGCGGACCTTTGAAGCCTCTGTAAAGTTTCCCCCTGCATAGGCCTTGTCAAACTGCTGGAGGAATGAGAGAGCCTTCTTCCTGTCATCAAACCCTGTAAAGGTTGTGAATGTCACACCTTTGCCACCTTCTTTGTACGGAGTTGGCCTCTCCAGCGGCGTTAAGTTGTCATATGGAAGTGACTGAAACATGGGAACACCGTTAGGGTTCATTTGTGTTCCCTGATCGCAATTAAGTTGACTTGGAAATGCCATATTTGGCTGCTGATTTGTAATTCCAGCCATACCAAAATTTGCCTGTGGCATCCCAAATTGGCCCTGAGTGCTTTGAAACCCTGGTAGCATGCCCGTGATACCATACATGGGGTTAGGCATCATCGTTTGAGCACCCCCGAACACTGTTCTTGGCGTGTAAAACTGATTTCCAGGTGCATGACCAGCCATGCTCTGGAATACCGATCCACCTCCAAAATAGCCAGGGTGTACTGAAGGTGGTGGGAAGACCTGTTGCATAGCCTGTAGGTTGCTTCCCTGCCCATTAGAACTAGCTATAGGTTGCTGAAAAGTGGCTGGCTGAACTGGTACAGCTTGAAAGACTGGCATCTCAGCCACCTGTTCTTGCACCTTAGGCATAGGTTGTGGAGACTGTATGTTCTCCGTCAAGTGTACATGTGTTTCCATTGACTGTGCAGTATGAATCACCTGTGCTCGAGCCTTAACAGGCTTCTGAATACGATCCATTGACCCAACTAGTTGAGACGGAAGAGGAGGTTGCAGAAAGGCTAAAAACCTCGGGTTCTGCATTACTTGTGTGAACATAGCCACAACAGTAGCCAACTGGGTCCTGAATATATCATCATCCGTCTGTGGTGGTCTCGAAGACTCACCCACTTCATGTGTCTGTTGACCCTGTGAAGAGGAAAGCTCTTCAGTCACATCATCTGGTCTCTCAGCCATAATTGCAATTCCCTGTGTCTGGTCTATGATCCCCTGTGTCTTCAAGCCCAAACTGACCAAGGCTCACTTCTATGGGAAAAAGTGATTTAATCCCGTCGATGGAACCATGGAACCGGCCTGTTCAATCCAAAAAGGGCGGTAAACTCTAGACTTAAACCTTATTTGCTTTCACCCATTTAATTTGTCGTCCACTTTACCTGTACTTTCAAGACACAACAAAGGGGAGAGGGATACAGGTTGCTAGATTGCACGTGTATGAGTAGACCGACACCAGATTGGCCCCTAATTTAGGCACCCCTTTCGGTATTTCTTTATTGTTAACAAGAGGGAATAAACGCTGTGGTTCCCTACAAGCTGCCCCGCACAAGCTCGGTTGAATTTCAACTGTTCCAGCCCGATTTCGGCAGCATAACTGTACTAGGATCCTTCACAGTCAGTATTCCCACGCATTGAATGACTTTCCCGACGCATACGGGCACTTTGCAAAACCTGGCAAGAATCTGCAGCACGCTGAATTCTCTGTTTTCAGCCCTGAAAATGCGCTAGATCACCTGTACAGCGGTCCCCTCGCGTCCCCGAACCTCCTGGGGGTATTAGGGACCGTTTAGGGCCAAAACCCTAAACCTGCAAAAATACACAGCAGTCTGTAATTTACTGTTTCTGGCTCCGTTTCGCGTGCCGGTCATATCCGTAGCAAGTCCTCGAGCTCCCGCACCTGTAGGGCTACTTGCCCTTTGAATCGGACGAGATTTCTGGCGTGAAACCTCTCCGAATTCACCTGTACCTGCGGGGGATTAGCCGCTAGCTAATCCAGTACCTGTGCATGAGGCTCTTGCCTCGGCAATCGCGCATGAACCCACACAACTGTACATTGGTCAAATGAAAAGCCCACTAGAGGGGCATAACATACTGCCATAGGGGGGAGAGAGGGCAGTGCGTAGCGTGCAGGGCATCACTCCTGGCGCCGCACTGTACATAGGAGGGAAAGCAAGCACTCCATAGCTCTTAACCTGTGACAAAACTGAAAAATGAGCCTTCTTCCTCCTAAATTCATCGCCACTTCTTGTTGCATGAGGAAAGTGCATCAGAAGGTGCCACTTGGCGCATTTACAAGCATTTTCCCGTTTCAGGGTTGCCGCCTAAAAATCTCCCAACCGGTTGCCCAATTGACTTCACGGCAGAGTAAGAAAATGTTCTCCTTGTCATTCCGGAGGTAATGACGCAAACACATTTTCAGGTCCCAAAATAGCAGTTCCCTAAATTTTAGGAGATGTTGCCATTGTATCTTTCTAGGTCATCTGACCCCCTTTGTACACTGTAGCCACACCCAAAACTGAAATGTAGCCTATGTAGCAAAGGATTTGGCTAGTCAATGACCCCACTTTGGCTAACCATAGTCTTTGTTCAACCTTAGTGCTCTCTTGCCCTCAGGCCTGGACTCCCTCTGGACAGTTCCACACTAGCTATGCAATGTAGGGCAGTTAGATTTCCCGAGGGGTGTTTCCAAAAAGTGAAAGTAAATAAATAACAAGAAAGAAATCAACAAAAAGGATAGATAGTAGTCACACACTGGTGACACTACCAGACCAGCGTTTTCAGTAGTACTTCAGCGAACAAAACACCATCAAGATCAGCGTTTTTCCAAGCAATTACAGTCAGCCAATCAACGTTTTCTGTAAACAGCCATTAGCGTTTTTGGAACTAGCAAGCAGTCAAGCGTTTTCAGCCTTCAAGGCCACAACAGAGATAGAGGTCGTCGTCATCGGCACCACCGTTTTCGAAGCATTCAATCTCCCGCATGTGCCACTTAGCTTCGCATCTACAGTTGTACTAGATTTGTGCAATCAATAGCGTAGACCTCTCTCGCCATCAAGAGAGGGGCCCTTGGAGGATTGTTTTACAAACGCACAGTGTCTATTCACTTTGTTCGAGATCACTTGCACTCTCTCATTAAAGAACGGAAGGCTCTCCCTTCCCTAAGAAAAGGAACCTTGAGCACAGTTCGGAGCACTCATCTTGAGCAAAGTTCAACATTCATTCCGTTGCACCTTACATTGGTATCAGAGCTTTGGCAGTGTTCTGTATCACTCAAGGAAAGAATCACAAGAACCACATAATTTTTTTGCTTGTTGCGGTCGCACGTGACCCAAGTCCTCTTGGGTATGTCGATTCCTAGTCGTGTTTTTAAAAAGTGACAGGAAACCCAAGAAAGAAGGGCTTGTCCAGCCTCCCCTTGTGCCTCTTTTCACTCATTGAGAGCGGACCGTGCACTTAGCGGCCGGCCACTCGACATGAGGTGGGAAAAAGCAACCTTGGTGTGAGCGCAAGGCCCCCAAGGGGTGCACCCGCAGGAATGAGAAGAGCTTGGGTAAAGAGAAGATCCTTCTCTAACACAGATTGCAAGAAAAAGCAGAACCGCAAGAACCTCAAGAACCGCAAGACCCTCAAGAACCCCAAGACCCTCAAGAACCCCAAGAACCAAGACCCCCAAGAACCCAAGTTCCTCATGAACTTAAGAACCCAAGACCTCAAGTGTATGGTCATCACCCGAAGCGGAATGGATACTTCGCATGAGAGTGATGAGCATGAAAGTGGCGAAGAAGTATTTTCCCTACCAGGAGGTTTTTCTGACCCTCTGTAAGGTGCAGTGGAAGTGAATGTTGAACTTTGCTCAAGATGAGTGCTCCGAACTGTGCTCAAGGGTTCCTTTTACTTATGGAAGGGAGAGCCTTCCGTTCCTTTAGTGAGAGAGTGCAATGGACACAAACAAAGTGGATGAACACTGTGAATGAAGGTGCTGAGACTGAGAGATTGAAACGAACTAAGAGAAAGGATCTCCCGGCCGCACGAACCGCCTACAGATACGCATCGGACGAACCATCCGACCATAGCCACCATCCGGCAGCTCCCCCGTGCTGGGGCCAGCGTCTGAGGACGTAGTCGTGCACCTGTAAGACCGAGCGTCCCATACCACCTGGCCTCACCTCCTCGAGGTGACCTAGCGCACTCCTAGCCTCACGGGCTAACCACTGGCACTCTGCCAGTGGGGGTCGATAATTGTAAATGAGGCCTTGGCCTCCCTTTTATAATAATGGCCGACCACACTGGCCGTGTTCACACTACGTCCGCCCGGACATTGGACGCCCATCCCAACGGCATCTGGGCTAGATCCCCTCTCCTATGAGCGGGACATAACATACTTCCCCCCTTAAGAACCATTGATGTCCTCATCAATGAAGTGGGGATACTGAGCTTTCAAAGCTCTAACAGGTTCCCAAGTAGCAAACCTTTCAGATTGACCCTTCCATTTAATTAAGTACTTGTCATAAGCCTTTTGGCAAGAATGATGGGTACGATGATCCAAAACTGCTTCTGGTTCTCGAGGAATATACTCAGTTTGCATATCTTGCCATACATTTTCCTCGATAGGCACGACAACATCAGCTTCGCCCAATTTCATTTTTTAAGGCGGCTGACATGAAACACTGGATGTACAGTAACATCCGAAGGAAGAGCCAGTTTATAGGCAACTTGGCCAATTTTCTTTGTGATCAAGAACGGACCACAATATCTAGCTGAAAGTTTATAACGCTTTCCTGTTGGCATAGTCTTGGAATCCTTGGGTATCTTCAGATAAACCCATTGTCCCACATCTAGAGTCCTTGGAGATCTCTTTTGATTAGCATAAGTAGTAACTCGGTCACGAGCCGTTCTTATACTATCCTTAGCCAATTCGAGCATTTCTTGCATGTCATACAAGAAATCACGAGCTTGGTGTTCCTTGACTTTCTCTAAGCCAATAGCAATCGGGAATTTAGGCTCAAATCCATACATCAGCATGAATGGGCTAAATCCAGTAGCAGAATGCTTGCTACTATTATAGGCAAACTCTAACTGTGGAAGATACCTCTCCCAGTCAGATTGCCTATGAGAGACATAGGCTCTCAACATGTCCTCTAACGTCTGATTCATCCTCTTAGTTTGTCCGTCGGACTCAGGATGGTCAGAAGATGACATACTCAACTTCGTCTGAAGGTGAGCAAAAACATCTCGCCAAAATCGGCCAGTGAACTTAGTATCTCGATCACTGATGATATCTTCTGGGAGACCATACAGCTTATAAAGTTGATCGACAAATAAAACCGCCAACTCATGGCTTTTTACTGTCGACTTCGTTGGTATAAACTTCGCCATTTTTGTGAGTCTATCGACCACAACCCAAATAGCGTCATTGCCTCGACTAGTATTAGGCAAACCAATGATGAAATCCATGGAAATACTCTGCCACTTGGCATTTGGGATTTCCAATGGGTGTAGCAGGCCAGCTTTCCTAAGGCGCTCTGCCTTATTGACCTGACACTGAGCGCATCTCTTCACATAGCTCTCTATGTAAGAGCGCATTCTTGGCCAATAGAAATATTGCTTGACCAAAGCCAAAGTTCTTTGGATGCCTGGGTGCCCAACGCTAGGAATGTCGTGGCATTCGCGCAAAATCCTTTGTCGAATCTCATCGATTTCCGGCACGCAGACTTTACCATTTCTAAACAATAGTCCACCTCTAATGGAATATTGTCGCTGTCTCGTCTCTCCAGCATGACTCACTTGGGTCTCCGGACCACCCAAGCCTGTATGCAAGTCATGCCCCACTTCGGCCTCGCTCCATATCTTGCCAAAATGGCCATCGGAACGACATTGCCCTCGGAGAGAGAGATAGAAATCCGTCGAGATTTCAGCCATAGACAAAGCATTGACCTCAGGAATCCTGCTGAGCGGATCGGCAACTGGATTGTTGGACCCTTTTCTATAACGGATCTCAAAGTCAAACTCTTGCATAAGCTCAACCCATCTAGCCTTCTGGCCTCTGAGATCACCTTGATCACAGATATAGCGCAAGGAATGATGATCTGTCCATGCAACAAACGTAGAGCCATACAAGTAGTGCCGCCATTTCCTCAGGGCGTGGACTACGGCGTAAAGCTCTTTCTCATACGTTGGATAACGCATCTCGGCGTCAGAAAGTTTCTTACTTTCAAACGCAACAGGACGTCCATCTTGATATAATGCCGCACCAATAGCATAATCACTAGCATCCGTCTCAATCACAAATGGTTTGCTAGGATCCACAATGTGCAATATTGGCGCAGTAGTCACCAAGTGCTTTAGTGTCCGAAAGCTCTCGTCGAGACGCTCATTCCAGGCAACAAGGGGATTACCTTTACGATGAGGACCCAAAGTCTTCGGCCCTTTCACCCCTCCTTTTAAAAGTTGCGTAAGCGGAGCAACAACTTTAGAGTAATCCTTGATAAACTTGTGAAAGAATCCAGTAAAGCCTAAAAAAGACTTTACTTGGCGTAGAATGGGCCAATTTCGCACTTTATCCAACTTTTCAGGGTCAACGCGAATTCCATCACGAGTAATGGTGTGACCCAAGTACAGAAGCTCTTTCTTAAAGAATTCACATTTAGAAGCCTTAGCGTAAAGCTTCTCAGTTCTCAGTACTTCGAGAACAGTGCGTATATGCACTAGGTGCTCAGACAAACTTCGGCTGTAGATCAAGATATCATCGAGAAATACAACAACGAAGTTGCCCAAAAATGGTCTCAGCAGATCATTCATCATCTGCTGGAACGTAGGTGGAGCGTTGGTCAAACCAAAAGGCAAGACCAAAAACTCGTAGTGACCATAACGTGTATGGAAGCCTGTCTTAGGAATATCTTCCAGTTTGATCCGTATCTGGTGATAGCCTGATCACAGGTCTATCTTCGTAAAATACAACGCTCCATGGAGCCGATCTATCAGATCGTCCATGCGCGGGAGCGGATATTTGTTCTTGACAGTAAATTTATTCAACCCCTTGTAATCCACGCAGAAGCGCATAGTATTATCCTTCTTTCGAGAAAGTAGCATTGGCGCTCCCCACGGGGATTTGCTAGGCCGAACAAAACCCCTGTCGAGATAATCCTTCAGCTGTCGTTGAATCTTGTCCTCCTCGGTTTTACTAAACCGATAGGGTTGCTTTGAGAAGGGCTGATTACCAGCCACCAACTCAATGCCATGATCTACTCCTCTCAAAGGCGGCAAGCCAGGAGGTAGATCATCAGGAAAAACATCCTTGAAATCAGTCTTTCTCGGATTAAGGTTGGATTCGTCGAAATCCCCAAGTTCAACAGAAGAACATGAAACATTTTTACCAAATTCAGTGACAGAAGTACCAAGCACTAATGAACCAAACCAAGCAGAGGGTACACATTGATAAAAGTCAACATCAGAAGACTTTATTTCTGTATACATTTCCAAAGCAGTAACAACTGGTATTACAAAACCATTATTTACAGACTTCTGATTACAAAGCGACACAGATACATGAGGCATGTTCTGCTTAACAAAAACAAGAGAGTGATGTACATAGTCTATATACAACGAGTCTTGTTTATCATAAAACCATGGAATTCCTAAAATAACATCTGCTCTGTCGAGGCGCATGATGTGGAAATCCAGGTTCTCTTTGTATGCAGCCAGCTCGAGCGACAAGTCTGGAACCATCCGATTCCATACATCCGTATCCACGCCACGAGCCATCTTCACGCGATACTCATGGTCATTGTCCTGCGTCCGCAGGTTCAGTTTCTGCACCAATTTTGCATCCACAAAATTGTGTGAGCTTCCATTATCAAGGAGTACGGTCACGTCGTGACCATTGATCTTCCCGAGCAAATGGAGAAGATCGTGCTTACCAAACACTTTGGTGCTGAAAGTACAATTTGTGCATGAACTGTGCGCTAAATGATGGATTTCAACTTGAACAACATCAGAGTTACCTGAGATCTCGTGAATCTGAACCGAAGGATGGCCTTGCGGTTTTTGCATCTTTTTCTTCTTAGGGCAATCCTTGATTTGGTGACCCGTCTGGCCACATCCGAAGCAAGCCCCCTTCTTCACTGCATCAACAACTGAAGCGTTTCTGGCTTTCTTCTTTTCCTCAGAAGATCTCGGCGGTGATTTGGACTTATGCTGGAATCGGGGTCGCTTCCTTGAAGCACCCTCACCGGATTGATGGTCTGCAGTTCTTTTCTTCTCATAATTCGCTCCATTTATCAAATGGAACGTCTTGGCCTTGGCCACTGCATCCTCGACATTAGTCGGGGCTTTATCCTTAATCAAGGCCCAACGGTAATCTTCATGTAACCCCAACAAGTACATGTGCACGGCGTGTGTGGAATCCACCTTGCAGAAGGTGAGCGCCTCTTTGAAAGCTGTCGTATACTTATCAAAAGACAGAGTTTTCATCGAAAGACTCTCATACTCTTTCAAAGGGTCCATTTTTGCGAAATCCTTCTTGAATTTCACGCAAAAATCAGCCCACGTCGTAGGCTTTTCTGTCATGTCACGCCACCAGGTAAGCGCTTTACTGCGCAGATAAAGAGGAATCGTCTGAATCCTCCGTTCATCATGCTCCCCATGGAGATCAAAGTATGTGGTCCACTGGTGCAGCCAGTTATTTACAGCCAATTCCGTACACTGCTTCTCTTCACCTGAGAAATTTGTAGTCTTATACGGAATTGTGGCAGTCAGACCACCCTGTGAACGCCCAAAAGCAGCGATCTGCGTCCGCAAATGCTGGAGATGGGTTTCGCCCTCGGAAATACGCGCAGTCGTCGAGTGAGCCATATTTTCGAGAGTAGAAAGTGGGGAACTGAGCCCCTGTACGACCCCTTCGAGAGAGGCCAAGCGAAGGTTCGTCTGAACATTCGCGTTTTCCAGAGCGGTAACACGCTGGTCGAAGCTCTGGAAAGTGCTTGTAATCCATGTGTAGAGAGCATGCGTGAATGGAATTTGAATGTTACGTGGCGCGTCGTCACGTTGCGCATCCGAGCTGGAGGAATCCATGACGAAGTGCGTGAAAAGATTGGAAAATTCACGCGAAACTGAGCCTTTTCTGCACTTTTCGGTCGCGAAAAGTTGAGGTTGCGAAGAGCTCCACGCGTCGGCATGAGCGCTTGAAGATGGCGGGAGCGCGAGAGTGCGAGCGGGTGAGAGAGAGCAGGCTGGGGAGAGAAGCAGAGGCTAAAAACTCATTTCTTTGCAAACTTTAAAGTCTCTGTAAGTGAGTTATTTTAATAACTCAGGTTTCAGACCTTAACTTGAAAAAAAATCAAAGTGTCCTGGCCCTTTTTAAAATAAAAGGCCCATTTAATAAAAGTCCTAAGTGGGTTTTTAAAAAAAACCATCGCATGGAGAGAGAGGCAGCGTTAAAAAAAATCAACGCTGGGAAGAGCTGTTGCAGACGCGTGGAGGGAGGAGGAATCGCTAAGGCCTGTGGGCGCTTGTGACTAACACACGAATGGATTGTGCCCGCCCTTGCAATCCACGCGAGAGAGGCCACGTTGGCTCTCTCTCTCTCTTCGCGCAAATTCCCTCTCTCTCTCCTGGAACGTCTCCTGTAGATTGAAGAAAAGCAACACAAAGAGGTATCTCTCTCTCTCTCTCTCTCTCTCTCTCTCTCTGTGCTTTGCACAGTGAGAGTTACAGAGAGAGGAATTGGCAGAGAGAGGCAAAAATACACTATATGCTGAAATTTAATCAAGAACAGCAAATTGATGAGTAACATGCTGATTTTCATCGAAAAACCAGTAAATTCATCGGAAATCTTTCAATTCCAGCACTCCCATCTGTCAATTTGCTTATTTTTATAAAAAATCAGTAGTCGAACTGTATTATTTACCTGCAAACATGCTTCCGAGAAGAAAAGTAAGCAATTTCAGCAATTTAATCACTAAAAAATTATGCAAACACGAGGTTTTCCGACCCAAACCGTTCCGTAGGTGTGCACACGGTCCCTCGTGCAACCAAGCTGGCTCTGATACCATGAAACGAACTAAGAGAAAGGATCTCCCGGCCGCACGGACCGCCTACAGATACATGTTGGACGAACAACCCGACCATAGCCACCATCCGGCAGCTCCCCCGTGCTAAGGCCAGCGTCCGAGGACGTAGTCGTGCACCTGTAAGACCGAGCGTCCCATACCACCCGGCCTCACCTCCTCGAGGTGACCTCGTGCACTCCTAGCCTCACGGGCTAACCACTGGCACTCTGCCAGTGGGGGTCGATAACTGTAAATGAGGCCTTGGCCTCCCTTTTATAATAATGGCCGGCCACACTGGCCGAGTTCACACTACGTCCGCTCGGACACTCGACGCCCATCCCGACGGCATCTGGGCTAGATCCCCTCTCCTATGAGCGGGACATAACAGAGATAGAGAGAGAAGAATACGACACCAGAAAAGCTGTCAAACCCTTCTCCAAAGGCCCCATCTCTATCGCGAGAGTGGTCTACTTATGATTGCACAAATCTCTACAATGCTTGGACTTGCTGACGATGTCGACGAGGAGGAGGAGGAGGACGACGAAATCTGAAAGTGCTAATGGCTGAAATCTGCAAATCTTTATCTGCTGAATTCGGACTCTATGTCGATGACGATGTTGATGACGTCGGTACGACGACGACGCGCTGAAAACGCAGATGCTGAAATCTGCATTTTCCGGGCTGAAACTGCAAACTTTGCGGGATCTGATCGTGCGGCGAGGATCTGCTGCAGGAAGGTGGGATCTGCGAGGTTCGGGAGTCGTTCTGCTGTGCCTAAGTGCTGAAAACTGAAAACGCTGATGCTTCTAACTGTTCCGTCGCGAAGGATCTGCAAAACGCCAGGATGGTATGTTGATCCAAAAACGCTAGGGCTGAAAATGGTTCCTGTTGCAATAACGCTGTGAATCTGCTGTCTTTTGGGGAATCTGCTAACGCTAGGGCTGATATGCTGTCTACTGTCACCGGGAATCTGCAAGTGCAAAAATGCTGGCTGATCTGATGCAAAAACGCTAGGCCTTCTGGTGAGGGAAAACGCTAGAGTTATCGCCGGGGGGAGTCTTGCTGGGAAGTTGCCTGATGAACACCGGGTTCCTGCTGTCTCTTCTGCCAGAAAGTGCTGGCGCTAGTTTTATATATATACAAACTTAGTAAATTTGCCCTACCTAGTTTCAAACAAAAGTCACTTAAAAATAATAAGTGAAAAATGTCAAAAATAGGGAAAATAGGTTCTGTGCACTGGAAAATGCTCTTGATGGATTCTGATGGTAATGCTGATGATCATGCTGTGTGCAACCAGAGGATATGCATCTACTCTAAGCGTCTGGACATGCACGGTATGCGAACAGACTCACAAAAGTGCCAGAACACTTCCTATTCTAGACTGACTTGATTGAATTGAACCCTGGTCATGTTGTAGCTTGTCCACGGACACATAGGGTTGGATGTGTCACATGACACCCTCTCCCTTCAATTGCACTAACTCCTATGGAGGCTTTCGACAAGATAATGATGGACAGGAAGTTAGAACGCAAAGCAAGAGAAGCAGAAAGAAAGGCAGAACACACAGAAAGAATGGCAGCCATAACACGTGATCGCGAAGAGTTGTTGCGACTCTTTTCTAATGTGCAGGCACAAATTGCAAAGGATCAGGAGAAGGAGACTCTCTCAGTCTCTTCTTTTCCAAAGCATGATAATGATGAGCATGATGGTTTGAATGATAATGATGAGCATAATGATTTAGATGATAAGGATAAGCATGAAGAATTATATGACAATGACAAGCATCATGATTTGCATGAAGATGATGTGATTGTTCGCAAGGATGATGTGTTAGTTGATCCTTTCTCTAGTGAAGCTAACCTCATTGCAGATTCGATCGATCACGAAGAATCGATATTGGCTCTCGAGCCTAGGTCCAAAGAACCATCACAGGAAGTACTATGTGTTCGAATGATTAGTCAGCACGCATTGTACGAGTGTTTCATTCGTGATCGTTTCTTGTATTTTAGTCAGCGTCTTTATGGAATCCCTTTTCATAGGCATGACATATTGTACAATGAGCACGATTCACTCATGAATGAGCACGTATGTATGTGGATTACTCATGGAAAGATGAAATGTTTGCAGTTACGGAAGTCACATTCCATGTCTCTTCCTTGGCATGACACAGTATCGGAAAGAGCACAAGAAAGATTGAGCATCAAGCGTGGGCATGTCCATTGTGATTTTCCATAGTTGATTGATTTAGATGAGAAACACAAGATTCGATCTCATTGTTTGCGTGTGTTTGATGAACGGTTTGGCACTCAATCTCTTGTTTCATCTACATTGCATGCACAGTCTTTTAGGAAGATTAGATTTTTTCCATTCACTTTACATTGAATGGGTACGTTCATGTTTTTGTGTTGGACGTGGTTTTAGGAGTTTTCCTCCTTGGAGATTCTTGAAGAAGGTAGACCCTCAAGAACCCAAGTTGCTCGTGAACTGAAGAACCCAAGACTTCAGTGGATGGTCATTACCCGAAGCGGAATGGATACTTCGCATGAAGGTGGTGAGCATGGGAGTGGCGAAGAAGGTTTTCCCCACCAGGATGTTTTTCTGACCCTCCCCCTTCCCCATCTACGCCAAGGATTGCACTAACTCCTTTGGAGGCTTTCGACAAGATAATGATGGACAGAAAGTTAGAACGCGAAGCAAGGAAGTTAAAACGTAAAGCAAGAAAGGCGGCAATTGATCGTAAGTACGAAGAAAGAATGGCAGTCATAGCGTGTGAGTGCGAGTAAGCACGCTTGGAAGCCAAAGAAAGACAAGCTGAATTTGATCGCGAGAACAAAGCAAGACAAGCAGAATTTGATCGCGAGAACAAAGCAAGACAAGCAGAATTTGATCGCGAGAACAAAGCAAGAAAAGAAAAGAGCGACCAACACATGAAAGAGTTCTTACGACTCTTTTCAATTGTGCAGGTGCAGTTTGAACAGAATCAGGAGACGGAGACTCTCTCAGTCTCTTCTTCTCCTAAGCATGACACACATGATTTGAATGACAATGATAAGCATGGTGATTTGCAGGATAAAGATGATGTGATTGTTCACAAGGATGATGTGTTAGTTGATACTTTCTCTAGTGAAGCTAACCTCATTGCAGATTCGATCAATCACGACGAACCGATCTTGGTTCTCGAGCCTAGGTCCCTTAGGAAGATTCGACCACTCACGAAGAATTGATCTCGACTCTCGAGCCTAGGTCCAACGAACCCCCATAGGAAGTATTATGTGTTCGAATGATTAGTCAGCACGCATTGTTCGAGTGTTTCATTTGTGATGCTTTCTTGTATTTTAGTCAGCGTCCTTATGTGATCCCTTTTCATAGGCATGACATTGTATGATGAACACGATTCACTCATGAATGAGCACGGATGTATGCGGATTATTCATGAAAAGCCGAAATGTTTGCATTCAAGGAATTCACATGCCATAGTCGTAGAAAGGAAAGATTGAGCATCAAGCATCGGCATTTCCATTGTGTTTTGCCACAGTTGATTGATTTAGATCAGAAAGTCAAGTTTCGATTCCATTGTTTGCGTGTGTTTGATGAACGGTTTGGCACTCCGTCTCTATGTTCATCTACATTGCATGCACAATTTGTTTGAAGGAATAGTATTTTTCGAGTCACTTTACATGGAATGGGTATGTTCATGGTTCTGTGTTGGAAGTGGTTTCAAGAATTTTCAGCCTCCGAGATTCTTGAAGAAGGTAGACGCATGACTATCGACGAAGTTGGCGCATCGAAGGAGCCACAAAAGACTTTGTGTCGCTTTCGGCGTGGCCCAAAGAAGCAAGCGTTGCAGATCTTTATGAAGTTCAAGTATTGCACGACCCACACATCAGAGTCCTTCCCAGGATTCCAGACGCAGTTAGTGATCTCCCTTGACGAAGAGTCCTTCCTAGGATTCCAGACGCAGTTAGTGATCTCCCTCGACGCCATACAGTTTGGTACCAGTACCTCACTTTGAAAAGGAGGGGATGTCACGTGACACATCTAACCCTATGTGCACGTGGACAAGCTACTTCATGGCAAGGGTTTAGTTTAGTTCAGTCAGTCTAGAATAGGAAGTGATCTGGCACTTCGTAGACCGTGCATGTCCAGACACTTAGAGTAGATGCATATCCTCTGGTTGCACACAACATGATCTTCAGATTTCCATCAAAACCCATCAGTAGCATTTTTACAATGCATAGACCTATTTTCCCTATTTTAGCCATTTTTCACTTATTTATTAAGTGACTTTTGTTGGAAACTAGGTAGGGCATTTTGCTAAGTTAATATATATAGAAACCTAGCGCTAGCACTTTTTGGCGGAAGAGGCAGCAGGAACCCGGTGTTCATCAGGCAACTTCTCAGCAAGACGCCCCAATATAGAAGACCTAGCATTTTTGCAAATGCAGAGCTAGCGTTTTTTAGCAAGACAGAAGCCTGGCATTTTTGCACAGCAGAACAGCAGAACGGCAAGTCCAAAGCATTGTAGAGATTTGTGCAATCATAAGTAGACCGCTCTCGCCATAGAGAGTGAGGCCCTTGGAGGAGGGTTTGACAACTTTCTGGTGTCGTATTCTTCTCTCTCTATCTCTCAGTCTCAGCATCTTCATTCATAGTGTTTATCCACTTTGTTTGTGATCACTTGCACTCTCCCTTCCCTAAGTAAAAGGAACCTTGAGCATAGTTCGGAGTACTCTTCTTGAGCAAAGTTCAACTCTCACTTCCGCTGCACCTTACACTTCGCCTGCACATTAGAAATGAGAGATGAAGAATGAATAACTTGCTCTCCATGAGTGACAAGGGAAGAGTCACCTTTGGTATTGAAAATGAACGTATATTCCGCCTAATCAATGAGAGTGTTATGCTCACGAAACCATCGAATGCCCAAAAGCATATCACATCCTGAAAGAGGAGAGACTACAAATTTTCTGCGGAAGGACACTTATTGAACAATGAACAAAACATCAAGGCACTCTTGCGTGATGAGAGAGTCCATACCGGGGGAGAAGCCAGACACCTCGAAAGGAGATGTCTTTTGCGAACCTCCAAGCAAGCTCTTTCGACAAGAGAGTCACTAATCTAATCATGCATACTGCCTGCGTCAAACAATATGACAAAACGCTGACCCTTCACATGACCATAACACTTAATGAGAGACTCATCAATGGGAGGATCATGAGAGACTTGGGTCACACTCGTGTTCTCATTTATTGCATTGACAGAGGAAGTGGGTTCTGTGGGCTCTTTAGTTTCATTAGATTCAAGCTTAGGACATGTTCTTTTAATGTGACCCTTGATGTGACAATGAAAACAACGACCTGCCTTAGAATAAATGCTTTGTTCTTCCGACGTGATGTATCCTCCTAATCCTTTTTCTGCTTTTTCATATGGAGTGAGCTTAGGTTTAGCAATTGTGTTAGCTTTACCCTTAGGTTCATTTGGAGAGTTCTTTTTGAGAGACTATTGGAAGATTGGTTAGAAGAGTTACCGTTCTTACCATTCTTACCGTTCTTACTGTTCTGAGGGTTCTGAGAAGTCTGAGAGCTGCTTGTGGAAGTGTTGTTTTCCTTAGGCTTTCCTTGTTGTGCTTCATCTCCTGTGCAAGAGCAATCGCTACCGCCTTGTTGAGATCGATTGGGTCGAGGACTTCCACATCAAACTTGATATAGTCGTCCAACACGAGAATGAAAGTCTCCTTGCGCTCATTATCCGATTTGCGTAATTGGATGCCGAGTTGCAAAACACGATTAGAGAAAAACATAACTGGCATACCATTTTGCTTGAGATTGCGCCAATCGTCTTTCAACCGTGCTAGGTACTGTGGGGGCATAAACCGTGCTAGGTATTGTGGGGGCATAAACCGCACCTTGAGCTTGCCTTGGAAGTCGGTCCAATTGAAAGAAAGGGGCGCGCAATCCTCGGCTTCCTCTAGGTGCACGGTCAATTGTGCCTCTTGCCATGCGTGGTACCAATTAATGGCATCATCAGCAAGGTACATAGCTGCCGTCAAAACCTTGCTATTTCCTGTCTTCTTAGTTGTCGCAAAATAAGTATTAAATCGAAGCAACCAAGAATGTATAATCGTAGCATCCATCTTACCATCATACTTACTGAACGTGATCTTCTTTGTGACGGGGTTGTTGGAGTCCGAATCTCGGCTTGCGCCATGTGATGAACTACGAATATCTTTGGCTGGCTCAGACTTCGAGGTGAGAACATGTCGGATCAACTCTTGCATGCATAGTTCTTTCTGTGCCTCACGCTCTGCTTGTCTTTCTTCGGCTACTTCGCGCGCTTGCTCATGCTCGCGCTCAATTGCTGCCTTTCTTTCTTTGTCCGCTTCGCGTGCTTGCTCACGCTCACGCTCACGCTCCAAGTCGGCCTTTCTTTCTTCACGTTCTAACTTCCTTGCTTCGCGTTCTAACTTCCTGTCCATAAACATATGGTCCAAAGCCTCCATAGGAGTTAGTGTAATCCTTGACGTAGATGGGGAAGGGAGAGGGTCAAGAAAACCTCCTTGGTGGGGAAATCCTTCTTCGCTACATTCATGCTCACCACCTCCATGGGAAGTATCCATTCCACTTCGGGTGATGACGATACTCTGAGATCTTGGGTTCTTAAGTTCACGAGGAACTTGGGTTCTTGGTTCTTGGGGGTTCTTGAGGGTCTTGAGGTTCTTCTTTAGCTTGCAATCTGTGTTAGAGAAGGATCTTCTCTTCACCCGAGTTCTTCTCGTTTCTGCGGGCGCACCCCTTGGCGGCCTTGCGCTCACACCAAGGTTGCTTTTTCCCACCTCACGTCGATTGGCCAGCCGCTAAGTGCACCATCTGCTCTCAATGAGTGAAAAGAGAAACAAGGGGAGGCTGTACAAGCCCTTCTTTCTTGGGTTTCCTGTCACTCTTCAAAAACACGATTAGGAATCGACACGCCCAAGAGGTCTTGGGTTACATTCGATCGCAATAAGCAAAAAAAAATTCTGTGGTTCTTGTGGTTCTTTCCTTGAGTAATATAGAACACTATCAAAGTTCTGATACCAATGTAAGGTGCAGCGGAAGTGAATGTTGAACTTTGCTCACGATGAGTGCTCCGAACTGTGCTCAAGGTTCCTTTTACTAACCGAAGGTCTCCCTTCCGTTCTTTTAGTGTTGAACACTGTGAATGAAGGTGCATGAGACTGAGAGATAGAGAGAGAAGAATACGACACCAGAATGTTGTCAAAACCCTCCTCCGAAGGCCCCCTCTCTATGGCGAGAGCGGTCTATGATTGATTGCACAAATCTCTACAATGCTTTGGACCTGCTTGACGATGTCGACGACGAGACGGGCTGAAATCTGAAAATGCTAATGGCTGAAATCTGCAAATCTTTATCTGCTGAATCCTCACTCTATGTCGGTGACGATGTCGATGGCGACGATGCAACGGTGACGTGCTGAAAACGCAGATGCTGAAATCTGCGTTTTCCGGGCTGAATCTGCAAACTGCGCTGGATGTGAGCGTGTGGCGAGGATCTGCTGCGGGAAGGTGAGATCTACGAGGTTCGGGACTTATTCTGGGGTGTTTTGACTGCTGAAAACTGAAAACGCTGATGCCTATGAGGGTTCCGTCACTCTGCAAAATGCTGAAGTGTTATGCCGACGCAAAAACGCTAGGGCTGAAAATTGTCTGCTGCGGTGGGAAACTGCTAACGCTATGGCTGATCAATGGTCTTGATGCCAAAACGCTAGGGAGTCATGCTGTCTTGCTGCTGCTGGGGCTGATCTACAATCCAAATCACCAAGGTTGATCTGGGTGAAAAACGCTAGGCTTTGCAATGCAAAACCGCTAGGTCTTCTGCCTTGGGGGGTCTTGCTGAGAAGTTTCCTGATGAACACAAGGTTCCTGCTGCCTCTTCTGCCAGAAAGTGTTAGCGCTAGGTTTTCTTATATACTGGCTTAATGAATTTGCCCTACCTAGTTTCCAACAAAAGTCACTTAAAAATAATAAGTAAAAAATGTAAAAAATAGAGAAAATAGGTCTATGCACTGTAAAAAATGCTCCTGATGGGTTTTGATGGAAATTTGATGGTCATGTTGTGTGTAACCAAAGGATATGCATCTACTCTAAGTGTCTGGACATGCACGGTCTGCGAACGAACTCACAAAAGTGCTAGATAACTTCCTATTCTAGACTGACTAAACGGAACTGAACCCATATCATGAAGTAGCTTGTCCACGTGCACATAGGGTTAGATGTGTCACGTGAGATAAATTGCCCTACCTGCTGGCAGAAAACCCCACGACCCTAATAACTGGGAAAAATGCTAATAAATATGTCAAACTCATTGAAAATGACCTACTCCACATATTTAGTAGCAGAGAACTGGAGACTTTGATGCCGGGAAACCCTAGGAACGAGGATCTTGCCTCATGCCAGCCTATTGAGTGACCAACACCATGGAGTGCATCGTTGAGAAAGATACGTCTATCTCAGATATGGCCGGGCATAGCCACAAAATAGCCCTCCCTCCCTCCCTAAATTGCTCGTGGGAGATAGTGGAGCCACCACTGAAAAGGAATTTTAATTCTTAACACCCCTATTAGCTCTTGGAGGGGAAACAAGTCCAAGGGAGCTAGCATGAGAGGATAATGTTGCATGTGAAAGAAGTTTGGTGAAGATATCAATAAGGTTTTTTGAAGTCGGGATGTACTGAGTACTCTAGTCGGATAGAGCCATCCTTGGTCTTCTCACAAACAAAATGGTATTGTGTCTCTGTATGCTTCGTCCGGGCATGGAACACCGGATTCCTCGCAATGGCTATATGAATCAGTGTGGTTACGAAGGCTACTTTCGGAGATGGGATTTCCTATCAGACAACAATCATGTACTCTGACAACCAGAGTTGCATGTAGCACTTCAAATAGCCTTGTACTTTGTCTCTGTGGAAAATAAGGCAACCGTCCGGCTGTTTCTTGCTGCTCCATGAAACTGCTCGTGAGCCAAAAGAAAAGGTGTAACCTATAGTCGACCGTCGTCTATCTGGATCTCCATCCCAATCTGAATCACTCCATCGTTGTAGAATGATTTGGGAGTCTGTACCTCTAGCCGCATAGTGAATGCCTAATGACTTGGTCGCCTTTAAATATTGCAAAGTCCGAAGAGGCTGCTCCAAATGTGACTTGGGTTTTTGCATTAAAGTACTTAGAAGTCACACCGGGAACTGGGGTGATGAGAATCCAAATGAGAGAACCGACCAGTTTTCGATACTTTGTAGCACCTGCTACATTTGGGGGGTCATACTGTGACAACTTCTGATTGGGATCCATAGGGGTTGAGATAGGCTTGCTCTCGGTCATACCAAATGCTTCCAATAACTCTTGGATATAGTGCTCCTGAGAGAGAAAGATGCCCCCTTCTGTCTGCCATATCTCCAATCCAAGAAAGTAGTGAAGCGAGCCAAGATCTGTTATTTGAAACTCCTTAGCCAAGGTCTCCATAGTACTGTTGATGCTCAACATGGCTACTTGTAATCACAAGATCGTCCACATAGAGACAAACAAGTGTCACCAATCCTCCCTCACGGTAAATGTATAATTTGGGGCTGTAGAAGAACGTCAAAAGGAGTGTCGTAGGAAAGAGTCTATCTTCTATGTCTGCGAAATCTGGATCCTCGAAACCTAGAGGTTGCTCCACATACACCTTCTCCTCTGAGTTACCATTGAGAAATGCCGAAACAATATCCATCTAAAACACTGGCCACCCAAAGAAGGCAGCACGGGCAAAAACTATCCGAAAGGTCGCCATGCTCGCGGTCGGTGCAAAGGTTTCGTCATTTCCACGCCAGGTTTCTGTGAAAAGCCCTTGGCAACTAGCCTTGCCTTGTGCTTGTCCAAAGAACCATCAGATTTGTACTTGGTCTTGTAGACCCATTTGACACTATTCACCTTCCGCTTGGTAGGACGCGGAACCAACTCCCAAGTATTGTTCTTCTTGATGGAATCAAGTTATCTCTGCATGGCCAACTTCCACTTCGGTTGTGAAAGTGCCTCCTCAATTGTCAATCCTTGATCACTGTTGTTGGAATTAGGGTTGCAAAGAAATGCACACAGCTTGGAGAAGACGAAGGAAGCTCAAGGCACACAATAGAGAGTGTGTTACTTAGTGTGCAATGGAAAGATAGATAGCCCGAAGAGTGATGGGTGTATATACAATGTAGGGGGGAAAAAACCTCCCAGAGAGGGAAAAAATGCCCCGGCGGTCCCAGTGTGTTCGCACACATCACTACCACATGTATGGTAACAAATCCCCCCTGGACGAGAGCTAGCACATGAGTAAAGGGAAGTGCCATGCCTTGAGGACATGATCAGTCCACAAAGAGGAGTAAGCCCAAAGCTTTGCGGAAAGCTTCGAGCTTCTCACGAGACAAAGCCTTTGTGAAAAGATCTGCAAGGTTGTCCTGTATTGGCACATAAGCCAAGCTGATCTCTCCTGCTAAGAGCCTCTCCTTGACATAGTGGTAATGCACCTCAATGTGCTTTGTGCGAGCATGAAAAACTAGGTTCCTCGCAACTGCCAATGCGCTCTGACTATCAGTGCAGATAGTGTTGGCAGTGTCCTGTCCAACACCCAACTCAGTCATAAGGCGTCTGAGCCATACACACTCAACCGTAGCTGTAAGACTGCACTGTACTCAGCCTCACAACTCGAAGTGGCCACAGTAGGTTGCTTCTTGCTCAACCATGATATACATGAATTGCCAAGCATGAAACAAAAACCACTTGTGGACACTCGCGTGTCGAAACAACCCGCCCAATCTGAGGCCGAAAAAGCATGTAAGTATGGTGGCAATGATCCCCCCTTGGGATAGAACAAGCCAAGATGTAAAGTGCCACTAAGGTAGTGAAAAATCCTCTTGACAGCGTGCCAATTCTTAGACCCTGGGCTATGCATAAATCTGCTAACCTGTGAGACTGCAAATTGAATATCCAGCCTCGTGTTGCATACATAAATGAGGCATCCAACAACAGTTTGGTAAAGAGTGACATCAGCAGGATTGCTAGCATCATGTAGACTCAACTTCAAACCTGTTTCCATAGGAGTGACAATAGGTTTGCAATCCTCAAGTCCAAACTTACATAGCAATGTTTCTATGTAACTTTTCTGACACAAGGCAATACCACCATCACACTTGTTAAACTGTCTACCCAAGTAATGATGCAACAGTCCCAAATCTTTCATCTTGAAAGTAGCATTCAAATCAGCCTTGAATTCATCAATATGTCTCTCATTTGGTCTAGTGATCAGCAAATCATCTACATAAAGAACCACAATAAGAAGTACATCACCCTCACGCTTTACATACAATGTGCTTTCTGTTAGACTGTTATGAAAGCCTTGTTTGATCAAATGAGTGTCAGCTTTCTCTTACCAAGCACGAGGAGATTGCTTCAACCCATACAAAGCCTTCTTACATCTGCACACTTTGGCTTCTTGTCCGTCCTTGACAAAACTGTGAGGCTGCGTTACATAAACGTCTTGAAATATGTCACCATTCAAGAAAGCAGTAACAATGTCTGATTGATGTACATCCCAACCAAAATGAGCTGCCAATGCACATAGAAAACGCACAGTAGTCATACGACAAGTGAGAGCAAAAGTCTCTTCTTAATCTATGCCTTTTTGCTGTGCATAACCCTTTGCAACAAGTCGAGCCTTATGGCGATCGATCTCACCATCCGGCTAGCGTTTCAACTTGTAAACCCACTTCGTACCAATGGCCTTTTTGCCAGGAGGCAAATCACATAAAGTCCATGTGTCATTTTCTATAAGTGCATCATATTCTGATTGCATGGCAGCCATCCAATTTTTTGAATTCTGTGCTTCATCAGAAGATAGAGGTTCCTCACCATCATGTAAGCTAGACACAACCAAAGCATAACAATCTTATGCATAAGATGCATGGCGAGAGCCTGAACGAGTACGACTAGACAAAGGTGCATCCAATTTACTGTCTTTAATGTATGCACCAGCCATTTTGGCATACCTCTAGCCTGCTCATTTTCAGCCCTTTCCTCATCAAGTACATCATGTACATCTGCATCACTAATAGACTGATCTGTAACATTTTTAGAAACCCTAATAGGATGTACACTTGCCTCATTGGAATTTACATTCGTATTTCCACCACTGAAAAGTGGCAATAAAGTGTCAGAAATGTCTTGTGAGCTTATATTACTCTCTTTAGTACATGACAGCAAGGGCTGAACAGAATCTTTCACAAACACTACATCCTGTGAAACCAGAATATGCTTTGTTTGCGGATGATACAACCTGTAACCTAACCAACAAAAATACATTTGACAACCTTATCATCCAATTTTCTACGCTGTGTTTGTGACACCAAAGCATATGCGAAACAACCAAAAACATGCATGTGCTTAATAGAAGGCTTTCTATTATGCCATACTTCATATGGAGTAATAGAATGCAAAGCTTTCGTAGGACACCTGTTTAGTACATAAGTGGCACACATGATGGCCTCAAGCCAAAAAGAATGTGGCAAAGCTTGACTTTTGACCATACATCGTGCCATTTCCGTAAGTGACCTGTTTTTCCTCTCAGCAACACCATTTTGTTGAGGTGTATAAGGCACTGTACATTGGTGTTTTATCCCACGACTAGCCAGAAATGCATCAAATTCATCAGATATATACTCCCCCCTCGATCGGAACGGAGGGTGCCAGTAGTACATTTCAAGACATTTTCAGACATAGCCAGAAATTCTTTGAAGTACATAAAAACTTCGGCCTTCGCTTTAAGCGGAAATACGCATGCATGCCTGGAGTAATCATCAATGGAAGTCACGAAGTAAAGGTAATTGCCCAAGGACGGAGTTTGCATGGGCCCACAAACATCACTATGCACAAACTGCAACCTGTATGTTGCCCAACTGAACCATGGTTTGGAAACTTCGAACGCTGCATCTTACCCAAAATACAGCCTTCGCAAACATGTTTAATAGGTGCTTCAAGAGGTGGCAGAGAAGCAACCATATCAAATTTTTGCAAACGCAGCAAACTGGCAAAATTGAGATGACCAAAACGTGCATGCCAAAGTTTTGCATCTGAAATAGCCTTTGAACCTGCAACTACATTTGCAAAATTTTGTCGACACTTGTCATACAAAGTGAGCTTATACAGTCCACGGCACAAAAGCCAGATGCAAGAATTTCATCACCAAAACTGAGATCATGAACTGTACATCTATCATCCACAAATTTGACTACAACGGATAAGAGGCATTGTTGGCACAAGTGACTGAATTCCCATGAGGGACAGACTCGAGAGAGGTGAACAATTCATGATGTGAGGTAATGTGCTTTGTAGCACCACTGTCGAAATACCACACATGTGAATCCGCAGCAACTGACATGCATGCATCATGGACAACAGGATTGTAAGTGCACTCTGCACTAAAAGCCCATTCTGCATCAACATCACAACTTAGGACACTGCTTGATCAAGTGATCATTAGCTTTGCAATAATGGCAACGTATCTTCTTTTTGCCCTTATCACCAGAATTGCCAGACGAAGTGTTGCCAGTAGAAGCATTGGGAACAGAAGTTTTGCCACTTGCAGCAGAACCATAAGAAGTGGCTGCATTGCTGTTACCACCCTTTCTTTGAGAAGCAATAAAAGCCCGTTCAACTGTACGCTGTCTAGTCTTGTTTTTTCTGGAAAGTGACTCTTGCAACAGCAATGTGCATAATGCATCAAACTTGACAACTTCAGGATTTCCTTGGGTCATAAGTCTCCAAGTACTAGCAAAAGTCTGGTAAGACTCTGGTAAGGCATCAAGAACAGTCTGCACAAGGGAACTGTCTGAATGACTTCACTTGCAGAAATAAGTTGCTCATTGATATCCTTGACACCAGCAAGGAAAGTGTCCATATCATCTTCCTCATGCATAATGTTCGACTCCAGCTCTTTACGCAGCAAAGCAATTTTAGCCTCATTGCGACGTGCATAAAGACGAGCCAAAATATCCGAAGCCTGTTTTGTAGATTTTACTGAACAAATGTGAATGGTGCGCTTCACAGACAACGCAATCAATGCATGAGCCTGCGCATCCTTTACATCCCAACGAGATTGTTCTGCCGTAGGCAAAACAACTCTAATAGCACCAATCCTTGCAGTAAGACCTGCCACGTCCTCAACATCTCCTACATCCTCAGAACCAGGACGTACATCAATGCCCTGCACAATATTTCAGACGCCCTTTGATACAAGGACTTGTTGCATCATGTAAGTCCACATAGGGTATGTAACAAACCTGGACACTGCAAGTCAAGAATCTACCACGACAGCACCAAATAACCACTTCAAAACAGTTCACAATTCACAATTGATTCAACACTGGCCCAACGGAGTTCTGTGCCTAGAGATATTGGCCCCAAAGACTGGCGCCCCTTTCGGTATTTCTTTTTATATTAATCTGCAACTCAAAAGTACAAGCGAGCCTTCGGGTCTCACTCTCAGACTCTGCGTCCAGATGCTCACGAGCCCAAAAGGCCAATTTAAAGAATTTGCAAGGGATGCTAAAAGCAGAGCCCCAAAAGCTGAAAATCAAAAGCTTTTAAAATAAAGCAAAAGCCTGTTCTTTTCCCTCTCTCTCAAGCTCTCTCTCTTGAGCCAATTTAAAGCAAAAGAGCTCTCTAAAATAAAGCATCTTATTCCCAAAAGCTGCCCCTTCATTTGCGTAGAAAAATCAGCCTTGCCCTGCGTAGCTCAAAAGCAGAAGTGCCGTACACTGCTGCTACGTCAACAGCCCGCAAATCGCGTCGCAAATTCTGGGTATCCATACAGCTGCCACGTGTCATCCGTACGGCCAACCACGTTAGCATTTCCTGCAGCCACGCCATAATTAGGGTTAGGGTTTTTGCAGCCTTTTAGGGTTAGGGTTTTACTGCCACGTCATCACTTTGTGACATACCCCCCTCTTGAAAGCATTGTAATCACCCTTGATTACGTCTGCAAAACAGACAGGCCATAAACCGTCTAAGCAGACACTGACTGATAGTACCTACGTACTAGGAACACACATCTAGCACATGTACCAAATCGACAGTCACATCACACAACATCACAGGACATCACATGATGTTCAACATTCATTCGGATCTTAGACCATGATCTACCGGCAATGTAGCTAGCAATCGCATCTAGATTCTGTCGGGACCTCATCGATGCCCGATTGACTAACCCCTATTGCAACCATGTCTATTCAAGATCAATTAGACCAAAATGCTGCAGTCATTTCGTCTATCAGTTCGTGCACTTAAAAACAAGTCAAGAACAAGTCAGTTTCATATTTTCCGGAATTCCATTTCATAAAGTCATCCAGCAGAATACTATCAGCTCTCAGTATCTCTGAAGCTCAAAGAGACATTAGTAACTTTAGTATTCAAAAATCGAGGCATCTGTTGACAAAGGAGCGGAGTAACTCCTCTCTTGTACAAATCCACAGCACCAGATCTCCGGCGAAGCTGAATTCTGGGTTCCATTTGGAGTAGACTATGCTAAACCAAAAGCTTCAAGGTAAAGATTCACATTCCGAGGAATATCTGCTAGGTCTTCCTCCTCCATTCGCTTTGCATCCAATGCGAAGTAGGTCTTGAATTTAACCAAGAACCGTTAGTTCGCTTTACCTTCTTACTTTCTTTCTGTGCCAATGTCTGTTCTGGAAAGAGTATCTGCTCGTTTTCGTCCATTTCGGGTTGTTCATCATCAGACACACCGCCTTCAAAAGGTTTCAAGAGACGCACATGAAAAACATTGTGAATCCTAAAAGGAGATATCATTCATCTTTTCGGAAACACTGAAAAGGTCCACACTATGTCATGCTAACCTTACAAAGAAGCCGCTCCTTTCCCTTTTGTTTTCTTTCTCGGTCGTGCCTTCCCATAATGTAAGAGCACCCAATCCTTCTCCTTCAATTTCCAATCACGACAATGGCAATCTGTTGCCTTCTTCTGTCTTTCCTGCAATTTCTGCAAAGCCTTCCGGACGAAGTCCCTCAGTTCACAAAGTCCCTCGTGAACTGGTCGGCTTCAAAGAAAAGTCTTATCTTTCGCGCTAAGGAAGGGTAGAACCTTCGTAGCAAATTCAAAAATCTCAAATGGCATCTTCCCCATCAAAGAGTCAAACGTGTTTCTGTAGGCATATTCCACCAAGTAGTCTTCTGATCCAACCAAGAAGACTTCAAGAAATCGTGAACCACTGAATTAGCAATCACTGATTGCCCGTCAGTGTGCGAGTGGAACGAGAACTGCAATTGCGTGCCTATGTTCTCCCAAATAGCCGTCCGAAACAAACTCGTGAACCTGGGGTCCCTGTCGGAGACAATCGTCTCAGGCATGCCATGTAATTTGAAGACATGGGCAATAAATAATCGTGCCCACGTTGTGTTCTCGGGAGATGAAATCCATTGTAATACTTTCCTAGGGACGGGTGGGTACGGGTAAAAAAGGCTGTAACAATCCCTGTGCTTAATGCTTGTCAAACTTGACCTTCTAGCATACCAAGCAACTGTGCACAAACTTGTCCATATCCTTCTTGAGTCTCGGCCAAAAGACGTATCTCTCTACCCCTTTCAAGGTGGTAGCAATGCCGCGGTGACCCGTAAAAGGCGGATAGTGGCATTCGGTTAGAACCTTTTTCCTCAACGGCTGTGTAACGCACAACATGGTTTTCTTCATCAAGTAGCCATCTCGAATGGAATAACCCGCTACTATCTCCCCTTTCTGTATTCAACTGAATACATCTGCAAAATCTAATCTGAGGTGTATTGACCGACCATATCCTCGAAGTTCCTATGATGTATCGCGGAAATGGCCAGAACCAACGGCTTTCGGGGCAAAGTATTTGCCACCAATTTCTTCTGTCCCGGCACATGGACAATCCGGAAGTAAACCGTGACAAGAAGTTTTGGCCACCGTATCTTTTTTTTTTCAGATAGTTGCTTCCGTGACAAGAAGTAGCGTAAACTTTGATGGTCTGTAAAGACAGTAAAATTTGCTCCGAGTAGGTAGTGCCGCCACTGAGTAAGGGCATGGATAACCGCCAAAAGCTCTTTCTCATAAATCTGTACTATCATTTCCGGCCTTGAGAACAATCGGCTCTCGTAAGCAATGACATGGCCTTATTGCATTAAGACCGCACCCAGACTACGACCACAAGCATCACAATATACTTCAAAAGACTTCTGCAAGTCCGGCAAAGTCAAAACTGGTCCCGTAGTCAATTTCTCTTTCAAAGTCTGAAAGGCAGTCACCTCTGTGGGTCCCCACGAGAAAGGGACTCCTTTCTGTGTCAAGATATGCAAAGGGGAAGCAACCTCTGCAAACTTTCGAATGAACTGCCTGTAGTACGAACACAGTCCCAAGAAGCTTCTAACTTCATAGACATTCTTCAAATCGTGCCAATCACGGATAGTCTCTATCTTGGCCGGATCCATTTGCACTCCTGCTGCTGCTGACACAATGTGTCCCAAAAAGTGTATCTCTGGTAGAAAAAATTCACTTTTCTTTGCATTAATCACTAACTTGTGATCTCGTAATGCCTGAAAGACCTGAAGCAAATGATCTCTGTGTTGTGCCTCATTCTTGGAGAAAACAATGATGTTGTCAAAGAAAGTGCCAACAAATAGCTTGTACTCTCGAAAAATCTTTTCCATCATCCGGTTAAATGTCGCAGGAGCATTGGTTAAGCCAAAAGGCATCACCAAAAACTCAAATAACCCAAAAGTCGTCCGAAATGCTGTCTTGTAGGCGTCTCCCGGCGCGATTCTGATCTGATGATATCCACTCTTCAAATCAATCCTGCTAAAGCACGAGGATCCCTGTAATGTGTCGAGTATATCATCGGTCCGGTAGTCAAACCACGGCGTTGTTCTTGTGGTACCAAGGGATTTCGAGTAGAACGTCTCAACCTTCCAAGGCAATTATGTAAAACTCCGCGTGCCCCAAACACCCCTATCATTGCAAATGAAGTTTGCCAATGCTCGGTGTAATGGCAACATCCCGTCCGGGTGCCACTCGAACTACCTCCGCCTGTGGCCTCAGCCTGTCGGGCGTAATTCCAAATCGAGCCGCCATTTCACAAGGAGTTGGCCTTGGCTCCTTCGAAAGAGCTTCCTGATCTTTGCTTTTGCCCTAAAAACGGCAAATTGCACTTTCATTTACTTAATTTGGTTTAGGCTCCATGCGATGTGGTGCCAGATCTGCTTTTTATCTGCCTTTTCTGTCACGTCTCTCAGTTGCTTTAGAACTTTGTGGCCTTTCTTCATCCCGTTCATTCGGTGCCTTTCTAGGGCACTTCACGGAGATATGTCCAGTTTTCCCGCATTCAAAGCACTTCCCCTCCTTTATGTAGCGAGCCCGCTCCTGAGGAGTAAGCTTGGGTGGTGCATCCTTCTTTTCTGGGTTGCTCTTTCTCTTTCTACTTTCATTTGTCGAAGTCTGTTCAACTCTTTGTGTCATGATCTCATCGGTGGGGTAAGTCAGACTGCCAGAGTGGATGGCAAAATCCCGTTTCGCATGACTCATCAACTCCTGAACAGAAGCTGACTTTTGTTCCAAGCAGCGATCTCGGATCTCTGTAGGTAGACCCAAGGTGAACCGCTCAATCTGTTCTTGAACGAGATCTTCTTAAATGAAGAGGCGGGTAGAAAAGAGCTCCAAAATCTCTCGCAATAAGCGTCCATTGTATCTTTCTTGGTCATCCGAAGATGGTTCCAAGCAGTTCGTATATCACGTTCATACTCTTGAGTCAACCTAGAAGAAATAAAAAGCCTCTTGAATTTCAGCCATTTAACTGGCGCAGTCTTGCTTAATATAAGCGTGGACCACCAAGTTCGAGCATTCCCCTTAAAGTAAGAGGCAGCTCTCCGAATCTTAAGAGTGCTCTGAGTAACGCCCTCCCGCGAAAGCGATGTCAAACTACTGTACAAAAGACAAAGCCTTTGAAGCATCTCTATAACCAGAAAACGTGTCAAATCTAATTGACTGTCCACCTTCCTTAAACTCTCGAACTTTCTTGCTTTTGTCTTCTAGAAAGTCATACTGGTTGGCTTTGTAAAAATTCTTCTTCTTTGCATAAAAGTTGCTATCGTCAGAGTTTGAACTGTCTGTAGACGAGTCCTCTGTAGAACTGTCACTCACGGGACGAGATGTAGACTTCTTTGCCTTTTTTTTTCTTGCCCTTTTCGAAGGGTTGTTTCTTGCTTCGCTTTTTTCCTTTGCGGTCTTCTTCGCTCGAGTCAGATGAGCTAGAAGAGCTGTCAGAAGAAGAAGAAGAACTGGGTACTTCTTGAAATCAAACATGCTTCTTCTGTTTCTTTGCCTTTTCAAATGTCGACTGACGACCCAAATAACCCTCTCGACGCTCCGTCCGAGTAGGCCGAGGTGGGCCATACTCCTTGCCGAAATCTTCGTTGTGATCCCTTCCCGCATCTCCGGATATAGAGGGAGTCGATTGATCCTTGCGTGAAGCCATAGGTGCCGGGGAAAGAAAATTTGGGATCGGATTTCCCGTAAAAGAGAAATCGGCCGTGCTGTGATACCATAAACAAACTTGGACACTCCAAGTCAAGAATCTACCACGACAGCACCAAATAACCACTTCAAGACAGTTCACAGTTCACAATTGATTCAACACTGGCCCGACAGAGTTCCGTGCCTAGAGATATTGGCCCCAAAGACTGGCGCCCCTTTCGGTATTTCTTTTTATATTAATCTGCAACTCAAAGTACAAGCGAGTCTTCGGGTCTCACTCTCAGACTCTGCGTCCAGATGCTCACAAGCCCAAAAGGCCAATTTAAAGAATTTGCAAGGGATGCTAAAAGCAGAGCCCCAAAAGCTGAAAATCAAAAGCTTTTAAAATAAAGCAAAAGCCTGTTCTTTTCCCTCTCTCTCAAGCTCTCTCTCTTGAGCCAATTTAAAGCAAAAGAGCTCTCTAGAATAAAGCATCTTATTCCCAAAAGCTGCCCTTTCATTTGCAAAGAAAAATCAGCCTTGCCATGCGTAGCTCAAAAGCAAAAGTGCCATAGCTGCTGCCACGTCAGCAGCTCGCAAATCGCGCCGCAAATTCCGGATATCCGTACAACTGCCACGTGTCATCCGTACGGCCAGCCCCGTCAGCATTTCCCGCAGCCACGCCAGAATTAGGGTTAGGGTTTTTGCAGCCTTTTAGGGTTAGGATTTCACTGCCACGTCATCACTTTGTGATAGGGTAATTGTCGCCATTCAATCTGTCCTCAACAACAAACATCTTGAACACATCTGTGTTGTTGTTAGCCATGGTAAATGCTGCACCTGACGTGAAAACTGCCCAAAAAGAGAAGAAACGAAGTGGGAACAACACGTGCTATATAGCACAAACCATAGAAGACTGTAAGGCGCCTGTTATGCAGAAAACGGCACCGACAAATTCTGCACAAAATGACGAAATAGCCTGTGCAGTACTGCCGCACTGGAAACGGAGGCCGAAATGAGTTCGAGTCAGAAATCTGAACAGACTCAGCTCTACGATCTCCCCCGAAATTTTTGTCGACCTGCAAACGCTCGTTAAAGCTCACTGAAATCGGAGAAAATGAGCAGGCGTGTGCTAGAGCTGCTGGCGACTAAGCCCGGGAGGACGCAACCTGCTCTGATATCAATTGTTGGAATTAGGGTTGCAGAGAAACGTACACAGCTTGGAGAAGACGAAGGAATCTCAAGGCACACAATAGAGAGTGGAGTGATGGGCGTATATACAATGCACGGGGGATAAAACCTCCTAAAGAGGGAAAAAATGCACCGGCGGTCCTAGTGTGTTCGCACATATCACTACCACATGTATATGGTAACAACTGTCAACATCAAAGCATAGTTCACTTGTAATAAAGTCCCATCTGCCTCAACAATTCAAAGTTACTGAGATTGTCGTATAGTAACGGCTTCAGGGCAATCGGGTGGAAAATTTGAAGTCGCTTCATCTCGCAAGGTCTCCAATAGCCACTTCGGTAACTTGTCCGAATTGCTCCTTGTGGGAAGAGCTACTAGTATATTTGGCTCTCACTCTGCACTATGATGAGAACCACTATCAATCTGCATTATCTAAAATGGGTGCATACTCCTCCAAAGCCTGAGGGACAGGGGTAGGAGGAGAGGGTTCATCAAGAGGCAAGACAGAATCTGGGTCTCCTGTAAAAAACTGCTGATGTGTCAAAGCCCTGAAGAATGGAGCCAACTTACAGATGCCGGCCGAGGGGCCTAAACCCTAAAAAGAACAAGTAACAGAAGAAGAAGTCCTACCAACTTATGGGGACCTGTCTGATGGAGCCCCATTCGACATAAAGGAAATAAAGCAAGACTCACACACACACACACACACACACACACACACACACACACACACACAAAAGAACTTGCGAAGTAGGCTGATGATGTGGCAGATATCCGAAAATCACACTAGTTGATGATGTGGCAGAACTGTACGGATTTCCGCTTTTTACACTGGCGGTGCTGACGTGACAAGACTGTACGGATTTCGGTAAAATGCACTGACAACTTTTTGGCTTTGCTTTTGGACCAGATGCTTTTGAGTTTGAAGGCTTTTCACTGTAATTGCTTTTTAGGCCAAGGGCCTTTAAATATGAGGTTAGGTCTCATTCTCTGGCATGCTTCCTAGAGAAGGTGCAGAGTTTGGAGTACTGGCTTGTACTGCGTTGATGCATTATAAAGAAATACCGAAAGGGGTGCCAAGGTTCGGGGCCAATACTCTCTGGGGTGGAATTTCACCACTCCGTGTCGTCGCGTGTTGTCTCTCTCTCTCTCTCTCTCTCTCTCTCTCTCTCTCTCTTTCAGTTTTAGTTGTTATTGAAGTGCTAAAAGTCTGTTCACTGTGTTCTTTTCTATTGGCACGTGGTGCCTGTCTTGTGACAAAGGTATCAAAGCATCAGGCGTGTGTTTTTCTGAAAGCATACCGGTCCTACAAAAGAGCAAATAGAGCTATTGGAATTTTATTTGAGGTATCTTCGGCCTCCGACCCCGGACTTATTAGCCACTCCCACCCTTACTTCATCGCGCATTGAACGCGCTTCCGCCTTCACCGCTCGTGTCTTACAAGGCATAAGCCATTAAGATCACTTGCAAGAGAAGGATCCAAGATTTGTTTCAGTTGCTGTTCTTCTCAGAGACAATACCATGCAGATGTTAATAGCTACCAAGCAGCATACTCCCAAGTACTTTGCAAGCTTTCAAGAAAAATTTTGCCTGAAGTTATATGGTTTCTGACATCTTCCTTCAGAGTGCAACTTCTGGCAGAGTGGGGTATCCTGAAATGCTTCCCATGGAAATCCTAGCAGATTATAGCTTGAGATTTATCGACATCTCTCAGTAGATGTCTCTTCACGAGCGGATGACCTTGGAGGTCCCGTGCGATTGCTACCTTGGGTCCTGGGACTACCATCACCGTCAAAGAAACACTGTTTGTCCAAGAGCTGATGGACCATGCTATGCTCGGCTACGACCCTATGGAATGAACCTAACCCTAATTTTTTGATCCAGGTTTCATGATGGAAAGTCAGTCGACTTTTTGAGCCCGGCTGATGTTGAGATTGCTTTTTAAGTTTGAGTTTTGTTTGAACTTGTTTGGTGATCCTGTTTGGAATGTGTTTGAAATGGATGGTATATGTTTTGAACCTGTCTTGGTGCCGATTTGAAATGTTTGACTCTGGTTTTAATACTGGTTTCATTGATTGGTGATTTTACTCCCGGGTGGACAAGTGAGAAATACTGTTTTGGTATTGTTTGAACCTCGGAACGACGCAAGCCGATGCCTGGGGAGCGTTTGGTTGTATGCTTGTAAAATAATTGTTGTTGTGACTCCTGTCCCGGACCTGGATGGTTATGTGGGAGGAGTATTAAGAAGTCTGAGCAGTGGTTACTCTCAGCACCTCCAAACGATGCAAGCTGCGGTCTGGAGGGCGTTTGGTTGTAAAAGGTCTCTATATCTCCCAGCCCGGACCTTTTTAGGTTATGCGGGAGGATTGATGAGGGAGTCGTTGAATATCTCTCGGCCCCGGACCTTGTTAGGTTATGCGGGAGGAGTGTTCATTGGCGACTTTATGTTTCTATGTCTTGTAACATGCATATGCGAGCATTTGTGTTGCATTGTGATGTGCCAACTATTGAATATTCCTAATTGGATGAGATTGCTTGGGTATGTAATTTTAGTGCATCAAGACACTCGTGGAAGATCAGTGCGGTTTGGGTGTGATGGCTAATTTTACTACGCCGGAATATCAAGAGTTCCGATGTGGACGAAAGGAGAAGGTAACTCCTTGATCAAAAGAGCCGAAAGGAGAAGCTAACTCCTTAACAAAAAGAGCAAACTAAATGTCCCTCGAAATGACCCTCGAGAATTTTTGAGCTAACTAAAGTTGTTTTACAGTTATGGTGTAAATTGCGGACGATCACTCTCTTTCAAGAAGGGAGGGGCCTAGACCCTAAAAAGAACAAGTAACAGAAGAAGAAGTCCTACCAACTTATGGGGACCCCGTTCGATGGGGCCCCAAGTGACATAAAGGAAATAAAGCAGGACTCACACACACACACACAGAAGAACTTGCGAAGCAGGCGAATGATGTGGCATATTTCCAAAATCATGTTGGCTGATGACGTGGCAGAACTGTACGGATTTCCGCTTTTCACAATGGCGGTGCTGACGTGGCAGGATTGTACGGATTTCCATAAATTGCACTGGCAGCTTTTTGGCTTTGCATTTGGACTAGATGCTTTTGAGTTCGAAGGCTTTTCAGTGTAATTGCTTTTTAGGTCAAGTGCCTTTAAATATGAGGTTAGGGCTCATTCTCTGGCATGCTTCCTGGAGAAGGTGCAGAGTCTGGAGTGCCGGCTTGTACTGTGTTGATGCAATATAAAGAAATACCGAAAGGGGCGCCCAGGTTCGGGGCCAATATTCTCTGGGGTGGAATTTTGCCACTCCGTGTCGCGTGTCGTCTCTCTCTCTCTCTCTTTCAGTTTCAGTTGTTATTGAAGTGCTAAAAGTCTGTTCAAGCTGTTCTTTTTTATTGGCACGTGGTGCCCGTCTTGTGACATCTCCAAGTATCGGCAAATCAGGGGTTGTCGTGGAAGACTCGGGAGCGGAAGCCACCTCTGAAGGTAAAAACTTGTCGAAGACAATATCATGGTTGAGTGACATCCTTCTTCTTTGGATCATAAAGTCGAAATATCCCTCAGAAAGAGTATTGTAGCTGACAAAAAAATATTCTTCTGGACTTGGGGTCAAACTTCCCCCTCTGCTCCTTCTGTACATGGACATATGCATCGCTCTCAAACCAAAGATCCGAAAATGGGAGACGTCCGGCTTCTTACCAAAATCAGCTTCGAACAGGGTCTTCCCTAGAACTGAAGAGGTTGAAGATCGGTTTATGGTATGAACTTCTGTTGCAACTGCCTCCGCCTATAAAGACTTTGGCAAGTCTCGATGCTCAAGCATGGTCCGTGCCATTTCTACCATTGTCCTACTCTTCTGCTCCACAACTCCATTCTTTGAGGGGGATACGGTATTTGCAAGCTCTTGCTTGATGCCATTGTCCACACAAAACTGACTAAATGCTTTGGAGGTAAACTCCCCACCTTTGTCCGATCGAATAGTCTTGAACACTTGCAAATCTTGATGCCGATGCTGGACAACAATGAAGCACTCGATGACGGCGAGGGAATGGCCGAGGTGAGGGCTCAATGGGCTGCCGAAGTACTGGACCGCATCTGTCGTGGACTAACGCTCGCAGATCTCACACCACACCGGCGGCGATGGGCTGAAAACTGAAAACATTGGCCTGATCTGCTGCAATTGTTGGCGCTAGGGCTGGAATCTGTGAATGCTGGCTGATCTGCCCCTAAACGCTTGGGGGAAATGCAAGCTGAAAACGCTGGCTGAGCTCTGCTTTTTAAAAGCACTTCCTCTACTTGACTGAAAACGCTGGGCTGAAGGTCCCTTATATAGGTGAGGGTTAGGCCTTATAAATTTCATTAGACCTGGGTAGGGCGAGTGTCCACCAGGTTTTCGAACAAATAAATCAATAAATTGATTTATCTTGAAAATGAACAGGGGTATCCAAACTGGGTGAAACTGTCGCACATCTCATCATCCGGAAATCCGATCGACACGGGGCATGGCTCGTTGGATTCCTCTAGAGATACTTAAATGGGATACACTTTGGAGTATGTGTAAATGTCCCATAGAGCTAACAACCAAGTGCCAAGACAATGAATTATGAGAGTAGAGAGGGGGCTTGAGCCTCGAACAATGAAGGTTGAGGAGGCCAAGCTTGAGGCCCTCCTTTTGTAAGCTATGGGGGACTCCGAAAGTGGCCCTAGAGGAGCCCAAAAGCTATGGTGAAAATGGCCCATGAAAATGGCCCTAAATGGGTGCTAGGATATTCCCAAAAAATGTGCTGCCCTTTTTTGTCAAAAAAAAAAAGGTTGGCTGTTCCCTGTCCCGTTACAAACAGCTGTCCATTCCAAACGCCATTCGGAACGGCGTCCCCTCTAATCCTACCATTTAAGCCATCCATCCCTTCCATTGCGGACCCGTCCGATTCGGGGAATGGCCGTTCCCCGTTCCCCATTCCCTTGTTTCTATGGGCTTGATAGCTCGAGGGAAAAGGTAGTCACACAAATGGCTACTCTAGTGGTACTTCCCTTTGAAGAATGACCATCGAGTGTCTCACATTACATAGCTTCTCTTTGTTGCTGAAGATAATTAGCAGGTGATATTGTGAAACTTTGTGTATAGGTTTCGTGTAACCATCATGACAAGTGGTTGGCTGCTTTCAAATGAAAAATAACAGACGTAAAATCAGGTGTAGGGGGTATCATCAACTTGATTAGCTAGGCTCCGAGGCTGATAAAAAGGGCATATATAAAGTTTACTTTGGGCATGAAAATTATACAGAGCTTATTCGAGGCCCGGGGTTTTGGGGGGGGGGGGGGGGGGGGGGGGGTGTTGAGCAGGGATGGGGAAGAGCCCATTCTTTGATCCCCAAGCTAGCGTTGATGCTAGTCTTCTCTGTGTCTGGCTCTGATTGAGTGATTTGTGTTCAAGAATCAGTATTTTAATATTTTTGTGGGCCCTTGCTTTGTGACATCAAAAAGGAGGAATATTAGGAACAAAAAGGTCATCTACAAGGCATCCTGCCTTACATAGTTTGTGCAAATATTTTCAGCTTCTCTTTGTTGTTGAAGATGATGAGCAGTTGATATCGTGAAATTTTGCCTACAGGTTAAATGATCAATTTGAGGGGGCTCTTGGTTTGGGGGGAGGTAGCGGTGAAAAGGGCGGGGGAAGTAATGGTGCTCTGCGGTCCTGTATTAAAGCTGCAAGTTTCTTTTGGTGTAGATCCCTTACAAGCTACAACAGAGATGGACATTGTGTCCCAGGAGACATATTATACAGCGCTGCTCCATGGGAACTGCATGAGGAGGCAGAGATTTGGTTTTGGACCTAAGCTTTTCTCAATCAATGTAAGGTTGAATGAGAGGTTGCTGTCAATGGATGGCAGTGCTGCACCATTGGCCAGTTTCTGAGTTGGAAGAAATGAGCACAGATGCCTGTACTAAGAGAACTGCATAGTTGGGCGGGTTTTGCTTGCAATTCTTGAAATTAACCCTAGCCTTTTGTTATCATAATCGACCTAAGTGGTGATCACCCTCCAGAAGATAGCAATGCCATCCTACATGCTACAACCATTTAGGCCATCAGACCGATTTCATAATGATTCAAAAGCAGGTGTCTTTGAGATGTGCGATGTTGACAGGTACGCGGTCTCCTCATATGCTTTTATCTAATCAACTATGGCCATTCGAGCTTTGATTACCAGAAAAACAGTCGGCTCTTTCGTGCTTGGAATTCCTACTCCATCGAAATGCACCACAAGGGGTTCCCTTTGTTGTATTAGTATTCTCTGCTTGGCTAAAATAGCCAAAAAAGGGGTTGGTTTTTTGTACTAATTATTCTTGGTGTATGCTTCATTGCTCCATATCTGGTTCTATCATTGTGACCCCTACACACGGAGATGATCAGGTTATGTAGTGAGATGCATGCTCCATTTTGAACAATGTCTGGAGTGGAAATCATGGTTTGCAGAAAGTTTACGCAATCCTGTCATGTCAGGAACTGGAATATCAAACTATTCTCAATGAGATTGGCGGCGTTTTCAACTGATATAAAGTTTCAATGGCAGTGCACGGTTTAGAATTTACATAGCCTTTAATGTTAATGACCGTGCATTCTTCGGCCCTATATCGCTTATCACATTCCATTGTGAACCATCTACATTTACCAAAGGAAAGCTTAATGCAGTCAAATCATCTTTTATGAATATAGAATTGCTTCCAACAAGTCAGCAGTAAACTGCATGTAAAGCTACTACACAAAATATTTAATGTGGAGGCTTGTTTCTGCGAACGTCTTTTTCATGTTCGAAACATTGGAAAAGCTTCGACTGCTTGTGTGCTTTGGCAATGCCTTTGTTACCACTAATCTTAATGTTCCTCTGTCTTTTGGGTAAAGATTGTTATCTTCTTGTAGTTACTCTTAGAGCCTCCTCAATTCTCTCTTACAATGTGGCAGTATATTCTATTTGAAGTGAAGAAGATCATGTTGATTTGGTCAAAACTGGGTTTCGGTAGAATGGATTTTGGCATTAGTTGAGCCGTGTTTCAGACAGCTTGATTACTTAAAAATCGTTTTTGTCTAGGTTGTTTGTAAAATGACCTTTGAGACAGCTAAAACATTGTCATATGATCCAAATGTCTACTGCAAAAGACTTACGGTTAAAATGCAAGAAACGTAGAGCTTGCTGATAGCATATCTTCCAACATTCGATCTTTTGACTAAGCTCTCTCCTACCATCACATAAACTCGCTCAGGGGGTGCCACGTCTTCGAATGAATCTCCTCTTTGAAGAACCTAGTAGGTAGGGCCTGGGTAAATGATTTTATGGAGCCCGTTTTGAATTGTTTTTACCCCTTAAGAGGAAGGTCAAAGCTGTATTTTGAGAAAAAAATTCTACATGAATCGGAATCTTTCAATTATAAGATTTAAAATTTGGGGTTGATCTCAAATACTTCACAAAAAATTGAAGCAGCCATGTTTTCATTTGAGTAGGTTTTGGAGTAAGTCTTGCTCATAGGAGTTGCTCCATGCCTCTCAATATTCGCTCGGATGTGGTGATGTTAAATCTATCCTTCATGACAAGGGTAGGAAGACTTGCTTATCTCTGAAGATTTTTCTAGCCTTTGAATGAGTCCTTAGTGAAAGTGTGTCGACCTTCATAAATATTGCATGTCAGTAGGAATTAGGGTTGCAGGAAAACACAGCTTGGACAAGACGAAGGAAGCTCAAGGCACACAACAATGAGTATATAACTTAGTGTGCAATGGAAAGATAAGATAGCCCTAGAGTGATGGGCGTGCACGGTGGAAAAAACCTCTTAGTGAGGGAAAAAATGCCCCGGCGGTTCTAAGTGTGTTCACAGACATCACTACCACATGTATATGGTAACAGATCTTTCTTGAGAGATGCGGTGAACGAGAGCTGACACCCAGAGTATAAGGAAGTGTCATGTCTCGAGCAATGTTGAGCAGGTTGTTAGTTTTGTTAGTGTTGCAGTGTGCAATGTTAATTAGTTCTGCTAGGCGTGTTAATTAGTGTTGCAGTGTGCAGTGTAGCTAGCTATGACAGAGCTGCAAGGTGCAGCTGCGCATGTTAGACAGATTGTGCGCGTGAGCTCGACGTCCACTTAGCACAACCTTATCCACAAAAAGATTTTTTGAAAAAGAAGTAGAATTTAAAAAAAAAAAAAAAAAAAAGAAGAAAATCACTCGAAAAGAAAACAAAAAAAAAGAGCTTATATTTAAAGGAAGAGATTGGGATTCAAGTCTAAGCCCAAGCCCAGGCCTCAGTTATCAGTCTTATAATATATTATAGACACTATTATATATATATATATAGACTATCCCCTCAAGAGGAAGGGACGGCATGTGGGATAAGTCCTTTAAGTCCTCAACCCTTCCCTTCATACTTACACCCTTGGATTTATTAATTTTAATCTTCTTCTTGACTAGAAAAAGACTGTTTTTAGGATTTTGAGGGCCTTAAGTAACCGAATCGGGGGCTGTAAAGCACGGCATGTCTAACCAAGACGCTTGTTTTGAGCTATCACATGTCATATTCCGTGGCTTGCTTAAAAAAAAAGAACAAAAATACAAAAAATTGAGAGTAAATTTAGGTTGCAAAACACTTAAGAAACTAGGTGAGCAGCCTTCACAAGCACTCACCAACACTTCTAGGGTGTTGAGGTCACATGCACCTATGCCCTGGTTGTGTGCTAGAGGACGATCATATAGAGAGTGTCTTAGTTTACGAAGACACCCATTATTCCTCCACATTATGCTCTAGGCTCTCAATGGGAACCAAGATAGTACCACTAAGGACCCATATATTGCATTTAATGACTCTTCCTCTGACTACAACTTCATGGAAGGTTATCCGACGCTCAATCCCGATAGTTCAAGCCGCTTGAAAGAGACTTTTAGTAGAGCCACTCACTCCGAACATGGAGCTAACGATGTAAATGAAGGGAGTGGGAAAGTAAATTCACTATTCATGACCAATGTAGACCCCATGCTCATGGAAAGTGTGTATGTGAATACTCCATTCATTGCACTCCCTGATTCTTCAGAGCTATTCCCCTCCGAGGTTATATTACCTGATGATAGAAGCTTTGCCGAAATGCAAGAGGTTGAGCGATATATCCTTGCAGCTAGGGAAAAGAAAATCGAAAGTTTATGCAAGGCAAAGCAACGGAGACAGCTAAAGGCGAAGGCCCCTATGCAACCTCAATGTTAGTCGAACAATCGAGTGCTCCTAAATTAGCAACCACTAAAGGTAAAACCATAGAGATCCACATTGCATCTAGTTCAATGGACACCTCTAGCACCTCAATCCTAGATGGAACGGTTCTAAATAAAAATTGGGAGTATGAACTACAAACGAAGACTTTAAATGACCTTACACATGTCACACCTATCACATAGGTTGGTTAGATGTCCTGCAATCCACATCGGGTGCTACTAGCGTAGAGGATAGGGCTTTTGAGTTGGAGAGGTAGAACAGAGGGATCCACATGCTTTCAACGAGTCTCATGAGATTCTTGGATATAGGGAAGGCTAAGCAACCAACTTTATCACAAATGGAGACTCCCTCGCTAAGCCCGATGGATCCTCCATATGTTGTTTTGCTACGGGCCTGAGTACAATCTAAGCCCACAAATGATAGCTTTAACTTTCCAAGTTTAACTCATCTTTCTCTTGATAACACCACGGCTACCATGCCTACCCCCAAGTGTGTATCAATCATATGCACCCATGGGTCCTCGTGCTCATGTAGATGCACTCTAGTACACATGTATCGACATCCATAATTTTTTCATAACATTATGGCAAAGCGGAGAGTCCTGCCTCATGAGGAGTATGCATCTAATACACGTTAATAACCATACGTTTCCATAACAAGGTGTGGAGTGGAGAGTCCTGCCCTATTCAGGCATTGGAGCTCTAACATGTGTTAGAACGTTTGCCATTCCAATTCAGTTCAACCCATAAGATCCTTGTCATAACAATGGACAATGTCTCAAGTAGTGTGCTAGGATAAATTTCAAATCACTAGAATGAAAATAGTGTTGCTCATGTATGAAGCTTGTTAATACAATGTGCAGATGATAATGAGAGTTGTTAAGGTTAATCAACACACAAGTTAGTCATCTAATATTACATAGAAAGAGCTTTCTAACCAGGGGTAATTGAAATGATTTTGCTATTATAAAAATGTATTAAGAAATTGCATACCGTAAGATTCGCTGATATGATAGCATTGTACTTTGCGTTACCTGCAAAAGCATTTCTCAAAGACAAAGCACTAAAAAACAATGTCTTGTTAAATGTAAGAAGACGTTAATAACTGCACAGCAAATGCATTAACATTTTAAACGCAATGAAGGAGAATACAAGGCGGTTTGCAAGATTGGGATGACCAATGGATAACGGTCGTCAAATACGTGAGGCCACACTCAATGAATAAATGTTAGGATAGGTCAAAAGCAGGTCTCCTGCTTTTGACCTATCCAGATCGCAGCGGATCTAAACAAGGGAAAACACGAAGACCCAAGATGAGTGATTCTCAGGTTTGTTTTCGTTGGCCAACGAAGGCAGATTTGTTAAGAACAAGTCGAAGTTCTTCCAGAACTACACAGATATATGTGAGCACTCAGGCTCAATCAAGCGACAAGCTTCAAGCAGATAACAAGGAACAGAAGCGGATCGGCCAATCTTCTTCTCTACGAGTTACCTACTTCAAGTCTTGCCCTCAAGTTTGCAAGACTCACATCCGAACTTTCAGGTTCAAACGAGTCCTGAAGTATGCCAAAGCTTCAAGGTATCAATGGGATTGTCCCTCCGGCAGTCTCAGGAAAACCTTGGTTTGTATGCCAAGGAAGTTATCAGTTAGGCTTCATCTTTTTGGTCAAGGGACGGACCGGTGCTCAATAAGCCTAAAAGGTACCTTTTGCAACGTACCTTACTTCATCGAGCAGGTAAGCTCACCTTCGTCGCCATCTAGGAAGGAATCAGCACGAAGTCAGACAAATCAGCTTCCAAGAAGCAGTGGGGATCAATGCGACTTGGTTCTCACACAAGAAGACGAGAGCTGCATCGTCACTGCAGCTACAGGTAAAACATCCGGAACAGACAGGTTCCTCGGCATGGATCAGGCAGCTACTTGATCTATGCCCCCAATGTACATACATCTATCATTCAAGCCCCAACAAAAGTGCCAAGCGAACTTGGTACCCACAGCTTTTTCTACATTCAGCAAGCACGGCTGTTTGAGTTAGACACTGCCTCATCGGTAAGACCGCTCATGCAACCCATTTTGGATTTCGTAGATGCACGTAGCTCTACACCCTCCAAAGCATTAACCAGGGAAATTCCAGCCCTAACAATGCTACTCTCGGGACGAGAGTTCTCTAAGGGGGAGATGTTGGAAATCGCGGGCTTAATATTGATGTAGAGGTAAAGATTCTTTAGTAAACATAGTTCTTTGCAAAGTATTATGAGAAACATGTGTAGAGATGTGATACAAAAGCAAATAAATGGAACAATATTGAATAATAGGCAACAATAAGTTGACTGGCATATGATGTAACAATAAAGACAATTTCTAGAGCAAGCAACGTGAAAGTCTTTTTACATTACATCATTGCTAATGGGTATAAACTTACAGTATGGGGATAATGGCTGTTGCAAATAATGATGAGAGAGGGATTTTCTTGTTTATGCTTGATAATTGCTTAATAATCCATGTAACAATCAATTTGGGTGTGGGTAGAGAAAAGTGTTAGAGTTCTCCTAGGGTCATCATTGCTAGAATAGCAAGGCATGATGTATCTTGAGAGTGAAAATGTGACCCTAGCAGGTTATGATTATTCACGATATTTACAATGTAGGGCATGAAAGTATCAAAATAAACTAAGATCCAACAGGACCCATGAGAAGCAAATTATTGTAGAGAATGCCATAATAACAATTTATCACATCAATGTGGGAAGGAATCAGTTGTTATTTTATATATATATATATATATAACTCTTCCTCAAGGATTTTAGACATCTAATTGATTATTAATATTGTAGTAGATTCTAAAGCCTAAAAAGTAACAACTTAATAACAATGATCACTAATTGCAATCAATAGATATCTGTTGATAGACCAAAAAGGAAAGAGATAGAGAGAGAGCCCAAGAATTGGTGTACGTATCCAGCAAAGCCCCACAAGCACGATAGCCCATGGTTATCTCGCTCGTTGTGTATGTGAGTGTATGGTTACATCAACAATGGATACCCTGCTCTAACTCGACATGATCACCATCTTCATCCTCTTTACCAATCAGAGTTGCACCCAATACCTTCAAATACTACATATTTGGGTAACTAAGGCTATTTATATAAGACATATCATAATTTTACGTGTAAAAGACAATGAACAAATGACATAAAATTGACCGGCCTATTACCAATGTACAAGGAAGGTGTGCCTCATCGTAGCCTAAGGTTTGTTATGCCGGGTCTCGTCATGGTAAGCTTGGGATCGCGGGTGAAGTTGGAGATTGTAGAAAAATGATTTTTATGATACTTGGACACGCTTAAACAACGATTGTAAAAGAATACAATTGTTTGTGCTTGGCTTCTGGCAAGATCCTAGCTCCTATCGAAGGGTATGCTTGTTGCAAAATTGCCTTAACATGATGTGCATATTCTGATGGTTTACCATCCGCATTCAGACACTCAGGCCTGTACATAGTAGCGCCATCAAGACTTGATAGCCTGCAGGACAACCCACCTCCTATCCAAATGGCGAGAATGAGGAGGCAAATTCACCTCCTCTTACACAATGGCACTCCCATGAAGTATAGCAGTGCGTAGAAGTGGTGAAGAGATGCACACAGTATGGTCTTCACATTCTTCCTTGGTGGCATTAAAGACCCTTAGGCAATGAAGGCGCGCAATTGAACGATTGTATTCCTTTCACATTGAAGTTCCTCCGTCTAACAGGTTCACCATTAAAGGATAGAATTCATCGTTATTTGCATGCTGTTTGACAAATTGCAAAATTCGGTTGTATGTGCCATGCCAAATATGTAAAGTCTCAAACGATAAGACTCAGCCCGAGTAATCCATGCCTTCAGCGTCCACAATTCCTCTTGCACAAGGAATGCCAAACATGTGCCAGTTAAGCCCTTGTGGATCTATGTCCACTGCATGATTGAAGTCGCTATCGAATCCACTTCCATGTGGACACCTGGTCGATCAATAGTTGTCGATTTTAGTAAAGACAATATATCATCCAGACTGAATTTTGTTGAAAGGAGCACATGATCGTAAGACAAGGGAGAAAGCCTACTTGGAGTAAGCCATGCATCATCCAGGAGCACATGATCGTGAGAGAAGGGAGAAAGCCTACTTGGAGTAGACCCTGCATCATCCTTCAACAATAAATGAGAAGTTGCTGTGTGAAGATCTCTGAGTGTTGGAAGCAGCTTCTCAAGTTTGAAGCCGATTTTGCGCCAGTCCTTGCTCTTTCTTTGAGCGCCCTGGTGGAGGTTCATGCTGTCCCTGCATGCATGACTTGAGAACGAGGACAGAGAGAGTTGAGCTGCGACAGGGGAGGAAGAGGGGCGAGTTGGTAGATAGGAAGAGAGAGAGAGAGAGAGAGAGAGAGAGAGAGGGAGAGAGAGATGCAGTATTGGGTGGGTAGAGACGAAGCATCACCAGTAGGGGGTATAGTGATATGTGGCGGTCAGTTTGTTGGCAGTTGGGCTATGATCATTAGCCACCATCATGAGTGAGTGAGAGAGTGAGGGTCTGCATGCTACTCATTGTAGAGGACTGCAGTGTGTTCGAATAGGGCTACTCGCAGACCTTAATGTCTACATAGCGGCGCATGCCAACTAGAATTAATATGCAGTGTGTTCGAATAGGGCTACTCGCAGACCTTAATGTCTACATAGCGGCGCATGCCAACTAGAATTAATAAGAAGTGCTGCTAAATAGAGGTGCTCATATCTCCTAACTAAAGCCACACATGGTAGGAAAGGTGCCGCCTACATGTAGAGAGGGAGAGAATTTGTGGCACCAGCAACGATAGCGCCTTTACCCTTGCTTTGTGGGTATGCAACGGTCTGTGTGGCTTTGCCACTATGAACGGCGAGTGAGGGAGATGATTGGTCCTCATGCATGCTGGCAGCTAAGTTGGTGTAGTACGTGTTGTTCGTAATTTTCAAGGCAGGGGTTACTTGGTGTAGATGGTTGTGGACGAATAGTGGCGGCAGCCAAATGCATTGACGCACCGACAGGCTCACGGTATGGATGAAGTTTTCTTACTGGAATATCATAAGGCAGCAATGGGGACTATTGTTGAAGGTCACGCAGGCACACCGCCATGTAGTATTCCCACGTATCTCCCCTTGCCTTCTTCGATGTGGGCTGCTTTCATGCTCTTCATATGGCACGTTGTTTTTTAGCTCCCATAGCCCTTGTTGCATGCGCTTCCTCATCACTCCTCTCTTCCTAGTGCTCTCAACGCTCTCTCCTCCTCCTCAGGAAAGTTGCCAAGCTTCTCAAGCCACTGAGATTGCAACAGAGAACACACACACACACACACACACACACACACACACACACACACACACACACACACACACATATATATATTTCAAAGTTTTCAAGTCTTGTTTCCCACCTCTTTCCCATGATGGAGTTCACTCGAGTGTGGTAAATGGGTTATCCATTGGGGCTTGAGTCGAGAATTAGTGTGCAGGTCTACGAGCTCTCTTAGAGGCACCCAAATCTTACTATTCCACTTGTTATCTCAATTCCCTTGATCTTCTTGAATAATAGGTCATGAATTCAAAACTCATGTGGACGCCTCTCTTGATATCTTCATTTGATGTCAAAACTTCTCTACTTCTTCTTCGTCACTTGAGATTGTTCCTTTGATGCTGAATCTTTTCTTATTCTTTGCTCCATGCTAAGTTGTGTTAATTAAACTCCTAATTAAGCTAATCTTATTTTAATTGAATCACATAACCATTCTATGCACCTATGGGAATAAAATAGTCATGCTAAGCATCGTGCTAATAAAATAAGTAAAGTAAGCAAACTTAGATGTGGGATGTAATTCATCACCATGCTCATCGTGAGCATGTTTCTAGCATTGCCAGGAGCGTTTTTGCAAGCTACGATACCATTGCTACAAACGGATGCACGATGGCCCTGTAAAATACTCAAAATAGCACAATACATATCATAAAACGATAAATCGGCATACCTGAATCGTCGTACACGCACGTAATGGATCTCAACACAAACAGAGAGAGACAGAGGGCGAGACAGAGCACGTGCTGGTGCACCTCCTAGAGCGGAGTGCTAGGCTGGCACGACGAGAGGAGAAGAGAGAAGAAATACACAAGCATTGGGTGCAATCTCCCGCGGTGCAGAGTGATCATTTCCCTCTTGCACGTATTTTATTTATAGATTCTTCAATGCTCAAAATGAATACACATTGGCCGGCCGACACAAATGACCATAGCTCGTACTGAGCACTTGAGTAATAAATGTACATATCCGATATCCATAACAAGCTTCTACCCCTCCCATTGTTTCAACAACTTATGCTCCACGACCACAACATCCAAGCCCTTATTTCAATGAGACCATACCAGCTAGCATTAGCATGTCACATCCCACGTCTGCTACGCCCAGGGCCACTCATATGAACTTTGGGCCACCACATGGCACAACATCATACCCAACTTGGGACCCGAGGATCACCCGTATGCCTAACCCGATGCCAACCCCCATTCCACATGCAATCTTGAGAGCACCTGTCCCCAGTATACCTTCTCACTTGGGTGTCTTGGAAACATATTCTCAAGCTATCGGTTGGTTTATTGCTGAAAATATGCGTAACAAGCCTGATAGAGTGCCTAGAAGTAAGGCAGTACAAATAGCCAAGCTCACACAAAAATTTAGTGGAGAGAGGGATGTGAGAAAGCATATCAAAGTATTTGAACAAATATGCAATTCTATAGGAGCACACAATGAGCTACATAAGAGGAATGCTTTAAGCCTAATGTGGCATAGATCATTTGATTGCCCAATATCCTAATAATCCAAATGCGCCAAAGATCACACCATTGAACTTAATTGAGTGGTACCAATAAATGTACTCACACGATCAATGCTCCAAAACCAAACTTATATTCTTGAAGAAAGAGACATAGCATCAATTGCCCAATCCCAGAAGAAGAAGAAAACACAAAGGAAGAGATTGCAAAAAGCAGCGAAGTCCAGTTCAAAGACCAACATAGGGACTGGTGATGACCTTGTGTATATGAATGACGCTAAAGAGGATTCTGATTCAAAAGAAACTTTGGAGATTAAAAGAGTCACCAGGAAAGAAACAAATAAGGAAGATCATCATGAGCCACACAATGGCCAGGACCCAAGGAACCCAAGAAGAAGATAGGAACTTACCCAAACCCTATAGAGGAGATCGAGCAAGTCAAGCAATTAATGAGTTTGGTAGAAGAGACCCAACGGGATCTAGAGCCAGTACCTAGGCAAATCCAAATTATAGACATAGTGTTCCCTATGCGAAATCAACCTCACGAAGACCATAGACCACTAGCCATACCTAGCCTCATCCAAGAACAAAGTGACTTTAAGTTATTGGGAAGTGGACGTACTCCCTTCTTGTTGGAGAGAATGTTTATAGAGGGATTACCTGACCCTATCAAAGAATGGAGATCCCATCTTTCCCTTATCAAGGGAGTGAAGTCCAAAAAGTGCCGTTAAATATTGCCAAATTGATGGATTTTATGGCTTCAGAAGTTAGAACCACCATCATGTTTAAACTATATGGAGACCTTGAGCTATTCTTAGCTCTTCGAGCTTTCCTTAATGGAGAACTAAAAGTCAGGCTACCACAATTTGCATAGATGGATGGAGCTAGGGAGGTGCAAATAGAGGAGGAACACTTAGATCCACAACCCAACCTAGATGAGAACTCTGTTATTGAAATACATGTTAACAAGTTGGGACAATACTTTGAAGGCCATGAATCCAATGCAACCATACCAATCACGACCAGTAGCGTTTGAAACTAGTAGCATCTGAAATCAATAGCGTCTCAAAAGAGTATAGCTCACATGATTTAGATTCTAGATTATCAATTGAAACCAACTCTAAGGACGAATAATTTGAATCGAGTATTGACGCAAATATGGAAATGAACCATACAGAGCCCAACATTGCCCTAATTAACAATCTATCCAAGAGAGGAGAAGACACGAGTAGCAATTCATCTAGTGACTTTTCATTGGAGGAAGGCCATAATCGAAAATTAGACAAGAGGAGTAAGTAATATAAGAGGCGACGATATTGAGCCAATGTACGTGTTAGGATAAATGAAAAGAAATCTGGCAGAATGGTTCAGTTATATGGGGGCATGTGATGCTCCTCGAAAGTTGGTAGATAATTGAGGTGAATACTTCAAAGCGTCATGTGGTGCAGCCCACAACCCATTGACATTTCACAGTTAGAGGTCATAGAGAGTCCAAAGTTGAGTTGTATTGTAAGGAGACGCCAAAATCGAGAGTTAGCTCAACAACTAAGGGAAGTGGAAGCAAAATCAGAGTCCACAACACAACAAGATTACATAGAGTTACATCCTGCACCTGAGCATTTCAAATTCTACACCACGGAGGAGCATAAGGTTGTGTATACAAAGGCCCAAAGAACACCTATCGATGGAAGTAATGGAGTCTATGATTGTCCAATGATAGTTAAGGATATAGAGTTAGCAGACCCAGGTGAGGACTCCAAACCTGTTTTCATTGCCCAAGATCTGATAGAGACTGAGGAATATGTACTTAAGGAAATTCTCAAGGAATTAAAGGATATATTTTCTTGGACATATCATGATATGAAAGGTGTTCTACCTTCCATGGTGCAACACACAATTCCCATGAATAGCATGGCTAAACTAGTCCAGCAACGTATGCAAAGATTGTTCAAGAAGAGATTGAAAAGCTTGTCAAATGCGGATTCATATACCCTATTGAGCACTCAGAATGGGTGTCTCCAATAGTTATTATGCCAAAAAAGAATGGGAAACTCAGAGTGTGCGTGGATCCCAAGAAGGTCAATGCCGCCAGTAGGAGAGACCACTACCCCTTGCCATATTCAGAACATGTTCTTGAAAGAGTTGCAGGAAAGGAAGCTTATAGCTTTTTAGATGGGTACGCTGGCTACAATCAGACCACAATTGCAGTAGAGGACCAAGCTAAAACTGCTTTTCTAACCGAACTTGAAGTGTTTGCATTTTGTGTTATGGCTTTTGGCTTAACTAATGCCCCTGCTACCTTCCAAAGATTAATAAACACTCCGTTTAGGGAATATTTGAGGGAGTTTTACGAAGCTTTCTTAGATGACCTTTGTGTTTATTCTTCTTGAAAAAAAAATCTATCATGTTTACAAAAAGTATTTGAAAAGTGCAGATTGTATTGCATCTCATTAAACCCTTTCAAATGCCAATTTTGGGTTGAACATGGAGTCATTTTAGGGTATATAGTGTCCAAAAATGGGGTTTCCACAGATGCGAGAAAAATTAAAGCCATTTCCAATTTACCACCACCTACAAACTATAAAGGAGATCAAAGGTTCATGGGCCATGTTGGTTATTACCGGCGGTTTATTTTAAACTTTGCCGAGATAGGTCGCCCATTGTACAAGCTTCTTATTGAGTTCCACTGGACCGTAGAGTGTGACCATGCTTATGAGTTATTAGAAAAGGCCTTAACAAGTGCTCCCATCCTACGAGCGCCCGATTGAAATGTAATTTTTCCATGTGCATATTGATACATTAAACTCTGCTATTGGATGTGTTCTAGCTCAACAAGGAGAACATAAATTGGACTACCCCATTAACTTTGCAAGTCGTCAATTAAATGATGCTGAGAGGAACTACACCACTATAGAGCATAAAGTTTTAGCCATGATTTACCCAGTAAAGAAATTTTTCTACTACCTTCTTGTCAACAAGTTTGTTTTCTATGTGGATTATCAAGCGTTGTTGCATCTAGTGAATACCTTGCTCCACGGGAATAATTACATGATGGTTATTGATTCTTCTTGAGTTTGATTTTACTATTGTGGTGAGACCCAATAAAAGACATGTTTGCATGGCGGATGATTTGTCTTGCATACCCAATGGTGAAGCCCCTACTGGAATCGATGATGAATTGCTCAATACTTTCCTGTTCCTAGTCAAGACCATGCCTGGATGGAGTGAGAAGGTTGTGAACTTTTTAGTTAATGGTTTTCCACCCCAAGAGTTTCGTAAGGATATAGCTTGAAAACTATTAAAGGAATGTGAACCTTATTCTCTAATTGCAGGAACTCTCTACAAGCTAGGAAATGACGATATTCTTAGACTTTGTGCTCGTGAGGATGAGTATTTATACATATTTCAAGAAGCCCACATGAGTATAGCCAAAGGACATTTTCAAAGGAACTAACTTCTAGAAAGGTGTTGCAATGAGGCTATTGGTAGCCTACCTTATTCAAGGATGCATCACTTTTTGCAAAAGGGTGTGATGAATGTTATTAATTACTTACGAACACCCTATCACCTTTGACCGATGCCTTCTCACTTTATTTGAGTCAAGGACCGGGCTTATCAGTCCTATAGGTGCGTAGGTGATTTACGATGAGAGGTGCACCACTGTGGGCATCCATGTGTGAATGGATCAAATTCATATAAAAGGTCCATTTTGACCTAAAATCCTCATTCTTGAGGTGCATGCTAAAGAAGTGCTCTTGCTCCACCTCTACCTTCTTCTCCATCGTGTGCTCACGAGTGTGTGTGTGTGTGTGTGTGTGTGTGTGTGTGTGTGTGTGTGTGTGTGTGTGTGTGTGTGTGTGCTTGAGAGAGAGAGAGAGAGAGAGAGAGAGAGAGAGAGAGAGAGAGAGAGAGAGGGATCGAGCATTGCGGTGAAGATGGTGGTTCCCTCTTCTTCATGGCACAGAATCCTTCACGATGGCAAGCATTGAGCAGTGAATGACACACCATTTTCCCCTTTGAGCTTACTAGGATAGTTTGGTTGTGTGCTTGCGTCCATTTGTGGCTCATGCACACTGTTTGGAAAGTCCCCAGTCTCAGACACATGAGATAGAAGCACACATTTTTGGCGCCGTCGCCGAGGATTTCCCTGCACCAAACTTGAGGAGCACTCGATGCTACCTCGTGAAGCCATTCATTTTTGTCCTTTTCAGTTTTTTCTGAGTTTTGATTAGATCTGTTAGTGTTGCAATGTACACCTTTGTGCAAGTTTTGTTAGATATGTTTAAGCTCTGTAATATGTTGGTTTGAGCATGTTTGTTAGTGCTAGTAGCTATGTAATGTGCAGGTTTCTTGAAGTGGGCAGTGTTGAGTAGGTTGTTAGTTTTGTTAATGTTGTAGTGTGCAGTGTTAATTAGTGTTGCAGTGTAGCTAGTTCTGAGAGAGCTGCAAGGTGCAGGTGCACGCGTTAGGAAGGCCCTGTGTGTGCGTGAGCTCGGCGTCCACGCAACACAACCTTATCCGCAAAAGGTTTTTGGAAAAAATAAAAAAAATAAAAAATAACAACACCCAAAAAAATTGAAATAAAAAAGAAAAGGAAAAAAGAAAAAGATTTTAGAAATAAAAGTGAAAAGAAAGCTTATATTAAAAGGAACGGATCAAGATCATTCCCCAAGCCCAAGCGTAGGCCTAGGCCTTAGGCCTCAATCTTATGATATAGTATAGACACTACTATATATATATAGACTACCTCCTCAAGAGAAAGGGAGGGCATGTGGGACAAGTCCTTTAAGTCCTCCACCCTTCCCTTCACACTTACGCCCTTGGATTTACTAATTTTAGCCTTCTTTTTGACTAGAAAAAGAATGTTTTTAGGATTCCAAGGGCCTTAAGTAATCAAATCGGGGGCTGTAAGGCACGGCACGTCCCTCTAACAATAAGCTTGTTTTGAGATATCACACGCTATATTTTGTGGCTTGGTAGAAAAAAAAGACAATAAAAATAAAAATTGAGAGTAAATTTGGGTTGCAAAACACCCAAAAAACTAGGTGAGCGGCCTTCATGGGCACTCACCAACTCTTAGGATGTTGAGGTTACATGCACCTACGCTTTGGTCATGTGCTAGAGGACAATCCTATAGTGAATGTCTTTGTTTACATGGGCACCCATTATTCCTCCACATTAGGCTCTAGGCCCTCAGTGGGAACCCAAGGTAGTACCACTCAGGATCCACATATTGCATCTAGTGACTCTTCCTCTGGCTACGACATCATGGAAGGTTACTCGACACCCAATCCCAATAGCTCAAGCCAAAACATGCATGCCATGGGCCCACAGTCCGGGCCGAGCGTGCCTAGCCACTTGAAAGAGATTTTTAGTAGAGCCACTCGCTCCGAACATGGAGCTAGCGATATGTAAATGAAGGGGATGGGGAAGTAAATTCGCCATTCATGACCAATGTAGACCCATGCTCTAGGAGAGTTTGCATGTGAATACTCCATTCACTGCACTCCCTGACTCTTAAGATCTATTCCCCTCCGAGGTTATATTACCTAATGGTAGAAGCCTTGCCGAAGTGCAAGAGGTTGAGTGATATATCCTTGCAGTCAGCTAGGGAAAAGGAAATCGAAAGCTTACACAAGGCAGGGCAATGGAGAGAGCTAAAGGTGAAGGCTCCTATGTCAACATCCATGATAGTCGAGCAATCAAGTGGTCCTGAATTGGAAACAGCTAAGGGTCAACCCATAGAGAGCCACATTGCATCTAGTTCATTGGACACCCCTAGCACCTCAATCCTAGATGGAGTGTTTCTAAATGAAAATTGGAAGTATGAACTACAAATGGAGACTTTAACCGACCTATACACAGGTCATACCTATCACGTGGGTTGGTTAGATGTCCTATAATCCACATCGGGTGCTACTAGCATAGAGTAGGAGCAACAAAGAGTTTGTGATGATGTCATCCATAGGGTTATTGAGCTAGAGAGGTAGAACAGAGGGATCCACATGCCTTCAACGGGTCTCATGAGATTCTTGGATACAGAGAAGGCTAAGCAACCAACTTTATCACAATGGAGACTCCCTTGGTAAGCCCGATGGATCCTTCATATGTTGTTTTGCGAGAGGTCTTAGTACAATCTGAGCCCACAAATGATAGCTTTACCTTTCCAAGCTTAGCTCATCTTTCTCTTGTTGACACCATGGCTACCATGCCTACCCTAGTGATGGATTTCACAAAAAAACCGCCATGGACCTCATTTATTAGTAAAGCACAGCTACATGGTGGCCCAATGCCTACAAAAGTACTTACAAGTGTGTATCAATCATATGCACCTATGGGCCCTCGTGCTCATGTATCTCCTACCCCTCCTATTGTTTCAAAAACTTATGCTCCACGACCACAACATCCAAGCCCTTATTTCAATGAGACCATACCACTTAGCATTAGCATGTCACATCCCACGTTTTCTATGCCTAGGGCCACACATATGAACTTTGGGTCACCACATGACACAACATTGTATCCAGCTTGGGACTTGAGGATCACCCGTATGCCTAACTCGATGCCAACCCCCATTCCACCTGCTGTCCCGAGAGCACCTGTCCCCACTATACCTGCTCACTTGGGTGACTTGGCAACATTTGCTTAAGCTATCAATCGATCTATTGCTGAAAATATGTGTAACATGCATGATAGAGAGCCTAGAAGTAAGGCAGTACAAATAGCCAAGCTCACACAAAAATTTAGTGGAGACAGGTATGTGAGAAAGCATATCGAAGTATTTGAATAAATTTACGATTCCCTAGGAGAACACAATGAGCTACATAAGAGTAATGCTCTAAGCCTGACCTTGAGTAGGAAGGCTGGGGATTGGTATAGGACCTTAAGGGTGGAAGAGAAAACGATTTACCGTACTCTTACGAGACTGTTCTTGAAAGAGTACATACGAGAGGGAGTGCTTTGGGGTGTAGCCTCTCAGCTCCAAAAAGCCCAACGAGAGGAAGGGGAGTCCGTGAGAGACTTTATTAGTCGCTTGAAGCATTTGAATTCTTGTTGTAATCCAACTGAGCGCTTCAATAATAACCAATTGCTCGATAGATTCATTAGGGGACTACGGCATGAGGATATCTACAATAGACTAGCCATTAGAGGTATCACCACTTGGCAAGAAGTCACCACCAACTTGAATTAAAACTTGACCTACCTCCACAATTTCCTCGTCATTGCTCCGTGAGATGGCCGGTACTTGGTCGACCATGGGAGCTTTTCCCTTTCCATTAGTGTTGCTTGTCCCCGCCTCGCGGTTGTGGGAACCACCGAAACGAGTTCTCTTTACCGGGGCCATTTTACACTCACTACTTAATTGAAAACTTGGAAAAAGAGAGCTAACATTCGAGAGTAACATACAACCATGATGACGGATTAGTTTCAATAAGTAAATTCCCTTGTACGAGAGGTTAGACTTACTTCAAGACATAGAGAATCCCGATAGCACCATACTTGTTCTATGGGAATAGGCCCTAAGGTTAATTACTTGGCCTAGATAATTATGAAATTCAGATTTTTACTTAATCAATTCTACTAGAGATGAAATAGACGTGCTTAATTACTTCTTAATGCAAGTAGAGAATTGCAGAATTACTGTATGCATAGATGAGAGGATTTCTCCCTTCCTAATGATTAATGATGGATTAATTTCCCCTAATTAAATCCTAATCCATGAGCAATTGATTCTAATTTACTTATTTACACATTATGGAGTAACAGGATGCAATGGACCATTCCCACCTCAAAGTTGACTTGATTTCAACGGTGACTAGTGGATGATTCCTTAAACATGCATTAAACTATGATTAAGAGTGACTAATTGCTTGCATGATTACTAATTAGATTAATATTTATGCAATAGATCATGGATACGGAGAATTAGAGAGTATCTAATGAGTATTTTGACTATGATTATGCATACTAGATGCGGAATTAAGAGGATATTAGAGAGGGAATTACAACAAGCATGAATTAAATCGAAAATTACCGAGATTACTGTTGAATTCCTCTCAAAATTCTGATGCAAGGGCCTCCTTGAGACAAGAAACGGGCAGCACCTTCCCTCCTAGCTCCTCTTTCAAAGACTATCTCTGTCGGCAGCACCTCCATAAGGTGTGTGTATGTGTGTGTGTGTAGGAGTGTGTGTGTGTGTGTGTGTGTGTGTGTGTGTGTGTGTGTGTGTGTGTGTGAGCATATATGTGTACCCATGTGTGTGTGAGCGTGCTCTTATATAGGCTCACAAGGTGAAAAATTCAAATTTGCCTGCTATATACATTTAGAGGAGTACTCACTTCATGCATGGAAACTCTAGTTGCATACTTACCAAGTGTCCCAACCTGCTCAAGAGCTCACTTAGTCTCTCTCTCTCTCTCTCTCTTGCATGGAAAGTAGCCCACGAGCCCTGTGAGTGTCTGAGGGCGCCCTCTTACTGCCAAACTCAGTCTCCAGTGGCCTGGAGCCAGTTCCCACACAGCCCCCGAGTCCCGGTGCCTCCCCACACAACTTTAGGAAAATTTAATTTTAACCTAAGACTGGCAATCCGAATCAGAATTTAATGCCGGAAGTTGCTATACTAAGCTCTAACTAAGGTGTATTAACCTGGGTACCTGCCATATTTAGCAACCCCCGGTGTCCAAAAATGCATTTTTTTCAAATTTGGGGTACGGGTGCAGTTTTTTGAGACGGTGAAAACTGACGGGTCGGGTGACCAAAAACTTACTATTTTTGGAAAATTTCCACAAAAATTACTTTGATTCACTTTTGGAAGCTTTATGACATTCTAAACATCATGGCATCGACAGATTTTGAAAAACTGCTAAAAATAGTAACTTTTTTCATTATGATTGTTTCATGGTACAATGGTGTTCTTTTAGCTCGGGGTCGGAGACCTTACATCCTCCCCAACGTGAAAAATTTGAGATGTCCTCATACATCTGGATAAACTCTATGCTAACTACTTAGGTACATATATCCTTTGTCTAAAGTAAAGACATCCTTTGATAATAGAATAGTCTTTAGCTTTATGCATCTTATTCTGCTGAACTTTGATGAGATCCTGGTGCTTGAATTATCGCTCACTAGGATTAGCAGTTGTAGCATACAGAGCTGCTCTTTCATCAGCTTTGTCACCCACAGTTGGTTGTCTCACTGCGGCATTAGCGAACCTTCAAACATCATCAACCAACTCTTCATATCAACCAATAACAACTTATCAAACAATAACAATTTAACAAACAGTGACAATTTATCAAACAATTCTTTCACTAATCTATAAAAACATATGCTTCTTTCTTGTGATAGAACCACGTTTCTTGGACGGTTTAAGGGAATCCCTACGCTTGGCTTTCCAGGTCAACATGAATAGCAATGCAAAAGTATAAATTTATCTTACCGGATTAGCAGCATGCTTGATTACCTTTTGTATTTGAGATTGGGCAGCTTCAACTTTTTCTGGAGTCAATATTTTTGATTGAGTTATGATTGGAGTAGATGATACCTTCTTTTGCATCTTTCTTGGAGATGGAACGATAGGAATGGGCCTTGGAGCTTTGAGTCACTCGCTTTGGGGCCATTGTATCACAAAAGAGAAGAGGAAATTTTTTTCCATGAAAAGTAGAGTTATTACTTCCTTGCTTGCCGAGAAGATGGCAAGAGAGAGAGAAAGAAAATTCAACAAGCCGAGGGACAACAAGATGGTGGTGGAGATGGAGATGGGTCAAGGGTAAGGGGTTGAGGGAGAGAGGTTAAGGGAGAGAAGGTAACTCCGATATTATGGCAAGAGAGCTTTCGCTTCTAAGAACTTTTGTGTGTGTCTCTTGAAAATGAGGAAAAAGGGGCCTTTATATAGGCTCCCAACAGCCAAAAGCACAAGCTAAGAATAACAAAAAGTAGAGAGATAAGTTCGCGTGCATTCACAACTTTTTTTTTTGTGAACGTGAATCTCGATGCACAATTTAAAGTCTCTAATTTTAGGAGAAGCATGGTTTTCAAGAAAAGAAGCTCCAATCTTGACTCACTTACCGTTCTTCTCTAAAAATATTGCCTCTGTCCTAAAAGTACTCATTCTCTTCTAAAAATACTCCTCCTTTTCTAAAAACACTATTTCTACTCCTCTTCTAAAAATAATCTTACTTTCCTAAAATTACTCCTTCTTTCTTGAGGATCAACTCTTATCTTTAGATATAGTTTTGAGGCTGAAGTTTTCTATATCAATCTATTGTTTCGAAGTGAATAAAGGCCGTAATTAAAAGTTCTAGAGTCCAATTTTTGATCCGATCGTTCCATTGGAACTCTTTATGACTTAACAAAATTTGAACCTTAAACACTTTTGCAGAGTAAATGAGATAGTTTTATTGAAAAAAGCTAGGTACATTTCAGAGCGGCATGCAAATTCATAAAATTGATAGCTTATGAATCATTTCACACTCTATGTGTGTTGATTCACACTCTATGTGTGGTATCTCTATGAGATTAATTGTGGGTCTACAAATCAGCATCCAAGGGCTTGGCTCGGTGTGGGTGCTTGTAGATAAGCAGCTTAAACTTTGTAAAGTTTACTCAAGTTAGCCAAGTTGGTTATTCTTAACATTGTTGATTATTCATCAATGTTGTAAGGAATTGTGACCCATGTGTTCCAGTCATTTTTTGTGTAAATAGTTGGGAAATAAAACTTTGTACTCTCAGTCATCCAGAGGTAGATAGGCAATTCACAAGTGTTAATGTGTTAAAAGATATTTTAAGAGCGTACATTAGCACAAATAAATCCAATTGGAAAGATTATCTCTCTAATTGGAGTTCACTAAAAGACCAAGATTTGTGCCTCACAGAGTTTGTCAAGATATTGTGAAAGAGAGGCATCCCTTCCATGATACTCTCTGGTTTGAGGACGGAGAAAGTCATATTTTTAAGGAATCTAGGACTTTAGCCAGAAAGAAGTGTCAGAGAGAGACATAGAGGGGGGGGGGTCTTATCATGAAACTCTCATCTTGCATCCAAAGTTTGTTCTTCCATAGGTCCACCGACCCGCTTGACCCCCGTGCTAGGTGCTTATACCAATCCTCTACTTCTTGATTTTTGGTCGATGTTGATGGCCGATTTTTGAAAATCAAAGAAAAAAACATATTTTTCCTCTGTTGGAGCCTTGGCGACACTGTTGGAAGGCTCGGCGATGCCTGGTCAACTTCACGACACCTCTACGGGCATGGCACACCCCCCCCTTTGATTGGCCGGCCTTATCACCCTCAGCCCCCTGCTTGTCCATGCCCCAGCCCCCAGCCTAGCCGGCCGTCCTTGGTTTCACTCTCCCTTCTCTCTTTCCCAGTAGGTATTTCCTCGGAGGGCATCGAATGAAATATCCCCCCCCCCTCTCTCTCTCTCTCTCTCATTTTCCCTACATACCTCTCTCTCTCTCTCTCTCTCTCTCTCTCTCTCTCTCACACCCACACATCCCCTTACTGGCCACCCTCGGCCAGGAGTGGCCTCGAGCACTCACCCCGACCCCTCTCTCGCTTTCCCTCTCGCGCTCCCTCTGTGTCGAGCTGCAAGTAAACTCCCGCTCTCCCGTATTCTTATCCACACACCTGCCCCCTCTCACACTCTTTTCACTCGCCCTCTATGCAAGCCATTCGCCCGCTAATATTCTCCCCCTCTCTTCCCTACCCACTCGCCTCACCCTCCGCTCGGCCTCATCCTCCCCCCCTTGGCCCGCTATCCCCACCCTCTTTCCCCCCACACCATTGACTCTTCCCCCCCCCCCCCCCCCCCCCCCCCCCCCCCCCCCCCCCCCCCCCCCCCCCCCCCCCCCTCTCGTCCTTGAGCCACCAAACAGGAATGAGTGATATTCCCCCCCCCCCTCTCTCTCTCACACTCACACCCCCCCACTTACCCCACTTCATGCCAAATTCCCCCCCCCCCCCCCCCCCCCCCCCCCCTCCTTTCCTTGCTCTCTTGTCGGGCGGCCCACGAGGCGCGGACCCCCGCCATTCACCACATCTCTCTCTCTCTCTCTCTCTCTCTCTCTCTCTCTCTCTCTCTCTCTCTCTCTCTCTCTCTCTCTCTCTCTCTCTCTTCCATTTCAGCCCGAAGGTGCAGCACAAAGAACGGGGGCTCTCCCTTATCCACACACACACCCTCATCCTCTCCCTCCCTCACGCTCATTCTCTCCCCTCTCTCTCTCCCTCTCTCTCTTGCGCTCTGCACAGAGCCGCCCGTAGTCTCTATCTCTCTCTCGCTCTCGGCCTGTACAGGCGTAGCGCAGAATTCTCTCACACTCTCTCTCCATACATACACCACACACACACACACACACACACACACACACACACACACACACACACACACACACACACACACACACACACCACACACACACACCATCCCCCCCCCCGCCACCCCTCATCCTCGCGTAGCTTAGACCCACATATACATATATACACACACATCCATCCACATGCACCCATACGTACACACACGCATATATGCAGACAAATACAAAAAAAAAACCCGAAGGAGATCTACGACGACAACAAAAAAGAAGGAGGACTTAAATCACGCGCCGACAACAAAAAGGAGAAATGTGTCGAAGGCATGCCCCAGCCGACCCTGAAAGGAAGTACGCGCTATACCGACGCACCGGCAACACACCATTCGCCGACAACACGCAACCACGATGCCAATTTCAGTAATTTATAGGTTATTTTCATCATTTCTTTAGTTTTCACCCAAGCCATTGTAAAATTCCCATTTTGTAAATTTCCTCTCTCTAGGTGATGGTCACAAAGGCCCACCTAGAGATTCTCATCTTTTAATAACCTCCCAAAACAAAGCAAGGGTCAACCACACCAGGCCCACCACTTGCTTTGTCTCCCCGATTAAGCTTACCTTAATCACACCGGGATTACCATAATCCAAGCAGCCAACACCTATAAATTGGCACTGAGAGGTCACCATCATAAGGGGGGGGGGGGCAGTTCATGAGAAGTCAGCACTTGGTAGAGTGTAGTGGGAAGAGTTAACACTATCACCATCATGGGGAGGGGGCTTGTGTGTTGGGCTTGCCTTGGGAATTGCACCATGCGAAGGGAGCCACGTCCATCTCTCGACTCCAATGGTCCATGCATACGTGTATACACGCTCTTGATAGAAAGCTTCACAATAATTGAGTCGTCTTAGAGAACGCACCAAGTAGTTTGCACCACCTCCTCTCCCTACCTCTCTACCACCACTGCGTGTCATTTGTAAATACTGCAGAAATAATTCTCCCTCACACCCCCGAGGGTTTTCATCATTTTGCAAATCTCTCTCTCTCTCTCTCTCTCTCTCTCTCTCTCTCTCTCCGTGTGTAATTTTGCGATGTTCATATCATCGTGGTTTGCGTCCTAGCCCCTCAAAGCTAGGTGGTGCCTGAAGTCGCGGAGCGGAGCGTGGGTCGACTCTCTCTCTCACACACACACACAGTGAGCTTACACAGTACACAGTACGCAGAGATCTGTTAGAAGGGTTATCTCCCAAATCCTTAGTATTCACAAAGAATATGTTAGTATATACAAAGAGTTAGAGGTAAGTGAGTTAGGCGGGCGGCCGGCCATATCCGCATAAGAGGCCACTTGGGCTTTAATCCCAACAACCTCCCACTTAAAGTCCAATGTGGCACTTTAAGTAACTGTAAATCTATGAACATAAATGTACAAAGATTTACATGGCTGCCATCTATCCAATGCCCAATAACTCACGACAATGCACAAAGCCCTCTCCTGGAAGTCCCTTTGTGAGTAGATCAACAGGATTGTCCTTGGTGTGGATCTTCAGCAGTTGTATTTGCTTGTCTTCAAGTACTTCCCTAATGAAGTGATACTTCACATCAATATGCTTAGTCTTCGAATGGAACACTGGATTCTTTGCCAATTGTATAGCACTTTGACTATCACAATATAACTCTGGCATATCTGCATTGATTCCCAAGTCTGCAACCAATCTACCAAGCCAAATAGCTTCTTTGCATGCCTCATTTGCTGCAACATACTCAGCTTCTGTAGTAGACTGCGTAACACAATCTTGTAATCGAGATCGCCATGATATGGCACCTCCAGCCAATGTAAAGACATAGCCTGATGTAGATCTCCTCTTATCCAAGTCTCCTGCATAATCTGAGTCAGTGTATCCTCTGACACTCAAATCCTGACTACCATAGCATATGCGCATACTCTTTGTATGTTTTAAGTATCTCATGATACCTTTCACTGCCTCCCAATGTTTCTTGCCGGGATTTGACATATATCTGCTAACCACTCCCACTGCAAATGCAATATCCGGACGTGTAGCAATCATTGCATACATCAAACTACCCACTGCAGACGCATATGGAATCTTATCCATTTCAGCCTTTTCTTCCTCAGACACAGGACAATCTTGTTTGCTAAGTTTCACATATGGTGGCAATGGAACACTCAATGCCTTTCCCTTCTCCATATTGAAACGTTGCAAAACCTTGTCAATATACTCTGTTTGAGATAACCAAATCAACTTCTTTGATCTGTCTCTCTCAATGCGCATACCAAGTATATGACTTGCCTCACCCATGTCTTTCATGTCAAACGATTTTGCCATCTTTGACTTCAAAGCTGAAATTTCTTCCAAGTGTTTGCCAGCAATCAACATGTCATCCACATACAAAATAAGGATCAGCCAACTGCCATCCTTAGCCTTCTTTGTATATAGACAGTGATCGAACTCACTACGTTTGTAGCCTTGAGAAAGCATAAACTGGTGGAACTTATGGTACCATGCCCTCGGTGATTGTTTTAAGCCATAAAGACTCTTTAACAACTGGCATACCAAATGTTCCATGCCTTTCTCAACAAACCCTTCTGGCTGCTGCATGTAAATTTCCACATCTAAATCACCATGCAAGAACGCTGTCTTGACATCCATTTGGTGCAACACCAAATCCAATATAGCAACCAATGCAAGAAAGCATCTCAATGTAGTCATCTTGACCACTGGAGAGAAGACTTCATCAAAGTCAATGCCTTGTTCTTGCTTAAAGCCCTTGGCAACAAGCCTTGCTTTGTACTTTGGCTGACTATCATGAGAGGTGATCTTATACCTGTAAACCCATTTACAAGGTAGAGCCTTTTTGCCCTGTGGTAATTTAACCAACTTTCATGTCTGGTTTTTATGCAGAGCTGTCATCTCTGACTGCATGGCCAACTGCCATTTTTTCGAGTCAACCACTTGTAATGCTTCCTTGTAACAAGATGGTTCTCCGCAATCTGTGAGCATGACATAATTTAGAGATGGCACATAACGATCAGGTGGTTTGGAGACACGCTCAGAACGTCTCACCACAACTGATTCTGCCTCTCTAGCCACTATAGGCTGTTCCTGAGCCTGACCATGCTGTCTTGATGTGCTAGCACTAGGTCCATCTTCCCTGAAGACAACTCTTCTGATCTCCTCTGTCTTCTCTGGCTTAGCGTGAAACTTGGCTTCATTGAAATGCACATCATTGCTACGAATAAGCTTTCTGGACTCAGGATCCCAAAGCCGGTAACCCATCTCGCCCGATTCTCCGTAGCCAAGAAATATACACTTCTTGCTCTTTGGTTCTAACTTATTTTTGAACTCCTTAGGAATATGGCTATAAGCTTCACAACCAAAGACTCTGAGATGCTTATACGAAGGTGCCTTGCCTGTCCATAGCATCTCGGCCACTGCACTCTTATCCAGAACCCTACTAGGAGACCTGTTGATCAAATGGACTGCTGTAGCCACTGCTTCCGCCCAAAATCCATCAGGCAACTCAGCATTTGACAACATGCTTCTGACTTTCTCTTGTATGGTCCTATTCATACGTTCTACAACCCCATTCTGTGAAGGATTATATGGTGCAGTAAGTTCCCGCTTAATCCCTTTTGCTTCACAAAAGTCTTGAAAAGCTTTGGAAACGTACTCTCCACCATTGTCAGTTCTCAAGCACTTCAGCTTCTGACCACTCTGATTCTCCACCAGTTGCAAGAATGTCTTAAAGACCTTGAGCACCTCATCCTTGTGCTTCAAGAAGTAAACCCATACTTTGCGAGAATAGTCATCTATGAATGTACAAAAGTACGCTGCTCCCCCTAGTGACAAACTAGGCATTGGTCCGCATAGGTCACTGTGTACAAGAGCTAACCGTTCGTCCCTACGATTCCTCTTTGATCTGTGCGGTTCCTGTGTTTGCTTACCATAAACACAATGCTCACAAAACTCGAAATCTTGAAATGAAAATCCAGGCAAATAACCATAATGAGAAAGTATTTCCATTCCTCTTTTTGACATATGTCCCAACCTACGATGCCACAGTGACACACTTGGCTGCTCAATCACATTAATTACATGGTTTTTAACCTCTGAAACATGTAAAGTGTACAGAGTTCCTGACTTGCTGCCATGTGCTACAGTCATCGAACCTTTGGAGATCTTCCAAGCGCTGTTCCCAAAAACTGTCACATAACCCGCATCATCCAACTTCCCTGTACTAATCAAGCTCTTTCGGATTGCTGGAACATGTCTGACATTCTTGAGCCATAAAGAAGAGCCATTCTGAAACTTCAACTGCACATCTCCCACTCCAAGTATGTCACAAACCTGCTCATTGCCAAGTCTGACATAGTCTTTAGTAGCCACATATGATGTAAACCACTCTTTGTGCGGAGAAACATGTAAAGATGCCCCTGAGTCGATAATCCAATCACTCATAGCATGTCCATCCTCTGCAGTCAAGAAAACAGAATCAAGATTGCTTGTAAGGAAGATGTCACCAGCTGCTATACCAGAATCACTGTCTGAACCAGATCCTGTGACATTCACCTCTTCAATCTTCACTGAACTCTTCTTTTCATCTTGCTCATAACTCTTTGTTTTGCCTTTTTCTTGTTTCCACTTCGTACAGTCTCGCTTCATGTGACCCTTCTTGCCACAATGGTAGCATTCTATGTCATCCTTTGACTTCGAATCACGAGACTTACTTCGGTTTTGTGCCTTCTTACCCTTCTTCTCTTTAAACTGTTGTCTCCCTCGAACGACCAAAGCGCTATTGCCTTTGCCTTTGTCAATGTTCTTCCTGTTCACTTCCTCTGTGAGCAAGCTGCCTTCTACATTGGCACTTGTAAGACCTTCTAGCGCGACAGAATTACTTAACGCTGTACGAAAAGTATCCCAACTGTCTGGCAAAGTGATTAAGAGAAACATAGCCTTCACTGAATCTGGAAAGACTATCTCCTGTGCTGTTAACTGGCTGAAAATTGAGTGAAATTCATTCAGATGATTTGACATGGCTGTCCCTTCCTTCATCTTCAAATCCACCAATTTCTTGAGCCAGTAAATCTGAGAAGCAGCACTTTGTTTCTCGTACATATCACATAGCTTTTGCCATACGCCATACGCTGTAGTCTCTTCTGCTACGTTGAAGTAAACATTTTCTGCCAATGTCAGCATGATTGTGGAACAAGCTAACTCGTCAAGCTCTTCCCACTCATCTTGAGCCATAAATTCTGGTCTCTCCCCTTTGAGCTTCAGTGGCTTCACTTGTTTTTTCTGCACCAAAACCTGCCAAATCTGCTTCTTCCAGAATGGAAAGTTTGTGCCATCCAGCTTCTTTATGTTGTAAAGAGTCTCACTGTGAGAAGATGCCATATCTGCCAAACTGTTTACTCCTGAGAAAAATCCGGCAGAGTTTCCCCTGTAAACTGGCCTCTGTACACAGTAAACAAGCTATAATCAACAAGCTGAACACCTCTCCTCAGGAACTGTCAGTATTTTTGAAAATTTTTGACAGAGTCTCCCCTGTAAACTGAGCTCTGGGAACCAAAAGATAGCTCAAAAAACAATCATAAATAGCTGACCAGTGACAAATCCTGTAAGCATACACTGTCTCCTCTCTGGGCGATGACAGAACTTGTATCTGTCTCAAGACTGAACTCTGAACAATGCCTCAACGGCCTGACGCATAAGATGCAATCCAGTGTCTACACAAAGTCATACATCCTAAGGGATAAAAGTCGCCGAAGAGGATGCGTGTAGAGGGGAACTCCAGCAACCTAATCCACCTCACACTGGGTAACCCAGCCCCCAGTGCTTGGCTTCAAAAAACCTCACACACGACCCTCTCAGATGGCTCAGCAAACTGCCCAGAACTAGCATACATCCTATAATAGACCAATCACTGTCCTATGACCGCTGCGGCGGTCTGTCTGCTAGCGTGACTCACAACTAGCAGACCCACAATCACAGTACATCAATCTGCAATACATGCCAGTGGTGTCAAGCCGTCGTATGGCCACACCTCCCCTGGAACCTGGCAAGCACAAGAAGTAGCAATGCAGACTGCAATATATATATCTGATTATATATATGTGTACCTGGTCTATAGATGATGCTCTGAAGACGAATAAGTGATGTATGTCGATGTCGATATTGATGTCGACCACCTCCTGCTTGCCAATCTACACAAGACGGATTTCTTTGCGGCTGAAATCTATCTTCTGCTGTAGTGCTCAGAACGAAATTCTGAGGGCATAAACGGCTTCGAAAGGGGGGTAAAACCCCAGGTCGCTTGTTGGAAACGCTCCCGGAACGCCGAGTGTGAATTTTCGAACTCCGGATCCAGAATCTGCCGAAAAAGTGCGCGCGCGCGATTGCGCAAATCCGCACTGAACCAAGGCTCTGATACCAATTGAAGTCGCGGAGCGGAGCGTGGGTCGACTCTCTCTCTCACACACACACACAGTGAGCTTACACAGTACACAGTACGCAGAGATCTGTTAGAAGGGTTATCTCCCAAATCCTTAGTATTCACAAAGAATATGTTAGTATATACAAAGAGTTAGAGGTAAGTGAGTTAGGCGGGCGGCCGGCCATATCCGCATAAGAGGCCACTTGGGCTTTAATCCCAACAGTGCCCCCTGTTCGCTTTACCGTGAGACAGGCTCGAGGCGCGCCATTCGACCCCTAGCATTTTAGAGGCCGTCGGGGTTCGCTTTGCTCCCGTCAATGTCTGGGTTTGCTTTGCTCCCGTCAATGTCTTCATGCTATTTTTGATTGCTTGAAAAGTGGCCTCATCAAGGAGTGTCTTCTTATATTTTCTTTATTTTGAAAACAAATTTTGAGGCACTCGAGTGGGCTACTAGAAATTTTAATTGCCTTGTCATCGCTGTTGTCTTTATAAACAAAGCTACTCCTCTCCTTGTGGAATTTTGAGATGGTTCCCAATGCAATGTGCTCCCTCAAATAGAAAATACTCTGAATATAATGGATAAAAATATATTTCTTGTTGCTATTTCTAAATTTTGGCACACCAACAAGCATCAACATTAGGAAAAATTTTGGACTCTAAAATGGGCTCTATAAGGACTTTAAATTTCTCCCTCTTTGTCCAAAACCCGGGGGATTCACTCTATATACAAAACGGGATGCCACCTGCGAGCGGACAACTTTGATAAAACCCCTATATACGATTCATATTAGGGAATATGAGCCCCCTTTCTACGGTTATACGAAAGTCAATGCAAAAAACTATCACCCCTATCTTACATATAAAATTTAGGTCTCACATGATCCAACTGAGTAAAACTAGTCAAAGAGCGTGGAGCATAGTGATTGACAATGTATTAAGGAACCACTTTTGTTCATTACTAGATGTACCCTCAATTTGTTTTAGTTTGACTTTCAAACTATGTGCCCGTTCAGCCTGCACTCTAGCTACTCGTCCATTTTGACCCATCTAAATTACTCAAAAAACATGGTTATAAAGTTGCGTTAGGTTCTTCATGTAAATTTTCATCTATACAAACTCTTTATAGCTTTCATCCCTCAACAAATGAACTATAATAACAAAACAAGCAATCGATACAAAGTAGTGTTGGTTCTTGCATGTGTCTTGGTAGCTATTGACTCACAAGTTTGAGGGAAGACTCTTTTGGGAAGCCATGATTTTCAAACACAAAAAATTACTTTCATTTTTCCCTTTTCTCACTTTCCCCCTGTCCCCCTAAATATGATACCCCCTCCCTTAGTTTTAAGCTTAGGAGATAAATTATTGGGGGCCTACCCCTAACTTATACGCTTATGTAACTTGTAAAAAAACCCCCCTCCCCTGACTTACGTGGTGCGGTAAGTTTTCCATGGTGAATCCCCCGGGGTCCAAAACGGGTGCACGGTAGAAGATTCCATTTTTTGATATGACAACTCCGTCTTATAAATGGAATCTCTCCCCACATTTTAGCTTTATTGGGGAGGCCATAAATTCTACAAATCAACTCCAAATTTGCCGGAGTTTGGGGGTTTAGAGCCTAATTTCCAAGATCTTTCCAATGTTATGTTGGTTGATAGGGTTTTGATGACAAAGTGTTTATGTACTTCACCAGGTTGCCCACTTTGGACAAGAGAGGCAAAGTCAAACCTCCTTATAGGGCCCCTTTGAGAGTGCAAATTTTCCCTAATGCTTGGCTTGTTTCTCATGGAATCTAGACACCTCTAGCAGTACATTGACTTTTTATGTTTTCACACATAGCATTTTGCATTATTCAACCTCCTTTGCTTCTTCCTTATGGTTAATAACCTCCTCTATCTCATCCACTTCATTCTAGCTCTTCTCCTTGTCCTCTTTTTCATTTGTTGGTAGATCTTCTTCCTCCACCATTTCTTTGCAGCTCTTCATAAGACTAGCAAATTCAAATATACAAGGAAGCCAAACAACTCTTGGACTAGCTTGCACTCCTTTTCATGCGTAGGGCACCAGAAGGCTCTATATGATAGTGAAAAATGATGGTATTTTTTGTACAAACGTCCTTTGGTATCACAATCTTTTAAGTGGACCACCACCATGTCGTCAAGGATGACCCTGCCCTTTTGCACCTCCATTTCAAACCTCTCTCTTTTAGGCTTTAAGAAATCATTGTGCTAAGCTAGAAGAAGATCAAGACTAATGGTGGCACTAAAGATTCCACATACCTTATGAAATTTATTAGCACCTCTCGAAGATACTACAAAGTTGAAAAGCCTTTCATTAAAATTGCACGATCTTCTACCGTAAAACTATCTCTTTTTTCCTCTACTCTTTGGTGTTGCTCTTTGGAGGTGGTCCATAGACAATAGCTGAAAACTCCACCTTTGTCTTTTTTGAGTTGAGCACATTAACCTTGGGGGGATAGTGTCCTTCTGACTTGCAAAAGGTTCTGACTTTGCCTCTTCAACATCCACACCTAAGCTCATGGCAAGCTCCTCTCTTGCGATACCAGGGATCTCCAAAGGCTCATTGAAGTCAACATTTCTCTTCATTGAGACTTTTAAAAATTGCAAGGAAGAGGAAACTACGTGCTGGCGCCCAAAAAAATACTCTAGATCTATTTTGTGTCTCTTGCTTCTATGAGCTCTTATACTTGGCAATCAAAACAAAGACCATTTTTAGAAATTTATAGCAGCTACATATTTCCATTCTTGTGTGAATGAAAATAATGAAAACACAATTATGGTATATACATGTAACATTTATAGATATAAATTATTATATATGTACTCCTATCTAATACACACATAGACACACACTTATATTGACAACTCATGAAGTATATCTACCTAACATACATCATGATGTGCACATCTAAGGATTCCTCTTATATTGAGTACCATCAAGTATATGTACCTAACATACATTCTCATTTTCACATCTAACACTTCCCTTTATATTGAGTACCATAAAGCATATCTACATTCTCTCTAACTATGGCATGCCTAGAAGCATCCCTGAAAAGATCATGCATCCATGTGCACGTTTGACCAATCTATGCAGGTCTTTCAAGCATCAATTTGACCCTTACAATGTAATAATACAATACTCAAACCTATAAATTGATTGATGCTAGCATGAAGTTTAATGTTTGACATCCCAACATTCTCCCACGGCATACATAGATGCATTCATAGAAAAACAAGTACATTTATGCATGCCATAAGGAAAAGACATATATAGCATCCAAATTCCTTCTTGTTTCTTTCTCCTATAGCACATGTAGAAGCCTTGATCTTAAGAAAACACAATATCTTTGTACGCCATTAGGAGGAAAACTAACAAAAATTTCAAACACAAAATAGAAAAATTATTTTCATGGACTTCCCATTGCCATACTTCACATTCTAAAATTTGGTTGACTATTGAGCTCGTTGAGAGATTTGGGGGACTGCCTAGACAATCACAAGAATAAGGTATCCTCTCTCTCTCTCTCTCTCTCTCTCTCTCTCTCTCTCTCTCTCTCTCTCTCTCTCTCTCTCTGTGTGTGTGTGTGTGTGTGTGTGTGTGTGTGTGTGTGTGTTAGCAGCAAGCTAACGTGGAAACCATTTTTCGGAGTTCTCCTTGTAAAACAATTATTATTTTGACAAATAGGGAATATTGTAACTCTTGTTTTCTTGATAAACCTTGTAATTAATGAGCCGGGGCTACAAGATTCCAGATTGTATCAACCATTCAATTCCCAACTTTGGTAGAACTCCAGATTATTACTTTTGACCACCCAAAAACCTTGGTTGAGGTAGAAAAGTCAATTTTTGTAAGTTTTTTACAAGTTTTTGGATAAGAAATACACAGCGTGAGCTAACGGTGCTCACTTCTCTCCTTCTCGTGCTTCCTACTCCCTCTCTAGTTATCACATCGGGAATGCGTTTGTTGCATTGCAACCGCAAGTAAGAGCTCTACGCATTCACGTAATCCATTCACAGTATTTCGTAGCTTTTGGCATCGCGGACCCGCGGCCTAATTTCATCATAACTAGGAATTTACACTTTTAAAACGAAAACTAAGCATAGACGGGGTATTGGGGCATCATTGCTAAGCATTTAGATGCATTCAGGATCGAAAACGACTAGCTCAAAAATCCACTGCTGTTAATGATCACAATTTTGGAACTTGACCTAAAGTGGGTTTGAGGCCATAGGCATGTGTTCTTAGGTCTTATAAACTTGTCCTAGAAGTTTCGTTACGTTTGGATGTCATTTGATGCTGTAACGGATGTGATTTGCTTGCCGATGAGCGATTGGCTTTTAGTGATTTCTATCACTTGAGTGTAGCCTGAGTTATATGCGAGTTGTTAGTTGTTTTCCAAGAGATTGACAACCTCTTGTAGCCTCTATGCACTAGTCGAGTCAGCTTCGTCCCATGGTTTGACAAATTAATCGCGGTTCTCGCTAATACTGCAATAAGATAGGATGGTGAGGTTAGACATGCGTCCCACATTTGGCGTCATTGCCGAGGATCGAAGAGATCTAAACTAGGGAAAAACATGAGCGTCTTGTGTAATTGTCCTTTAACTTCCTCTAGGTTCGCCTAGAGTTCAAAACTCTCTTTTAGAAACCGCATAGCTTAAGATTATCGTCTTTTGTTGTGTAGAGGTAGCTTGGAAGTAATTGTATTTACTCAGTACCTTTAGGACTATAGGATTGTAGATTACGATTTGGAGAATGATTGGTAGACGAGACAAGTCTTAAGATCAAAACTCTGAAAAACATAAAAAACACAAGAAAACGAGTGTTGTAGACACTTTCCACAATCCCATTGCATGAGGAACTAGGAGTAGGGTAAGTAGGATCCGAGGCGATTTCATAGCATTGCTCTCTCTAAAAGAATCAAATGTGAGTTATTATGTAAACTTGCAGAATTTCAGGTCTACGGCTAGAAATTAGCACGAAAAGACTCGAATTCACTCAATCCAACTGGGGAGTAAGCCTAAGAGTTGTTCAAACCAGTGGGTAAGCTCAAGGACACTTCGAGGTAAAAATTTCAAGAAGTTGACCAAAACTCAGATTATTTACTTTTTCTTGACATTTTAGGCCAAATTAAGTTTTGACTTGATTTATGGGCTTAAAAAACATCATAAAGGACTGTCTTTGAGAAAATTGCAAAAAAGTGCTCATTGCAAGCCTCAAGTTAATAATCGTGATTATTAAACTTTTGCTCTAAATTAGACAAGACTCATATCATTGACTCATTGCATGTGTACAAACAACTTTTGTAAAGGCCCAAGAGATTTGGATCACTAAACTGACAAAAAATTGGGTGAAAACTAAAGTTTGTACTGACTTTTTGAATCTTGAGTGTGAATTGAGAAAAAATTTATCCAAACTTGTTGAAAATTGATTCATAGGCTTATATTGATGTGATAAACATGTGTATATGCTCAATTGACCAAAAACTTACAAAATTTTGACAAAAGTAAATAATCGCAATTATTTACTTCTGCCTTGTTTTTGAATTTTTTTGACCAAGTTGGCATACCACTAGCTTTACCATGTTGTAATAAGCCCACAAACCAAATTCGGTAAGATTTGGATCACTGGAGTGAAAACTGTGACAAAAATTGCAAAGTTAGTCTGCGGACAGATAATTGATGACCATTTGACAAAAAATTATCCAAACTTGATGAAAATTGGCTAGTGACCTTAACATAAGGTGCTTAACAGATCTGTGTCAAACTTGGGATAAAAATATACAAAAAATTGTCAAGAGTAAATAATCGCGATTATTTATATTTGCTTCAAAACTTGGTGATTTTACAAATTTGAGTATACCACAAGGTCAAGCACATCAATTGGACCCCATAAATCAGTTTTGGTGAAATTGAAACTTGCCCAAGGGCTATAACAAGTTGTATACTTGCCAAACCAATCCAAAAAGTGGAAAAAAGTGACAAAAGTAAATAATCGCTACTATTTACTTCTGCTTTCCAGAGACTTCAAATCAGACTTTTGGGCTTATACAGTGTTAGACCAGCATAATATAAGGCCATGGGAAAATTTTGGGTTCAATTGGATCAAAATTAGTACAGATACACTCATTTTACAGATTGAGGATTAGACCTTTGATTTTGCTAAGCTGAATTTGAAAGTCAAAATTTTGACTTCCATAGCACGAATTGAAGTGAAATATAGAGACCACTCACTGGAGTTCTCAAGAGCTCTACTGTCCTTATAGAAAAATAGCTAATTTGATAAATTTTTCACAGGAATCAGGTTGTAGACCAGGAATCAGTGGCTTGATAGAAAGTTGCAATTGAATCAAGTGGACATTAACGACAAGTCAATCCCTGGTGAGTACTCTATCCAGGGCTTCATACGTCTATATGAACCTTAGATCCAGTCGTGCAATAGGAAATCAAGGCCTATTCGGGGAAAACACTAGTAGAGTATCCACTGAAGAAAGTGTGAATCAAGGCAATTCGTTGCACACAACTCCTGAAGAAGTCTTAGACACTTTTTTAGATTCAACATCCGAAATGTCTTCTTACTCAACTCACTTGGGAACTGGAACGACAATGCGCTATAAGCATATACTCTCTTTTTACAAGACTAATCGTCATGGAGCCCAAGTTTACTTGGATCCTAACGAAGAGTATGCTATTCGCATTGATGATCATGGTATTGAGTTCGAAGAAGAGGTTAGGGCAAACAAACAAGGAAAAATGTACATAGATCGAAACGGAATTCAATATGTACAGGTTGAAAGTCCGGATGTGATAGATGAATGGGGCTTAGAAGTAAACACTATAATCCCAGATATGTCAGCAAAAGAAGGACCACCAACTTTGGAATTCGAGGGATATGATCAAGTAGACTTTTCAGCCTTTGAAACGACTTAGTACGGATAATCCTAGGTTCGGAGTCTATTGTTGGGAATATAGAAACATAAAAGATCTTTTGTGGACTTCTCATGCTAGACCAGGGCAATTAACGGCCATGGAGATCATCTATATCTTCAAAATCAAAGATAAGGGATCTGTAGATCTACCAACTTACTTATTTAGGGATTGTTATAACAACAATTTTAATATGATGACTCTTGAGAAAGTAGAACAAACCAAATACCATGGTATTCCATATGGGATTGGATATTGGGTCAAGGACCAGAAACCACTCCAAGAGACGAACATCGTGAGAGATCATCTGAGAGTAATGTGAAGAAACCAGAAACCACCTCATCACGTAGAAAAACGGGTGACACTAAGGCTAGTCCAGGGCCACATGAGTCACTATTTCCGACAGACTGGTTTGAAGGACTCGGAATAGGATCAACTCCCAGAAGACCTGGAGTTGAACCGAATAGACGTGTCAGACCAGCTGATTTCCAAAAATGGGTCAGAAAATACAGTGGATCAGGGGATCCATATGACCACTTAGCAAGCTTCAAGCAAGTGCTAAGAGTAGAGCGTATATTCGATTTCCATACTCAATTCGAGGAGTTTGGAATGACATTAGAAGGAAAAGCTTTGACATGGTTCCAAAACATTCCACCAAGGTCAATCATGGATTTGAATACATTAGCTCAAGGATTTGTAGCTGCTTGTTCTAAAACGGAGATTAAACATAATACAGTAGCTCAAATCTACAGCTTCAAACAGAAACATGGTGAGTCTGTTAGGGATTGTGCAACTCGAATGAAACAATACATTGCCAGATGCCCAGAGATGGAGATACCTGCAGAAGAGCGACTTGTCTCATTGTTTCTGGAGGGATTGCTAAACAAAGAACTTCATGCTATACTCTATAGTAAAAAGCATACAACCCTAGAGGCGTGTGTGTCTGATGCTATCGACCTAGGAGACAATTGTGAAATCTTTAATGAAGAGGATGTCCCTAAGGATAACCAAAGCGAGAAGACTGCATCCACAAACAACACAAGTGGGAACGGCTGCTGCAGCAACACTCTCAGCCATAGAAGATATGCTAAAAAGGATGAATGACATGATGAACAATATGCAAAAAGCACCTATGAGAGGACCAGGACAAGGGATATTCCCACAAGGACAACCAATTAGGCGACAAAAGTGGTGTGTAATAGAGGTTAAATGGATCAAACACGAGACCCACGAGTTCTAGTTCAGACCAAAGTATGATGGGAATGTTCAGTACGTGCCCATGAGGCCACAAGGACAACCCATGTACATATATCAACTTAATATGGCTCAAGTTCAAAGACCACCAATGGGTATGGAGAGACCTCAACCTATGTTGGGACAACAAACTCCTTATCCAGGACATAATGTGGTGCCTATAAAGTACATCACTCAGAAGGAGTCATAGATGAACAAGCATTAGTGCCTCTGTTACACCCTATGCAGAGCCTAGTCCATCTACAGTAATGATAGAGGGAGATTGGTATAGTCCCCATCCACCACCAATGGAGGAAACCATGACTTATACTCCATCAGAGCTTGCACCAATGTATTATGTAGCTAATCAAGGTGTCAAACCTCCCATGGGAAGACCCATGATGAAGCCCAGAACATGAAACTGTTATAACTGTGGTGCTGATGACCATTGGAAGAACGAATGTCCAGAGCCTGACAAAAACCTCAAACCAATTGAAGCCTATTGCATACAATGTTGCAAAAAGGGAGGATACTTTCCGGAAGATTGTCCTAAGAATCCTTTGAACAAGGAAAAAACTGTAGTCAACGTAGTCCAAGTGATGCCTAGTAGCTCATCAGAGAGCGAACCAATTGTTCCAATCAAGGTAATCACTAGATCCCAGGCAAAGAAAAAGAGACACAATTCCTCTGATGATTTGGAGAACACAAAATTTTCTTCTCAAAGGATCAAAAGGAGCAGAAGCAAAAGCTATGAGATGAGAAAACAAAAACAACGGGTTGAAAACGAGGAGAAAGTAAAAGTTCTAGCCCAAGACAAGTCGGAAGAAATTGGCAGTGAATTCAAGGAAACAACCGTGAAATCTGGAGGATCCATTCTGGTTGATAAAATTTTTGAGCCTATCAATGCTGCCTTGGAAGCCTACCAAGCCGGACTAAAAGCAGGCCAAAACATGGAAAACAAATGGAAAAACTATCCATCCCCAGACATGGAAGCAGCTAAGCTAGAAGCTTATCAAAATTCGATGAGAATCACGCAGAAAATGCTAGATAAACAGAAACCCAAGCTTGAAAGTATTGCAAAATCAGAAGAGCTTGCGATAGAAGAAACGAAAGCAAAATCCGAGGTGGTGGCAGAACCCCACCTTGAAACATGAACCAGAGCTTATAGTACCAGGCACTGAAGATGCCTTAGACGGAATGCAATTCGTGGAGGAAGACTAGCCAGGACACTTATGGGAAAAGGTAAGGGAGATCAATGATGGGAGCCTAACTTTAAAGTCAACTCCTATAGAGGATGTCTGGTTGGATAACCTACCATCTGATATGAACATGGATTTACAGTCCTTATATGGGGATTGCGGATCAGAGGCTTCAGGAATATCTAAACCTTTGATATTAAAAACATTACCTTCTTACTTGGGAGATAACAAAGATGAATCCATCATTTGCAAGACCACTCAAGTAAAAAGAGCCAAACAGACCCTAGAGTGGACAACATTCACTCAATCATGTCGACACCTATCCAATGCACTCTTACTTTGGGAGAACTGTTGAAACTCAGGCCATACTTATGGAATGATTTATAGAAAACCCTAGAAAAGGTGGGGATAACGGGGTTCATCTCTAAGAATCTTGGAAACTTGAAAAATGAAACGAGAAACAAAGAGATACGATCAGTTCCTATGAACAAGGTCGGAGAATATTATGAAGGGCAAGAAGGAAACACTACCCTCCCAGTGAAATATAATGACATTGAAACCATGGCAATACTGGATAGTGGAGCGGGCATAGCCATAACTACTAAAGCAGTATGGGAATCCTAGGGACAACTAGCCATTAGACAAATGCGAATGAAATTGCAGTTGGCTGACGGACACATTGAAAGACCACTAGGGCTGCTAGACAAAGTGATAGTCAACTCCTGTGGAATTGAATATCAACACACTTTTTCCATAGTAGACTTTGGGAAAAAACTCAACTATGAAATCATATTGGAAGACCTTTCATGCGACAGGTACAGCTTATCCAAGATTGGGAAAACGACTATCTGTACTTAAAGCAGGTGGGATCTATAACAAGGGTCAATCTAAAGGACCACACCTATAGAGACGTCTTGAAAACACCCATCCAAGAGTTTGATTTAGTCTCTTCGGTTGAAACTAAACTTCCATCTTGGCTAAACAAAGACACTCCTATTTTGATGTGCAGAGCTTCAGAAAATGGAAGCTTAAGACGAGAGGAATGTATCCTAGAAAGGGATTGTACATATGAAGCCTACATACCAGAACCCTTTCCAAAACATTTATTTGAACCATTCAAGTGGACTCAAATCTTAGCGACAATGGATGTTTGTGTGAATACGTCTATGCCTACTCAATTTTGCAATGAGGATGGCTATGACATAATTCCCATCCAAATGATGTCAGTTCTTAACATTGAAAATAAGGATGAGGAAACAAAGGACTTGATGAAAGCTCAACAAGTCTTTTCTGACCTCTATTACGATGCAACTGATAAGTTGGATGAACACTCAGCTACCTTTGAAGATTCGGGATCTGAAAAAGAACATATGAGAGCTCAACTACTCTTAAGGGGAAGGGAGGAAAAGTTTTTTGACTTTCCAAACCAGAAATCAAGACGACAAAAATGGTATAGAAGAAAGAGGGACACTAAAATTGTGGAAGCACGACCTATGCCATCAGTCTCCAGTAAACACAAATCCTGATGCAGATAGATGCTAATGATTGTGTCAAGGACAAAATAACTGACAGATATCCCTCAAACGGAGACTCAAAAATGTCTTCCTTTGATTTTTTCAAATCAAAAGGTCAAAAATTAATAATAAATAGGAGGGAGGCTCAGATGGAAAAATGGGAGACACACTAGTGATCAGAAAGACAAGGCAGACAAGCACAAAAATTTTCAACGAAATCAGAAGTTGAAAGCGGGAAGCCCAAATTAGGCGGCCAAGCCTACTTTTACAAAATTCTTGCAGAATGAGCTACAGGAATCCGATTTTGGAAATTTTTGAGCCTAACATAGATTTCATGGCCTATTAGGACTAACGGGGGAATCTGCGGAAAATTGGTTCGGGAAGTCTAGGTATAGATATCCAGCTTAGGCTAAAACCACCTCATTTCCACTTGGAGCTTTGCAGAGAGAGCATTTCGGCATCTTTCGTGCGTCATTTCCGGAGCCCACAGTTGACCTTTTTTCAGTGCCATCTCACATGAGACATGAGGGGTAAGTTCCTTACTAATCAATGATCCATTTTGTATGGCCGGTAGCTAGTCTAAAGCCCTAGAAAAAACCCTAGAAGTCGAGCAGTGCACGAAGACCTACGACCTAAAAGTGACCATAGCGGCCTGCCAGCTTGACCAAATCGGATGGGATTTGAACCATAGCATGCCCTAACATAATAGAACCACTCCATACCATCAGATGATCATTCGGCTGGGGTCAAGGGGGTCCTCAGTAGAGAATTAGGGTTTTTTGGGAAAGGCCAGAATTCCGACCTGACTCCACAGATGGCCTGTTAATGAGGTTCATATACAATGTATATGATTGGTTTGGAGAAATCCATCAAGTAAAGCCCTAGAAAAGCGGAAAATGGCTCGAAGGTTACAAAGCGTCAAATTCGACATACGAGGCCAAACTGACTCGAAATGAGCCAAAATTGAACACGTAGCTTCATGATGATGTTACGGACAAGTCCAAAGCCTCAAAGTTGACCGACCAGCCCAACAGACAGAGTAGTCACAAAAAACGGTGATTTCAAAGTCGAACGGTGATTTCAAAGTCGACAGAGCACAAAGTGATGTCGGCATGACCAAACTTGACCAAATTCAATTTAGGACTTGTATTAGGTGTATGAAACATGTTTAGGTCAAAATTTATGTGAAATGAAAAGTTTTTGTCACTGTTGTAAATAATCACGATTATTTACTTTTGTAACATTTTTGCATGGAAATTGTCATTTTGGCTCATACTTGATTTTTGGCATGTAATAAGTGTATACACATTCTTGTCCTCCACCTGCTGCGCAGGTATTATGCCCCCCCCCCCCCCCCCCCCCCAACCCCTCTCTCTCTCTCTCTCTACATCGTGTGTGTGTGTGTGTGTAGGAAAGAGAGAGAGAGAGAGAGAGAGAGAGAGAGAGAGAGAGAGAGAGAGAGAGAGAGAGAGGTGTGTGTGTAGGAAAGAGAGAGAGAGAGAGAGAGAGAGAGAGAGAGAGAGAGAGAGAGAGAGGTGTGTGTAGGAAAGAGAGAGAGAGAGAGAGAGAGAGAGAGAGAGAGAGCGGTGTGTGTGTGTGTGTAGGAAAGAGAGAGAGAGAGAGAGCGGTGTGTGTGTGTGTGTGTGTAGGAAAGAGAGAGAGAGAGAGAGAGAGAGAGAGAGAGAGAGAGAGAGGTAGGTGTGTGTGTGTGTGTAGGAAATAGAGAGAGAGAGAGAGAGAGAGAGAGAGAGAGAGAGAGAGAGAGAGAGAGAGAGAGCGGTGTGTGTGTGTAGGAAAGAGAGAGAGAGAGAGGTGTGTGTGTGTAGGAAAGAGAGAGAGAGAGAGAGAGAGAGAGAGAGAGAGAGAGAGAGAGAGAGAGAGAGAGATAGAGAATTAATGTATGCTTAGGAAATTAAAATTAAAGAAAAATAATTGAAGAGAGAAATGAAATGAAATGTTATATTAACGTCTTCGAAAGGCCAAAGTGACCTATGAGACATGAGACAAGAAAGTTACAATGTGATGGATCTGATACAAAGTCAGAGTAAGAAGATGACAAAATAAAATATTATGGAATCCTAAATTGCTGGGTATGGACTAAATGGCTAAACCAGCTAGCTGGGATAGGTAGATCATAGGAGATCCAGCAGCTGTCGCTGGCGGATCTCATCAATCTCCTCCATGGTCAGTAGTCTGACCGGGCGTTATGCATGTCGAGCCAAAGTGACCTAGCTAGATCCTCTGATGCAGCCTCTGTCGATGTTGTGTAGTCCTCTGCAGTCGTGGACGTCTAGATCTCCCTAGCTCAGTCGCTCGTTCGATCAGTAGAGAGATAGGGAAGTAGAGAGCGAGAGAGAGCGAGAGAGAGAGAGAGAGAGAGAGAGAGAGAGAGAGAGAGAGAGAGAGAGAGAGAGAGAGAGAGAGAGAGAGAGAGAGAGAGAGAGGTAAGTAGAGAGAGAGAGATAGGAAATAGCTAGAGAGATAGAGAAAGAGAGTTTTATATATATATATATATATATATATATATATATATATATATATATATATATATATATATATATATATATATAGAGAGAGAGAGAGAGAGAGAGAGAGAGAGAGAGAGAGAGAGAGAGAGAGAGAGAGAGAGAGAGAGAGAGGTAGGGAAGTGAAGAGTGAGACAGAGAGAGAGATAGGAAAATAAGGAAATAGAGAGAGAAAGAGAGATAGTGAGAGCGAGATCGAGAGAGAGAGAGAGAGAGAGAGAGAGAGAGAGAGAGAGAGAGAGAGAGAGAGAGAGAGAGAGAGAGAGAGAGAGAGAGATAGCGAGAGTGAGATCGAGAGAGAAAGAGAGATCGAGATCGCTTTTTTGAGCAAGAACCATGCAAGGCTTCTGAATCTTTCTGAAGTTGCTCATCCATCTCCACATTATCTTCTGGCTTGGACATGGAGGCCCCGTCCGGTTTACAATCAGGTAGAAAACTTTCATTGGGCTGAGAACTTCCATGGCTTGTGCATGTAGTGAAAAAAACACCAGGATGGGCATAATATCCTTGGAAAAACCTGTGCAAAAAATTGCAAACAGACGGAACATTACAAAAATGACAAAAATGGTCATGCTTTAATATATGATTCATCAAGTGCGGCATTGGAAAGCTTTCTCTGACAAGCTACCTCGGAATGGAGGCAGGTGGGTTCGTAGACAGAGAAGAAACTATGGAACTAAAAGAGGCAAAGGGGTTTTGCCTGCTACATGCATTGCCATGTACACCTGGGAGTGCACGTATGTGTCTACCCATGTAGGATTTGACCAATAAAGACGAGATTTTGACCCGGTGGTCCTGATCTCCGTACACCTCTGGACCGAAGTGTACGGAGATTGGGCAAGACTAGAGAATGCAAGGTAGTTTACATTGTGAGGAGTATATATATATATATATATATATATATATATATATATATATTTAAAACAACATTCATAATCATTGTAGATGGCAACGTCATCAACTAACATGGAGGAAAATATTGCATGCTCGTGCACGCTCTACAAGTATCAAATCCTGCGCAAGCGTAGGATATGTAATGAGCATGTGCACAAGTACGGAGAGTTTGCTAGAGAAACCGTACAGAATCTGCGATACGACTCCTACGGAACGGGCATTGATTTCCGCGACATAGCACCTACATCTGAGAGAGAGAGAAAAAAGATTATGCGTGAAGGTTCGACCAATATAGAGCCACGGATGGAAGCAGAAAAGGTCTTACAGACAGAAGACGACGGCATGGAGGAGATGCTGGATGCCTTCTTCCAGACAAGCGAGGAGAACGCGAACGAAGCAGCACCAGAAGCCGTGCGCCTATCTCCTGAAGACATGTTGAGGAAGTTGGCACATCAACCAATCTATGAAGGCGCCAAAATATCTGTGCTTCGTACTTGTCTGGCGTTTTTGAATCTTCGGTCAGTGTACGGGTGGTCAGATGCAAGCGTCACTGCTTTGTTTAGGTACATAATTTACAAAAGAGATTTTCCGATTGCAACGGTGATGTGCTCGGAGAGCTTTTTAATTTAATGTGGCTTAAACAGGTTATTGCGGGAGCAACTTCTCCCGGCTGGCAATGAAATGCCCCCCTCCAGGCCAGACGCAAAGCAACTTCTGACCTCAGTTGGCTTGGACTACAACAAGATTCATGCATGTCCAAATGATTGCATTCTTTTTCGCAATGAATTCGCAGATTGTCTGTCGTGTCCTAAGTGCGGAGCAATGCGCTACAAACAAGATGCAGTTGGCGAGACAGTGCCAGCTAAAGTGTTGCAGCATTTCCCTATTATTTCTAGGATAAAAAGCATGTTTCGTTGTGGTTCCATTGCAAAGTTGATGCGGTGGCATTCTACGAATAGATCCACTGACGCAACATTTAGGGTGCCTGCTGATTCGAAGGCTTGGAGGCACATTGAAGATACCTGGCCACATTTTAAGAGTGAACCACACAATTTGCGTTTGGGCATGGCAATGGATGGAGTCAATCCATTTGGCTTGAGAAGCTCGTCATGGAGCACTTGGCCTGTGTGCCTTATCAATTACAACCTCCCGCCATGGCTTGCTATCAAGAAGGGTCATTTGATTTTAAGCTTGATTGTACCTGGTAAGTTCAAGGCAAAAAACATGGATGTTTATCTAGCTCCACTAGTTGACGAGCTCCAGGAGTTATGGCATGGGATTGACATAGCAGATGCGGTTGAACCAGTAGGACAACAACATGCAAGGATCCATGGACTTCTTATGTGGACTATGCATGATTGGCCCAGATACGGAGAAGCTTCTGGTAATGGTTATTGATTTACAAAATTCTCACTATTCGCAAGCCCTTTGCCTTGGCCTGATTCATGCTTTGATATATGCAGGACTAACAACTTCGGGATACAATGCATGTCCAATTAGCGGGCAGTCTTTGGATGTGTGCTATTCTACCTCTCTTCGAAAGACAATTTATCAAGGCCACCACCGTTATCTTCCAGATGGCCATCACTTGCGCGAAGGCGAGCTTGGTCGCGTCGAATGTCGTCCTATGCATGTACAAGAGTGGCGTCGCCGATGGGAGCAACATGAGGGGCAACCTGTTCCAGGAATGAAACGTTTGTCCATTCTCCATACGTTGCCGTACTGGGGTGATCTACTAATTAACCATTTACTGGATCCAATGCATATATTCAAGAATGTGGGAGAGCTCCTCTGGAAGACAATCATGGGAATGAAAGACAATCGAGCTTCACGAGATGATTTGCAGTCGGTTGGAAAGATGCCAGAACTGTGGCCTTTCACCAATGCAGCTGGTCAAACAAAACTTCCAAGAGCGCCATGGATATTGCTAAAAAACGAAGAGCGACAAGTGAAAAGGGTGATTTCAGAGTTCAGGACGCCAACAGGATATATGCGATGTCTCAAGATAGCATTCACCCGTGACGATCAACTATCAGGGTTGAAATCGCACGACTGGCATAAGTTCTTGCAATTCATTCTTCCAATTGCGATCAAGGGGTGTTTAATGGAGGAAGTGCGGACCTGCATATACAAGATTTCAGAGCTAGTGTGGTGGATCTCTTCCAAGGAGATACGGGAGGAATCTATTGCAGTCGCAAGGGCTAACTCCATTGAGGCAGTTTGCATGATTGAGAAGTATCTACCTACGAGCTGCCTAACTATCCAAATGCACTTGCTCGTCCATGTAGTAGATGAGGTTGCAGTGGCAGGTACAGTCCACCACCATTGGATGTTCTTTCTAGAGCGGTTCATGAAAACACTTAAGGGTTTTGTTCGCCAAAAAGCGCGTCCAGAGGGGAGCATGGCATAAGGATGGCTGGTGCAAGAGTCTTATGTTTGTAATTAGAGATTAGAGATTCCTCATCTCCGCAGCACAGGCGCACTCGCCGATCTCGACGATCGTCAGGTGGAGGTGGTGGTTGCTGTGGAGGAGGGTCCACAGATGCTTCGACCTTTCCTCACTCACGACCCCCGTCTTACCCAGGCACACCTCTCGACACACCTCTTGGCACACCTTGGACACCTTGGGGGGCACACGATCCTAGTGCCTCCAAGCTCTATACTGTACGGGGAGATAGTTCTGTTGACATGGATAGAGTCGAGACTGAGATGCGACAGCGGATTCGCCAGCTCGTGGAGCTGCAGTTTTCGACCAACATTCTGACGTCTTGGGATCAGTAAGAAAAGGAAAAAGTCACTTACATAGTGGAGACCATCTTGAGAGAGTACCAGCCTACTCCGGGTTCTTCCGTTGTTTCGGTGCGGTGGATCAAGGGTGTTGCACGGGACACCATCAAACATCAACGAGATGCAGCTCGGAAGGCTTTCAAGACATGCTCGCCGAAGCCTTCGGGCATCCCACACGAGACGTGGCTGCAGATCAGGGAGGATGAGCGGACAGCGGCCACGCGGTTCAGATAGCAGCGTGAGGCCGCGCAGGTACGACAGATGACTAGGGGGACATCTCATCTTGGCAGCGAAGGCTTCGACACCTTTCTCTATGAGTTTGTGAGTTTCTAATTCAATCTTAACTATGGCGTTTTTTAAAACGCGATGAATCATGTATTCTTATTACTTTGATTTTTGTATAAACGCAAAATCTTGCGATGCATCGAGCTCCATCACGTGAGGAGGAGTCAGATGGATATCGCAGAGGTATCTATGAAGTACTGAATGATCTTGAAGCTTCAGGAGAGCCTGTAGACTGGGAGGCCTTACAGTCTCGCTGATTGCTTGAGGTGAGACGTTAATAGGTGTGAGTTGATTTAATTATGTCAGTATATGTGAAGTTATATCAATACTAATTTTGTGAGTTGTCCTATGTGCAGGTTGCGACGCCTAGTCATCAGTGGACCAGATTTCATCTATATGCTTTGTGAGACACAGACACGCTTCCGTATCTCTTTTTTGTACAAACAGTTAGTGTTCAGACAGTTATTGTTTCCCTTATGGTTATGATTATTGTCATTGTCATTGTATAGACAGTTATTGTTTCTCTTTCTGGTTATGCTTATGGTTATTGTTAATTTTGTTTATGGTTATGGTTATCTGCATTATGGTTTTGATCAAAGTGATTATAGCTGGTTATGGTTTTAAGTTATGGTTATGCTTTTAAGTTATGGTTATGGTTCGTTATGGTTATGCTTTTAAGTTATGGCTATGCTTTTCAGTTGGTACGGTTGTCTTTCATTGGCCTTAAATCTCATGTGAGATCCTACATGGATAGCATGTAGGAGGCGTATACATGATATGGTTTTTTTTGAAAAGTTTATGTAAAAACAAAGGGAACTTTGCCGAAATTTCTGCGCGCGGGAGCATGGTTGATATTTTGGTGTTGCTCGCTTTCTTAGGCAGAGGGCAGGAAGTCTGGCTGTAGCTGTGTCCATCTTTTAACTGGGCACAGGCCAGGCTACCTGCCCTCTGCCCAAGAAATTTTTTTTCTGCTATGGTCGTCGCTATACGCGTCGCTAATAGAGACTGGTTTCACAGCGACGCGTATAGCGACGCTCATAGCGACGGGCAGCGTCGATATATGTGTCGATAACACCTTCTTTTGTTGTAGTGTATCAACTGGACCCCGAGTCAGTGAAGGCATCAAAGGCATCTTACCTTTCTAAAGAGCAGTTAGAAGAACACCACACCACAGTCTTCACTGGCAGGTTTAAGAGTGAATAAGGACATCCGGTGGAGTTTCACCTCTTGCCTAAAGAGGTTTATGATGTCGCAGCAAAGTCAGAAACCAAAGAGGCTAACCGCAGGTTGGGACTCCGACACTTCTATGAACAAGAGCCCTGCGGAGTAGACTTTCAAAAAGCTTACGAGCTTCTGTCCACCATCAACAAAGACGGAACTACCCAAATCTCAGAAAACCAAGGAAATAAGGTAGAGGTTGTAATTACAAAGGAAATAGTGGCAGAGGCACTCAGATTGCCCACTGAAGGGATGACCATGCGGGCAAGAGATAGAAAAACAGCGGGCACGTTTACAAAGGAAACATCTGTGACTACATTTGCCGATCTCATCCACAAGCAGGTGGAAGAGCCAGCCCGTCTGTACCACCAACATTTCCATTTCCTGGCAAAAAGGCCACCAAGGTACACGACACCAAATCACGCCGTGGCCACCACTTTTACACAAGTTCGGAAGTCAACCACCAGACAACCTACGGACCACGTGCAATATGTGTTGACAACATTGAAGGCCACCAAGAAGGAGGGAAAGATAACATACTTGGGCGCGCCGGAAGTATTGACTAGAATAGCATATCAGGCCATCGGCATGGCCGCCAACCTACCGCCTGCCCCGGATCAGAACACATGGATCTTGGAAGCTCAACCCTCTCCGAGATCTACAAGATCTAGTAAGCGATCATTTAAATCAGGTGATGAATCTGATGACAGTTCATCAGAGCAACATAGCAGTGAAAGCTCTAACAACGAAGAAAAAAGAGCTAGGAGGGAAGAGATGAAGAGGAAAGCAGTGGCTGCCCACCAAGAGGAGCCAGCTCAAAAGAAAGCGAGATTTGAAAGAGAAAAATAGGCGTATCAACGCACTAGGCAAGCGCAGGGAAAAGACCCAGAAAAGTGGGTACCCACCGGCTTGAAGGGACTTCGAATGAAACATCATTCAAGGAAAGAGGCCAAGGATCCCAAGGATCATTTAAAAAGAATGTACCAAGAGGCAGAGGCCTTGAAGGTGAAAGAGGTTGAAGAAGCGGCCAAGAAAGCTGAGGAAGTAGCAACTCAAGAGCAAGGCCAGGCATCTCCCCGACCCACCTCACTGCCGCCGGAACAAGAGGACCAGCCCATGCCCACTCCACCATCATCATCGCCAGTCCAAGAGACCACTGAAGAGGTCTAGACTGACAAGAAAAAGAGTATGATTTCACCCACCAAACAGAAGTTACACAACAAACTGACCACGCCGAGAAACATGAAGAAAAGGAAGCTGAACCAGCACCAGAGCAGACAACTGAGGATACTCACAAGGAGACGGATGAAACTGATAAAGAGCAAGATACAAAAAAAGAGCAGACCACTACACATGAGGAAGAATCCGGGACTGAGAAGGCGAAAAGGCCTGCAACCGAAGAAATTGTAAAAGTTGATACCACACAGCTTGTTTCCACTCAGCCAGCAACTACCGAGGTTTCAAAACCTCAGGATGGCAAAGATAAAGCAACCATCTCTATAGAAACACCAGCAATAACAACACAGCAAGAAGCAACACAAGTGAAGGGGATCGGGGAGCGCCACAGACGGAGAGTGAGAGAGAGAGAAGGAGACACACACACAAATGTGGGTTGGGAGACTGTGAAGTGGCAGCTCCCCCTATACATTATACTCACTATAAGTATAGGGTAACAATGGGAGGGCGCCCATGATCTGGGAGACCGGTCAAGGCACATAGGCCTTAACCCCAACAACCTCCCACTTAAAGGCCAATGTGCCTTTAAGCAAGATCTACTAGTGTACAACTAATAGAAGGTGAGATATTCTCTCAACCTATGCCCACTGACTCTCGATGAGCTAGTGCATCCGGCTCTACTGATAGACAAACATCCCGCTGCGGAAGCCACACACAGCTAGCTCCAAGCTCTGCAAAGAGTCTACAAGAGCTCATGCACTCCTGCAAGTATCCGTCCAATACCTGCAAACCTCCCCTATGCTCTATGCCGAGATCAGTCATCGAACAACTAATCAACCCTGCTGCAAATGCTCCCACTACAGCTGCTATGTTGGGCCTCGAGATCAACATCTCATACATGAGGACATCGAACGTTGATGCAACCCTGGAAACCTCTGCCACCTCCAACTCAGAACTCAACTCATGGCAATCCTCTCCCCTATCATAGAGACCATGGCACTCTGACTCCGAGCTCTGGAGTGACTCCTCGTGCCCACCACATATCACATGTGTACCAAGAGTATCCATCTGTCCTGAATCTGCATCAAGCTCTGGCATAAGCATATCAAGAAATGACTCCACAATAGTCGACATCTCAGCATCCATGTGAGTCATCTCTGTCATCACCTCTGATGACTCATCTTGCTGTGACTCACTAGAGCTGTCCCGCTCTACCTGTGCATCCGTAGACGCAACCTACACAACAAGGTCACTGCTCTACACTCCATGCAAAGCATCTTGCGACCCACAAGCAAAAGAGGCTCGCCTGCACTCTCGCTCTCTACCTGGCTGCATGATCACAGAGACAACACCGTCTCTCCCGTGATCCACATGCAATGGGTAACCTGTACCACTCCTGGCACCTCTCGCAATCACTAGCGAACCCAAATGCATCACAAAATCTCGCTCTCGAAGCGAAATCTGACATCCACAATCTCTAAGCTGACCAATCGAGATCAAACTCACTGTCAAATCTGGTACATAGCGCACATGTCGTAACAAGTAAGATGCACCACTCGGTAATGACAGCCTCACATCTCCTGCACCTACTATCGCATGCACCGATCCATCAGTCAAACGTACACTGCCAAGCATCCCGCTAGAATACTTACAAAACCATTCACGATGCGGCGTGACATGAAACATAGCATCTGCGTGTAGCAACCACTGCGAAGGGAGTGCACTATCCACATGTATAGCATCTCGTGCATAGCTCGAGGTAAAAGTGACATCCCCGTCACTAGTATACTCCGACACTACATGTGCCTCAACTGTCAAAGCAACTGAGTCCATGGAATCACTACATACATCTCTGAGACTGCCATGTCTTGCACGATGTCGCATACGACGAAAACAGCGCCGTCTAACGTGTCCAGAATGACCACAATACCAACATGTCACCTGTCGGCGTGCTCGTGAATGTACGTGTCTCACACGAGTCCGTGATGATTCAGATCTATCATACATATCATGTAATCTGTGCCAAAGTGCTCTCGAAGTAGTCTCATACATAACAAGGGCATATACAGATTCCGCAAGGTGCAAAGAGAGCGTAGATAGTACCATATCCTCTAGCTCCTGCCACTAATCTTCAGACATGTTTGAAGGTCTACCTGCATCACCACTCAATGGTCGATGCAATCCTCGCTGTGTCAATGCATCAAGCATACACTCTCTCCATGCTGCAAAGTCTGACCCATCAAACATGTACATTTCAGAGAGATCATAATCTGAGCGATCACCTGTCTCTGCCATGAGCACAATGTAGCAAACTAGAAAGCAAAACCACCTCACCAACAACACCTGGAAACTGTCTACAAATATGGCAAGAAACACAATGTAAAACCTGTGAGACACACTCCAAAATAGAGCTCCCGCAATGTCAATACAAGCCTCGCCTGCTCTAGTATCACACTGCAATCTGTGAGCTAATCACCAAGCCCACACTATGCGGTATCGATGCATACACATGCACAAATCTCCCACCTTCAGAGAACACCGCACGCAAATGCTGAGTGCAACCCACAATCTCTACCTAGATCGCATAATTGATACGCATAAAACTCCTGGGAAAATTTCGCCAGAGTTTCATCAGTAAAACGGCCACAAAACCAGTAACCAAACTGACTGCACGCTCAAAACCATGAGCAACCAAAGCGCATCAAACTGCACTCCAAATGCATGCACCAATCTCCACACTTTGCATACATCATTGCAAACACCTGCAAATCTAGTACACAAATATCTGATCTACCTGTGACTGCCAAAAAACATGCTCGAGGCATACATTGCCGAGCTCAAAATGCAATCACATTAGTCTCCCTGAGCATCAAACCACATAAGGCATACATCGTATCCTCTCACCTGTGAGGAAACTTGCAGCAAATATCACTCTCACATCTGAGAGTAAACCATGTGTGGAATCCTCGACACACAATAAACAACTGCTGCAGCAAAAAATTTAGCGTTCAGAATTTTAAAATTCTGATATGACGAGTGCGTTCGGAGCGTGCCAAAACCCCAAGGTAGACTCCTGGATCACATGTATCCAAGTCCGGGTGTGAAAGCTATGCCAAAAACCTCCGTTTCGACCCAAAAACGCAGCATAAACTGCCAAAAGAGGGCTGAAAAATGCAGCTCCTCAACCGTAGCTCGAATGAAGTTTTTGATGGCTCGAATGGCTTTGAAAGGGGGGTAAAATAGCAGGACACCTGCTGGAAACGCTCTTGGAAAGCTGAATTTGCCGATGCCGAAGTCGAAACCCTTTTTGCACTCTTGAAAGTGCGCGCGCGCGTAGACGCAAAAACAGCAAGCACAAAACCTTGCTCTGATACCAATTGAAGGGGATCGGGGAGCACCACAGACAGAGAGTGAGAGAGAGAGAAGGAGACACACACACAAATGTGGGTTGGGAGACTGTGAAGTGGCAGCTCCCCCTATACAGTATACTCACTATAAGTATAGGGTAACAGTGGGCAGGCGCCCATGATTTGGGCGACCGGTCAAGACACATAGGCCTTAACCCCAACAACAAGAGGCTGTCGGCACATCTGAACTAGCACGAAAAGAAGAGTGGCAGTCCAATGATGAAGTCATTCTACAAGTGAACGAGTATGCAAGGCAAATGAAAATCATGACGGAGAAACTCCGCTCAGCAGCCTTTAACCGCAGTACTAAAGCTTAAGAATTAGAAATGGTCATTGATGCTCTTCAAAGCAAGATCGACGACCGGATGGCTACTATCACTGATCTACAAAGGCAAGTACAAGAGCTAAAGACTGAAGTCGAACGACATCAAATAGCCAGGGACAGCCAACAGAAGAAAATGGAAGAGTTGGGCGACCTCCTGACTAAATTATCTGATGCCTGCAAAGTGAAAGATGAGCAGTTGACAAAGGTGACAAATGAACTTCTTACCACCTCTTTGTACACTCAGAAGATTCAAGTACAATTAGATATAGCAAACACATCTCTGCAATATTCGGAACAAAGAATTAATGATTAGGCAACTTTCTTGCAGCAATTAAGAGAAAATCCAGATGTGTCCTCGATCAAGGGAACATATGAGGTGTATAAAGCACTTGAGAAGAAAAACAAAGATTTAGAGCTGGAGTTGAAGCTAGAGCAGTACTCACAACGAAGAGACCTGGCACTCATGCGGGTCCAGAGAGAGGAGTAGCTCCTTAAAGAGATTGCAGAATTGAAAAGAGTGAACCAACTCCTAAGAGATGGAAGGCCGGATATATAGGAAGAGGCAGGCACTTCAAAGCCGCCCCAAGTGGAAATCCCCTCGGTCTCATTTTCTAACTTTGAGACGTAGTCTACAACAGAGCCGAGTGAAAGAGAATATTTTCAAGTCCAAATCACAGAGAAAGACATAGTGCCGATAGTCCAGCTGTCAAAGGCTGAAGAAGATGCATTGAAGTAAAAGATCGCCTTGGAGGTAGATGAGCAGTGGAAGGAAGCTATGGATTGGGAGTTGAGAGTTTTACACTCTGTCAACGTCACACAGCTCACTCTCAATCAAATCAATGCTCAATGGCACCAAAAATCCCTGCCATACCCTCTCATCAAGGTTGAACTCTTACAGGTAAAGGAAAGATTATACAAGGATATGAAAGAAGATGGCGCGAATCAAGACCACCCGAAGTGGAGGCTCAGCTGGCTGAACAAGAATCCAAGATATTTGATTCTTTTCACAAGAGCACCTGCAGCCATACAGAAAGATCCCACATTTTGTCATGTACCGCGAGTAAGGACATGGCAAGCACACGAAGCACTGCAGAAGAAGAGGCCAACATGGCTGAATTTTCCTAAGCTGCCAGCTCCAGAGAGTGACCAAGCAACAGGAGAATACATGGTGAAAACCCTAACGGGCGCCATGACATTCTTCAAAAGTTTTCCAGATCTCTCCTGCGCAATGCTATACAAAATCTGCCGGATGCTACTCACTTGCATACAAGTCTTCAATGATCCTGAGCAGACAGGAGCCCCATGGCTCTCATTTTTGGAAGGAAACAAAGCCCTCTGCTATGATCTAAGTGGGCAACCCTCGAAAGAAGTTCTTTATGGATTTTACACCCGATGCATGTTTCTGCCCTCGCACAATATGCTAGCTTTTGAGGAGGCATTTTACACTGGCTTCTTCACCTGGCGAACGAAGATATTTGCGTCGGTAATAAGCAACCTCATAGCAAAATTTGTAGGCTACTCGGCAGTAGAACTAAAAAACAAAGTCACCATGCAATTTTTGCAAGTGCCAGACAAAGAACACAAAATCAGATATGAAAAAGCACTAGAAGCACTAAAGGACCGCCTCGCCCGCTGTCAACCTGAAGATTACTTCAGTCCATATAGCTGTGTCAAGGGACGACACAGGCAAGAAAGGGGGGAATGTTAGCAGCAAGCTAACGTGGACACCATTTTTCAGAGTTCTCCTTGTAAAACAATTATTATTTTCAAAAATCAAAAATATTGTAACTCCTGTTTTCTTGATAAGCCTTGTAATTAATGAGCCGGGGCTACAAGCTTCCAGATTGTATCAGCCATTCAATTCCTAGCTTTGGTAGAACTCCAAATTATTACTTTTGACCACCCAAAAACCTTGGCTAAGGTATAAAAGCCATTTTTTGTAAGTTTTTTATAAGTTTTTGGATAAGAAATACACAGTGTGAGCTAACGGCGCTCACTTCTCTCCTTCTCGTGCTTCCTACTCCCTCTCCAGTTGTCACATTGCGAAAGTGTTTGTTGCATTGCAACCGTAGGTAAGAGCTCTACGCATTGACGTAAGCCATTCACAGTATTTCATAGCTTTTGGCGTCGCTGACCCGCAACCTAATTTCATCATAACTAGGAATTTACACTTTTAAAACAAAAACTAAGCATAGGCGGGGTATTGGGGCATCATTGCCAAGCATTTAGATGCATTCTGGGTTGAAAAAAACTAGGTAAAAAATCCACTGCTGTTAATAATCACGATTTTGGAACTTGACCTAAAGTGGGGTTTGAGGCCATAGGCATGTGTGCTTAGGTCTTATAAACTTGTCCTAGAAGTTGCGTTACGTTTGGATGTCATTTGATGCTGTAACGGATGTGATTTGCTTGCTGATGAGAAATTGGCTTTTAGTGATTTCAGTCACTTGAGTGTAGCCTGAGTTAGATGCAAGTTGTTAGTTATTTTCCAATAGATTGACAACCTCTTGTAGCCTCTATGCACTAGTCGAGTCAGCTTCGTCCCATGGTTTGACAAATTAATCGTGGTTCTCGCTAATACTGCAATAAAATAAGATGGTGAGGTTAGACATGCGTCTCTCTCTCTCTCGCTCTCTCTCTCTCTCTCTCTCTCTCTCTCTCTCTCTCTCTCTCTCTGTCTCCGTCCGTCTCCCCCCCCCCCCCCAATCCATTGCGTACAACAATGAGATGAAGCTGTAAAGAGATTTAAGTACCTTGGCCTTGAGATTCCGCCCAATCACAAGTGGCATGAATGTTCTATGCATTATTTGGAAGAGGGAAAGAGAGTGTACTATTCATTTGAGAATATGTGTAATGTGGGAAACATCAAGTGTTGGTTCTCAAGAAGTACCTTTTTGACACATTGGTGACAACGGCTCATCTTTATGGAGAAGTGTGGGGAAAGATAATCTCAAAGTCTACTTGGAAAGAGTTTGAGAACGTCCAAAAGCGTTTTCTTACAAACTTTCTCCAAGTTAAGACACAAACACCATATATGCTCCTACTTCTGAAGTCGGAATATCTTCCAATTGAAGTTATGGGCATGGAAAGGGTTGTAGAGTACATGATAAAGATCCATCAAAACCCCTCACATCAACTTCCTACAATTGCATGGGAAGCAAGGAAAAAAGTTCCAAAGACGCATAAAAGCAAGATTTTGAGCACGGGATGGATGCAACAAATAAAGAAGTGGTTTGGGAGATGGGATGCATTACACTTGGCTACATGATGCCTCAACTGACTCGCCAGTGAATGAAGCTGTTCTACAATGCCAATGTATTACAGCTTGGGAGAAATGTGGTGGGTCACGCTTCTTACATTACACCACCCATGTTTCCCCCAACTACAAAACCATGTTCTTCACTAAAAGAGGAAACTGTACTCACCCTTACATGCTTGAGCCTATCGCCTTTTTAGTGATACGCACTATCACAACCATTTGGCTTAGTTCCCACTCCCTTCAATGTGAGACCTCAGGGGGTCACTTGATAATTATGTGAATAAGTGCATCAAAAGAAGTTATTAAATTTCCATTTTTCTCACAGTTTCACATATAGAAGGGTATTGTAAAGGGAAAATGGGAAATTTTTTGATAGATAGAATAGGAAAAGCTTATACTTTATTTGTCAAAAATTTATAGATAAGGAGTTCTATAAATAGTCCATGAATGCACGTGATTTGCAAAATTTAGACATAGTGACCCCCCCGAAGTGCGAGACAGGGCATTGGGGCAATGGAGAAGAGTCAAATCAATTGTGAAAATTATGCTCATTGCAAGTTGGAAAGCCTGAGTACCACACTTTACTAGAGTGTGCAGAATTTGGT